>NC_052131.2:27606498-27974859 GCF_016086655.4 Lepeophtheirus salmonis
TCTTTTTTTAACTAATTGTCCAATGACAAGAGGCCAATCCTTTAAAGATAAGGAAAACCTTTTAAAAAAAAAATGTAATAACTTTAAATAAAATTTACATTCATGATGAAAGTGACACGTGTTTCGTAATCTAGAATATAATTCATATTCTAAAGAGACTTATGATCCTTTTACAAGATACAGTAAGGTAGACGAGTAATTAATACACAAGAGTTCATTTGAACATACGGAACATTACATTAAATAACAGTAACGCAACCTTGTCTTTTATTTCAATTTACATCTATTTTATATTTTCTTTAATAAATAATTCCATTTTTTGGCATCTCTTTATAAATTGTATCACACAGTCTGGATTTTCTTGTACTATCTTGATTTATAGTGGGAGGAACTGTACCTCAAATATCTAGAGCGAATCAAAGGAAATATACCTCTCCATGCCTCTATCAAAATTTAGGTCCTACCTCCCTCTTAGAAAACAACATCAAAAAAATGAACTAGGCTTTGCCTCTTCATTCAACATAGTAGAAGCTTGATGTCAATGAGGGTGTAGTATATAACAACTCGAACCCTGAGTCCAATATCGTACAAGGAACCTGTAAATAGTTATGATTATATTCTAAGTTAGAAAACTTCGTTAAATCGTATCCCATCAAGGACGTTAAGGTGTCTCATTCTTTGATGCGGATGATTGTGATTGACTATTCCATGTCCTTTCGCTATTCCCATAAACAAATTCTGAAAATGTCTCCAAGATGAGTGGCACATTGCTTTAGAATTGGGACAATCGTATTTTTGAAGGCATATTGCAAACTCTCTATCGCATTCGCATAAATGATGAGAACAAGAACTCCGACTGTCTCGACTATTCTTTGTTACTGTGGGAAATATAAAGTATACATTTTTACAAATAGGAAATTAACGTATTGTTGGGCTTGAAAAAATAAACTGTTTCTATGGATCTAAAATTTTAATAAACTTTTTTCTTTTTTTTATACGTTAATATAATCAGACTATTTGAAATCATTTGAAAGTTATTTATTGAAATAACCTTATATATGAATTAAATTATTTGGTTTTGAGCTACGTTGTTCTTTTACACTATGAAGTTTACTGGTAAATACTTATAGATCCATTGATTTCAAAAAGTAAAATTTACAATGAGGCATATCTAATAGCATGCAACATACAAATTAGTTGTATTATTAAATCTAAAATAACTAATAATTCGGAACATAATCATTTTTTATCTCGCAACCTAAAGACAGACCTCCGCTGTTATGCCCAACAGTTGTTATTCTTTTTCAATTCTCCGTTAGAAAACTGGGATATGATACATTTCAAAATTTATAAAATGCAACTTATTCTTTTTGATCAACATTTTATCGCCAATACTTTGCAATATAAGAATAACAAATTTTAATTGTTTAAATGTTTATCATTTAATTAAATACTTTATTTTGGAGGTTTCTTTTTTTACCCAGTTCATTATCAGAGTTATAAAAAGGATACTCACTAACGGTTGGTTAAGCTAAGCCAAAGAACTTAGACATAAAAATAATATTACCAGGGATGTCCGCAGGATTATATATATAATTTTTTTTTTTTGCCTTCGATATTTTTGGAAAAATTTAACAGATTAAATTGCTCCACTTAAGAAGTCAACTTTTTTAAAAGAAATAGTATCCATAAAAAAGTAATCATCCTTATTTCCCCATTAGAAAATTTTCCCTCCTTAGATATCAATAATTTTTTTTTAAATTTTCAATTGGATCTTGAGCATAAAGATTTTGGTTATTTTTATACCGGTCCATATCAAGAAGATAGATCACATAACTACAAAATTACACTTAAACAACCTTTTATAAAATAAAAATTATGTAAATGGATTTAAATCGATAACTTTAATGAAACAACACTAAAATTTCCTCTTTTTCGACATTTTACAGATTTTCAAATCAAAACGCGTCCATGAAGGATACCTTTTTTGGACGTTCGATAGTTATTTTCTTGTTTAGAGGAATAAAACGAAAAAAAAAAAAAAAAAATCAAGCGATACCAAATTCCCAATTTTTGTCATTTCGGTACAGCGATTCGTCATTCGGTACAGAGTACATATATAATCCAGCGGCGTCCCTGTTAACTGAGTAGTTATTTTTGTAATTTTAGCACATCCTCTCACACACATATACCGGGTATTATTTTTTATTTAATCCCGCGGTATACGTATTGTTGGGCTTAAAATAGGCTGTAATGTCCCTAACGGCAGAGTTCCGGCACGTTCATGTATGAAACTAAATCATTTTGGGGCATGCATAGCTATTCTTTGGTACGTAGTCTTTGAGAAACACAAGCTTAAAATATAATGAAACTTTTATTGAAATGAAGAACATATTTTTATATTACCGCAATATGGAGATCCTCCATTACACCTCCACTTATATCCCACAAAATAGGGAAGATGATATTTCAAATTCATACAAGAAGTCTTAGTATAACACCAATCATGCATCTTACAACATCTATAAATCATAAAATCTCTTATAAATATCAAATTGAATACATAAAAGTTAGTTCTTTACTTTCAAAATAGTTTTTGCTTTAAATAATTATTCACTAACCAACAAAATCACAGTCTTTTGTGTGTTTCAAGATCAAAATAGGCTGTACTTAATATCATTCGATACCTTGATTCTAAATATGGTTCTAATTTTTCTCTATTCGCCTAAAATTCTTCTTGTCTTTCCTGAAGCCACTAATATTGGAATTTTCTTAAAAGATTTAGTCGAAAAAGGAGTTTTGTCTTTAAATAATTGTGTTGACCTTATCACAAATGGACAATGACATCGAACTATTTTGTAAAAATATATATATAATTTTTTTTACTATTCAGATGTTTAGCCATCTGATGACTTTTTTTTTTTTTTTTAGCTATGAGCCTTTGAAGAAAAAGCATCAATTTTCTTATTTAAACAAAGAATACTCGAGCTCTAAAATTGATAAAGGCATATCAAAAAGGTTAAAAATCTTTTTATATTGGAACATATTTATATAAGTTAACTACATGTATATTTAACACCAAGCGCATGGAAAAATTTGAATCCTAAGAATAGCAAAAATTATCCGAAGCTATACGGTTTTTTCGATATGTCTTTTACTATTAGAGAAACCCTAAGAACGAATCAAGGGATCTAATTCTACTAAGTACAGTCTATTTCAATATTGAGAAATTTTTAATGTTGAATAGTCTACTTGGAACAATTACCTATCAATTCCATCCACAATACCCCCAGAGCCCAAGAAACCACAGTAGCAACCATAGCCTTGATAAATCAAAGGATTACAACCTGTGGCACATTTTACCATTTCTGATAAATCCAATGCTCCTCTTTTTCCACGAAGTTCTAATTCAGTTAAGGATCCATCAATTGAATTGTTTCTTTTTAGCTCTTCGAAAATTGAATCTTCTTCAGAAAAGTATTTAGGCCTTTGAAGCAAATGAGCTGGAGTTTTCCATATCTTTTGAACGAGAAAAGGATCGCTAGAACACCAGATCGTGCCTAAGGTAAAATATGTATTGTATATGAAAATAATTAAAAACAACAAATACACATGAAGGAATACAAATAAGAAACGAAAGGAGGAAAGAAATAATGCATTAAAAGAAGAAGAAAGTGCATTAATAATTTATGCATTTTTGTTTTTGGTAAAAAATATGAAGAATATAAAGGAAGGAAACTTTTCTCAAAAAAAGAAAAAATAAATAAATTAGTTATTTATAACAAAAACAATTCGTTGAAAGATTCCACTCACTAAGAATGAGGAATTTTTTCTCGTTATAATATGCATATATCTATGTATATAAATGTGAATCTTATTGATACCTAGAACAAATCAGTTCGAGATGAAAAGACGTATTTTTTTATAGAGTAATGAGGTCAGGTACACTTAAACACTCTTAAGCTCTTTTCATTACATTCGTATTACATAAAACTGATTATCGTGAAAATCTCCATTTTGAATATACTTTTCTTCGAGATATTGAATAAAAACTGAATTTGAGACGGACGGGGGAGGGGGGGATGAATAGTATTTTTCACTGATTTTCCTTGAACTTAAATCGTTGGAATAATTATTTGAATTATCCTCAGTTGATATAATTTATCAAAGTTTAAAACTTATTCATTGAGAATACAATTTGAGATATTTTAATTTTCGGAACAAAGGAGACAGTTATGTAACGTGTTAGAGTTTTCATCGTGTTGTTTATTCTATATAGATGCATCACTATATTCAGAACGTAGCAACAGCTATTCTAAGAATGCAAGTGCACTGCGAACGTACTAAATAGAGCACGTACAAACAATACAAAAAAATATTCTCTATTAGGTGGTGACAGTCTCTAGGTTGTTTTTAACTAGTTGTTTAAAAAAATGGAGCAGGCTGAGAATAATTTTCACAGCGTCCTTTGCCTATATTTTTATTAAATAATAAGCTTATTTGGGGAAGTTGAATTATTTTTTACACAAGATGGTGCCTCTCTCTGTTGCTTTATTTACAAACTAATATAAATATACAGCGCTCATGCCCCGTTGAAGTAAAATTTAAATAGTGAAGTACAGTTTAAATAATATTACATATCAATCAGAATATATTTTGAATGTCACCAACTCCATGGCTCCGAATCCAACACACATTATTATTTTTTAATAAGTTTTATAGCTTATTTAAGTACTATTGAGTCATTTGAGTCTAAAGACTTTAAATATAGATTTTATTTATAGCTATAGATAGTTATTAGTTATATGTAGTAAATAATTGTGGCAGAAATAATTAAAATATTTTGAAAATATTATATTTTACAAGATGAGCAACAAATGAAATAGATCAAAATCTATCTACTGCTAATACATACATTCAAAAGTTTCTGAACATAATATATGGACTCGAATAGAAAATCAACAAGACAAACAACCTTTCACTGCAAATATATACTTTTTTCCGATTGACTATTCATAAGACTCATGGATATTTATAATAATTTAGAAAAAAAAACTTTGCGAACACTCAATGTTAAATTATAAATATGTTTTATTTACATAAATTATAATAATACTTTTAGCCGTAGTCAGAATTGGTATAAATTTTCCGACTTCTGACTTCGACTCCAACTCTGCACCGCTGGTCATAAACATATTGAAAGTAATAATGTAATAGATTAAAGATTCTAGTTATTTATTCCCAAAGAAATTCAAATTCTTAATTCAGATTTTTTAAATTTCTATTTCAAATTCAATTTTTTAACTCTTTAAACCCCCTCTAGTTATGGAATAATTGCAACATTTCACAATTCGTATTCAAATAAAGTCTTCATGCATAATTATTTAATCAAAAATAAATGTATGTTGTGTCTATTTCAAACCATCTTCTAGTAATTGAACTAGAAACAAAAAATATACCAACTGCCCTCTGTTTCCCGAATCAATCAAAGTTTTGAGATACATATCCACATATTCTTTTTAATTTTCCTTTAACTGTCCAGATAGAGTTACATTGACAAAGTATCAGTAAAAAATATAGTATTACAATTACTCCATCTGATGTAGGAATCTTCTTTGAAGACCATATACATGGTATATATTTTCTTTTCTAGGAACAACCGGACCACGAACATACGCACATTGAGTTCAAGAGAATAATTTTTCCTGATTGTGTTGACCATTAAGCTACGTCGTTACATATTATTATTATTTCAAATTGTTAATACACTAAAAAAACAAATTCTTATGTTACATGTGCATTACAATAACAAACCATTGGAGAGGAATAACCAGCAGATTCCTGTTACTTAATCAAGACAAAACTTTTATGCTCACAATTACATAGCTACAAAACTATTATCCTAACTACTGTATTTATAATGTGTAAGTGAGTGTCATAGGGAATTGAGTTGATTATTTTAATGCAATGGGATACTTTAGATTCTTTTTTTTAATAAGCTAAAAATAGTTTTTTAATTAATTGAAATGTTAGAAATCACTACTTATGTACGTAAAATGTGCATATATATACATGTATGATAACCATAAAATATCCTAATGCTTATTATGCAGTATACTACATGTTATTGAAGCTAATATAACTTTTTTTTATTAAGGTAGAGGAATTAGCAAATTACATATATATATAACTATAACTATATAAACCTAATTTAGCTGTATTTCTGTCCACAAATTATTGATTAGGATGTAAAGGAGAGAGGGAGATAATTAATATTTGAGTAAACTGATATTTTTCAATTTTCAAGCAAGATTCTAAGAGCTGTGTTCAAGCACTTTCGTCGAATAACCACCAATTAGTAATGTTTTAGCTACGAGTCTGACTACAGCAGTGACTGTGCCCTGGACCAATAACAGGATGAGCTGGGATTAGGACAAATATCATTGTTTTCAACATTTTCTTTCCTTTCATTTCAATTTTTTTTTTTATAAATATAAATTTAGAACTTAAATGACCTAAAGAAGTTTCACACTTATTTTTTAAAAATAATTCGAGGCCCTTTTTTCAAATTAAATTTTTTGTAGAATATATAATTTTTATTCATTAAGAAAATATATATATTATAATTAAATTATCATTTAAAAAAAAAGAGGTCGATTCGTTCTATTTTATGCCCTTTTTTAGGCAGTTTCTCATCGATTTGTGTATATTATTCAATAATAAATATATATATATCCTGCACAGAACTCTCTAAAACTAATTCTGACCTGTGACACATTTTCTGAACTTACATTACCCCGGAGCATTTTTTTTCTTCGTAAATTATTTTTCTTTTGAATTTCAAGCATGAATTTAAATTCAGTTTTTTTATTTATGAAAATATAATTAATTATTTGTGAACAATTTTAAAGTTAAATGGGATTAATATTTTAAGTATTCCGTGAAATATTAGTCTTAGAAGTCAAATATTTCCACAGAGGTAATTGGAAACAAAATACTTGATGCTACTTGAGATATGTACCTGGCCAACCGTTATTATTTATTCATCTATATTGTACAAATTTTGAGAGGTGAAGAGTCATTTTTTACAATTTTTCTATAAGCAATGTTGTAGAACACATCATTATCTGTTGATTTCTTAGAAAAACATGGTCCTGGTCGTCACCATGAGGAAACAGTATGAGAAGAGGATTGAAATACGATTAAAATTTAATCCATCCATGTAGACATTGTAAATCGTCTTCCTCGAGGCTCCAATCTTCTCCCTCATGGCCTTTTGGGACAATCCCGGGCAGACAAGCACAGCTACCTTAATCCTCTTCTTGTATTTTTTTACAGATAGTGGCGAATAGAGAAATGTTTTTTCATAGCAATCGACAGCTAATCATGCGTTCTACAACATTTTTAATAGGAAAATTGTAAAAAAATGACTCTTAACCTCTCAAAATTTATAGAGATTAGTAAATAATAACAGTGGGCTAGTACAAAAAAATACTGAGGAATATTTTCATTTTTAATTTGTTGTGAGTAGAAAAAATCTCCTAATACTTAAATAGGAAAAGACTATAAAGGAATCAATCAAATAGTAACTGTTTTTGGCTGAATTAAATGTTTTCAATTATACCCATAAACATTATGTATTATTGTCCATTATTTGTATTTGATAATCACCACTGTATCAAATTCACCCACCGATGGGGGAAGGTGAGACAAAACATTGTCAATCCCACTTCTCAATATCCAATCTATAAGCTAAGTAATATGCCAAAAAGTCCTATATTGAATTTTGAAATTAAATTGCATTATTATAAGAATATAGGTTATACTAGAATACTAGTATTAAATAAAAAATAAATATTGTTAAATGGGTGACTAATTTATTTTATATTCGCATAATGAGATACGTATGTACTTAATATAATTAAACTCTTTATAGAGTTGACAAAGGATTTTAAGTACATATGTGTATACTAAGGAGAAGCAATCAAATTTAAAATGTTATAATGAGAAAAATAACTAAGAAAAATAATTTTGATAAAGATGTAAATTCTTAATTTAAAAGGTTATTACTCTTTAGACCAATGGCTTGAATAAATAAAAGGACGTGAGTGTCATTTTCTTAACTTGAAGGTGAGGAGGGGGAGCTATGGGTTATAGTTACCGAGTGTCCAATAAAATATGAACACTTTGAATTTTAAACTTCAACAAAATATAATTTATCAATTAACAATAATATTTCAACATAATTAATACTAAAAATAGATGTGTGCCTGAGCTCTCTTAATCATTAATATAGCCGGCAATCATGGCTTCTAGGTGGCAGTGGAAAGCCTGGAACCGGCTGAGACTATTTTCCTCTGTAAGACGTCCCAGTTCTGGCTGACAGTGGCTTTGAGGGTCTCAGTGTTCGGATGACACTGCAGGGCTTACCTTCTACATGCAAACAAAAGGTTTGGCATCAAGGCAGTGGGGGCCAAAAGTGTCAAAAAATAACTTAAAAGACTCATCCAAAAGAGTCTTGCAATGGAAGATATTGGTTTCTTTCATTGGTAGTGTCAAAAGTGATCTCTTCATCCTCACAAAGTTATTTCCGACCACTTTTTGATAACTCTCTGGACAGTCTGATGTGAAACCACAAGATTTCTTCAATGGCCCCTCATTTTCTTTAACTTTTCCAGATCCGTTTGGTCTTTTTGAAAGCGCCCTTCTTCTTCTCCAACTAGACGGTGGTCCTGGAGAAACCAAACTGTTTGGAATGATTGATTGGAAATTCGTCGATCATGTTAAATTGTGAATTTATTTACTTGTAGGTAAGCTAGAGAGATCAGATTTGATTTGGTTTGTAATGAATTGTTTGTGCTTTTTTACATCGAAATATGAATTAATTTAAATCCCTCAACCATTATTGATTATTGAATTAGTAATTTTTCAGATTTATATGGACCACCCGCTATATAACCAAAAGCGGCCAGCATTGCTGAATAAGAGACAACCAGACATCGTCCGGACAATGCCAGGCTTCACACATCTTTGATGACGCCCCAGAAGCTCCGGGAGTTCAGATGAGAAGTTCTTATGCACCTACCCTACAGTCCTGACCTATCAACAAGTGACCATCATCTGTTCCTGTCAATAGCCAACGCACTTGTGGGTAGAAATTTGGCCTCAATAGAGGTACGTGAAAATTGATAAATTGATTGTTCCTAGTTTTTGCAAGTAGGAACAAGGGGGTTTCCGAGAAAGGCATTATGAAGTTGGATTCTCGTTGGCAGCAAGTTATTGAACAGAACGGGGTATACTTCGATCAATTTGGATAATTATAACACTTTCATATAAAGCATTGAAATAAAGCAAGAAATACAAAATTCCTTTTCCGCCATACCTATTACTTCAAAGCTGAATGACATTTCCCTGTTATATTCAATACAGAGTCACCTCAGTGACTATAATTATGAATGGTAAGTGTTATTTAGTCACTACTTCCGTGACCTTATTCATGTGCACAATAATCATTTTTATTTTCATTAACATTATCCATTCATATATTTGTCCATTATTGGATCATAAGGATTCGTGACACAACTATGTAGTAGTCAATAGATCATGTAACATGCAACGTGTGTATTAAACTAGCATTGACCATCACCTTTTTTTACTTTCAATTAAAAGTTTGTTGAAAATAATACGGTGTTTTATAACATTTTAATGTTATACATCCCTTTGGAAAGTTACTTTTTATAATACCTAACTCTGTACTAAAAAAAGGTTTTTTTCCTAATTTTCTTTTTTTGTGTGTATTTTTTTTTAGCCCCTATTTATATGAAACACAAGGTGTTGTAAGTTATTTAACTTTTTTAATGTACTAATTAAAGTTAGTTGATATTCTACGTACAAGGATCATTTTTTATGTATGTATGTATATAATGTGTACCTATTTATATTAGGGTGTCTCAAGGCATATAAAGTATTTTCTTGTCTTCAAAATCTGACATACATAATCCCAGTTTGTTTCTTTTTTATACCAAACATGAAATAGGATTTTTCTCTCTCGAAAACAAGTATAACCCGTATTATTTCTTTCCGGTATATTTTCTTCTCAAATGCAAATGAGTGAATTAGTCATTTTGGAACGCTGTAACACACAACTAGCTTCACCAAACACAAAACTGTTAATGTATTTTTTTAGTTTACATTTAACCTTTAAGCATGCTTTCAGTTTTTGGATGAAAAACAAATTCGTGTTATAATTTTACACTCCTTCTTTATGGAGAAAAATAACGTTTAAGCTAAGCAATGGCTTGAAAAATGTAATGGTGACTCCACTCCATAGAGTAAATAAATAAATAAAAAATTAAATATGAATAATTTTAACAAATAAAAATACCTGGGGCTTTTCAGTTAAGTATTAGTTATATTTTAATCATTGAAAAAGAGGGAAGAGAAATTGATTTCTGCTTGAAAAAATAATATTTTAATTTTTTTGGAACAATTTAATCTACAGTTTTATTATATTTATTTATTTTGTCTTCACAGGGTTAGAAATCAGACACTGATGTTTATAATACATACATGCCGGAAATGTATGTTTGGGAGATTTATATTAATTTTTCTCTTTCATGCACGTATTATTCTATACTTTGTAGCTGACGTGTACTATTCTTTAAATCTGATGTGTAATATATGATATATTGATAATATCTGTATGTAGAAAATGTTTCATATACACTTACTACCTAGCTATTAAATACGTATAAAAAATATGTTTTAAGAACACATCATGGAAAAAAGTCAGACCTTTTTATTTTATTAATTATAGAAACTCATCTATTTACCTTCAAAATAGTTTAAACCATTAATAACTTCATAGTTATTAATAAACACTATTGCTACTCTTAATTTAGAATGCAAAAAACCTCTTGTTGTACAACAGTCTGAACGCAATAAGTCTTATAATCAAATTTTTCTACGAATTTTATTCAAATCTATAAAAATTGGGCTGTACTTTGAATATTGCTACGACACCATGATTTGTGTACCGATTCCCGTTTTCAAAATATTTAGATAATAAAAAAATATATAAACCATTCACGCTTGTCGTGATTATATGAACACTACAATTCTCTATACTATTAAATAAATTCTTTTAATTTGAAAATATGAAGTACTTATATATTTTATATTCTTCAAAAATAATCTTTAATTTATTTGAACAATTTACAGGGTGGTCTTCATAAATTTGAAATTTTTTTAAAGGCTTATAACGAACGAACTAGATGTGGTAGAACCATATTTATTTATTTATTGAAAGGTACATTGAATGACAGTACAACCAGTACAGGTTTTCCTTCTGAACTTTTAATTTATATTTCCTGGATCGATGGAGTAGCCCCATGAAGAAATTACACCTTCCAACAAGACAGTCCAGCGCCCCACAAAGTTAAAAAAGTGCAAGATGGCTTGGCTGCAAAATGTCTCACTTTTTTAGGGCCGTAAACAACCTGAACCCATGCAATTTATATCAATGTACCAAGTATAATTCGTGTGTGGAAGACTTGAATAAGTCCTTTACACGTAGAATGGTAAAGGTGGATCCGTGCAAGGTCGTCCGGATCTGTCATAGCTTATTGTGTCATGTGGCCGACGTTATCAACAGAGGCGGATCTTATTATAAATAATTGAATGTAATTAAATATAGGTTTCAAATAATAAAAAAACATGGTTCTGCCTCATCTAGTTTCGTTAGATATAAGCCTTTTCCAATGTTCCCAATTTATCTGGACCCCCCTGTATAATAATTTCTGTCGGTGTTAATATTGATTTTCACTACTCAATCTTTTTTTTATTATTAAATAGCAAATATCTATTCAAAACGTTATGTTGATTTTTTTGGAGTATTGAAAAAATAACTGAAATGATTTAAAAATACTTTTCTATTGAGGTACTTTAAATGTAAAAAAAAATCCCATGGTTGAAGATTTTATAATGAGAAATTAATGTCAAAATAAAATATGGTTAGATCTACCTAAGTGATTATACGAATACAACCTTTTTTCGGCCAAAGGATGTCCATTTTTGTGTAACAATAATACTCTCTTCTTTACAACTACATAGTATTAGCTAATTTTAACAGATTTATTCAAAAATCTCTAAAAAAGTATTTTTCGGCATTAATTAGTTAAGCTTACATATTTGTACACATACATAAGCGTTCTTAATATTTTTCTTTATAGTGAATGTGTTCTGAAATAATATAATAACTTTTTTATGGCAATTTGAGAAATTTCTCTAGCAATGTTTTATTAAAATGAAGATTGGTGTTGCAAGAATTGGTTCAACCAATTGAGTATAGTGCTATTTTAATGCTTTTGTACCATTCCAACTTAAATTTAAATTATGGACTTATGACATCACTACATTTAAGTGTCTTGAATTTAAGTTTGGCTTATATTAAAGTCTACTTGGTGCAAACGGACCTTTATCACTATCACACAGATAAAATATTAGTTAATACTAGTATTAGTGCATAAGTTGGATTTTATTTTTCCAATATTAAATTTTTTTATCAAATATTTAATTCTTTTTTGAAAAATTTCAAATACTTAATTTTTTAAAAAGAAATTTCAAATATTAAATTTGTACAAAACTCAACAAATATTCACATAAAATTAAATTTTTTGAAAAAAAATCTCAGAAATCCATAACCATTCTCGCAAAATTAATTTTTTTGGAAAAAAATTTCCAAATTTCATAGCTGTTTATAAAAAAATGAATTTTTTGGAAAAGTTTTTAAAAAGCTACAGCTATTTACAAAAACTAAATTTATTAGAAGAATATTTCCCCAAATGTAAACAAAAAATATTTTTCTTTTTGCTTTACTTATAAAAATAATTTAAATAATAAAATTTTAAAAATTCAATTACTAATAAAAAATTTATAAAAAAATTCAAAAATTCAATTTTTGTAGAAAAATTTCAAAATACATAGTTATTCAAAGAAAACATTGAAACATTTAATTAAATATCAAATATTAAAATTTTTGCAAATAAATTTCAAATATTCAATTTTCTAGTAATAACCAAAAATTTCTTAAGCTTTTTTTTGGTGGATTTGGTATTTTTTTCATTACTAAGAACAGTAATAAATAATTAAATATTGGTAATATTTAAGAACCGAAATCGCAAATTTAACATTATTTTCCCAATGCTAATTCCGATTCCAGAAAAAAAAAACAATTTTATAATTCCGATTAATCGTCCCATCACTAATTTATACAAAATATATAAATAGCTCGATTTAAAAAAAAATGTACTACTCTAGAATAAGTGAATATTTATTAAAATTGTTCATTAGTCTTTGTAACAGAGTTGTTTTTTTTCGGTCAGGATGAAAACATTTTACACGGTTATAAGGGTAATTTTTTTTTTTATTAAGATTCATTATCTTAAAAATAAAGTCATTCGTGCAAATATTCATGCGGCATAGCAAAAAATATTATATTTGAAATAAATATACAAGAAATTTAATATTTGAAAGTTTTGTGAAAAAAATTTAATATTTGAAAGTTTTATCGAAAAAAATTAATATTTGAAAATTTTGTCGAAAAATTTAATATTTGAAATTTATTTCGTCGAAAAAATTTTATATTTGAAATTTCATTGTTTTACAAAAAAAACTAATTTTCCAATATTTTTTTCATATGATTAAATATTTCAATTAATTTTTTTTTCCCAATTTTTTTGTGAACAATTGTATATTATCGAATTTTTTGTGAATAACTACTTAGATTTAAAAAAAATATTTTTTCAAATATTTCGTGAAATGCATTTTGAAACTTTCTTCAAAAATTATAATCTTTGGATTTTTTTTTTCAGTTTGGAAGTAGTTTAATATATTATTTAGGTACTATTATTATATTATATTAGAGATTACTACGCAATTTATGATTTTTCTTTATGTGTATGTATATTCTTGGAATGTATGTGAAGTAAAATTGTTTTTATTCTCAGAATTTCTATACTTGTAGCTCTAAAATTATGTATGTAGTTCTCAGATTTTATCTAAAGTTTACACAAAATATTTCAATCTCAACAAAGAAGTAGCAATTAAAATTTAAATGCTCTAAGATATCTGTTTACATACGTAAATATCACAAGAGTAAGATGCATCATATCAACAGAATATTGACAAATGTACTACATGATTTTTAAGACATTTAATTAGGGTATTACATCTGCCTATATAGGTTTATACATACATAAAGTTTTTTTAATGAATGTTGAATTAATGTCATTAATAATGACGTAAATCCAAGTATTTTACAAGTAATAAAAATGAGTAAAAAAGACTTATTACTGAAGCAGTCATAATATGGAACATATTTGATGTATGTTCATCATGGCATATCTCCATATCTTATGAGGCGCTACAAACTAAATGTCAGTCTTAAATGGATTTAAACATCATGTTTTAAATAGATTTCAGAGTGGTTAACGGTTCATTTTTTTACGAACACGATTCTTGAAGCCCAATTAGAGCTACAAGTTTGGGATTTACTGTCGAATCTGAAGTCTTGGTTAAACTAATTTAGGTATATCTACTCAGCTTAGCAATTTTAATTGTTTTTCTCAACCATTCCAAAGGAAAAAATTACAAAAAAAAAAGAAGATATTAAATGGCGATTATAGCATTCTTTCCATTTGTTTTACATAGTTATTTTTCATTTACTAAAGGATTAGTAGGGATATTTATAGTTGGCGGGGTTTATTTCGACTTGAATTCATTAACATTCAAAACACCAATAAGGAGCAAGAATGGAAAAATTGTCAGCGGATAAGTAAATACAAAGTAGTTGATTATGCTTGTGCGAAAACATTGTGAATTTATTTGAACTCAAATCCTATTTGTGTTTTTGAGCATCCAGCTCTGATTTCTCCATTTTATGAGTATTGAAATTTAAAAAAATATATATAGAGAGAGAGCTTAAACAATAATAATGATGATAACTTGAAAGAAAGGAGAAGTTTTTGAGTCATCAAGTCTGGAATCTTAATCCATTGACTTCGATCCCAAGTTAGGACCAACACCAGTAGCCCATGACGAAGGAGACGAAAAAAATATATAGGGGGGGCTTGAGAGGATTTTCAAATAAAGTTTTTACATAGTTGCAGTAATCTGAGTTGAGCCTGAAGTTGTTAATCGTTGATTCCAAAGTTATTAACAACTTTTTGAACTAATTTTTGAGGTTTCAAAGAACGTATTTTTCCTTTTTAATTATTTATCTATCCCGACGATTAATATAAAAAAATGAGATTGAAGGGATTGGGAGATGATTTATTCTGTATATAACATGTATTTTTGATAATAGTTTAATTTAGCAATAATATAACTTTTACAGTCTAACAAATTTAATATTTTTTCTTAAAAAAATAATTATTTTTGATCATCAATTTACCACTATAAAATGTACTGGTAGAAAAGTATTCAATTTTTTTACGAATGCTTATAGTAAAGGCAAATAAAGTTCAATATGTATAAAATGTCTTTTTTAATGTTGGGATATCTACATACCCAAGGAACAAATATTAATACAGCAATAGAAGTTAATAAATACTCGCATTCAGATTAGAAGATTAGTTAAGGTGGGTTCACTGACGTCCTAAGACACTCATTTCGGACACATAATTTCTCCCTTTTTATTATTATTATTATTGCTAGTGATGAAAATCTTGTGTACAATACGCATGTTAAAAAAACGAAAATCAACATGGTAATCCTGACAATTTGAAAAATGTTTTGGAGGAGAGAAAGAATAATGCTCATGACATTGCATTAGATCAGCTGTGACAAGGGATGAAGGAGAAAAGGGAATAAACAAAGACATTTGCTACGATGTTGATCTTCAATTCTACTCTGAGTCCAACAATCCTAACTCCCCAACAAATCCTCAGGGTTACACTCCGTCTCTTATGAGCACACACGATTATACAATCATGTTTTGTAAATAATTTAATCTATTTGGAAAAAAAGGTTCACTACTCAGGAATTACGTAATAATGACAACTGCTGAGGATAAGAAAATTCATTCTTCAGATTACCAATTCCAAAAAAATAGTCAGCTAAGAGATTTACCGAATTTACATCATTGATTATTACATTTCACTTCATTATTATTATTTTTTTTTTTTGGAAAATTAAAAAGTTACTACAGAACAAATAGTAACAATAGTAACAAAAAGGAAGAATAAATGCGTGCTAAATTGGGCTTTAGCACTTCAGTGAGCCCACTTTAATTCAATGGCGAGTTCCCAGGTCTGATACATTCAAGGGATTGTTTAAGCCCTAGATGAAATAAAATGAGCATACATACATTAAAATACGTACATACACATGTATAGAATAAGGTGATTCTCTAACAAACATTTATACATATATATGTATACATAAATACAAACCCATCTAAATGCCACTGTATGACATTAAATTTGATTAATTTTAATTTATGACTATCCCATTGAAACATATACAATAATATATATTTCTTTTTTAAATTAATTAATTCTTATGAAAAATAACAGAAAAAATATCTATGTTGAATATTATTAAATAAATATTTTAAAACAACTGGAGCGACGGAGATCTGTGAATGATGTATTTCTACATAGTTAGGATCAAAAGCCTCTAATGTATTTATTAGTCCATGTAAAGCCACAGTAAAAGATAGGAAAAAAAAACAACAAAGAGAATAATTCATCAGATCCATTAAAATCCTAAAATTAACCTTGAGTGTCTTACCTACATATGTAAATGATTCCTCTTCCACACACATATATATATAGAAATATATGGACATATAAAAAAACGTGAACAAAAAGTCAATTTACATATTATAAAAATATAACACTTATGTACAAAAAAATAAAAAACTTGGACGAATGATATGCTTGTATATAACAACATACAAATCTTTGTTTTGTATGGACAAGTGTATTTACCCAATAACATATATAATAATGTTCACGGATGGTACCAGAGTTCTATTAGGTAAGTCAAAAGATACTACAAAATAGTTTGTAAATAAATAGTTTCTATACTGGACATTATTTCATGATAAAATCATATGACATGGGTTAGTGCCGTTTTAAATACATATTTTATATATTAAGCTATTCACATCACTTTAAAGCAAATTGCAAATCTATGAATCTTTGTTAATATACGAGTATTTACATATGTAGATGCAATTTTTCTCTAATGGGAAATGAAATATAATGATAGATTCTTACTATTCATGGCTTAAACGAATATAAATAAATACAAATTTTATAACCAACTTATGTGGGAATTATTGAATAAATGCTTGCAAATGTATCTTTTCACTTATATAAATATATTGGTAGGCTCTCATTTTTTGTAATTAATTTGCCTTGAGCTTTTTAATCTTACTACGTTGCATCATTGGTGGTATGACTTAATTTCGTGCTTTCAATTTTTAAAATAATTAATTGACTTTAGATTGAATATTAAACGACACTTGTTCCTTGTTTTGAGACCTTTATGAGTGAGATATTTGATATATATTTGAAACTTAGTGGTTCTAAATAAATTATTTTGAAACATTTTGATTGATGATTAAGTATAAATGCGTGAGAAATGTGTGGCATAGAGCGTGATATTAGGTGGAAATACGCGACTCGTACGTTAATTACGTGATACTTGAGATATCGATTTAAAATAGATACTTATTGATAGCGAGTGGATCTCAGGTACAAATTATATTTGATTCATAACAAATATGAGGAAATAACAATTGTGTGATATAAGATCCTACTTCACTCTACAGGATTCATCACAATAATGCATATTCCCAAAACATGAATAGCTCCTACGTATCTTTGTTGTCAGTAGTTCGTTTTTTAAAACCAAAATATTTTTCATTCAGCTAAGAATTGAAAGAAAGGGCATAATCGTCTATCTACCAGTTAATTGGACAAACAGTTGTAATTTGACACCACTGATTATTGCCATTGGCAAATCAACTCCAAATAGTGCTCAATGGAATACCCATACATCAAGTTTCAAGGATCCTACCAAAACAAATTACTTTTCAACGAAATTTATAGAAAAATCCTATATTTATACCTTTTAAATATTTATGTTTAAGATACATAAAATTACAATATACTAGAGAACATTTCATAAAACATTATTTACCATCACAAATTTAAGCTTTAAGGCTTTAGTAATAATAAATGATTGATTTTAATATAAATCGTTTAAAATACACCATAAATCATTTAGAAAATAGTATGAAAATTATTTTAGTGTGGCTGAACAGATTTTGAGTGTTTCAATTCATCAATGGAGAAAAGTGGTAAAGCAAAACTATACTAACATAATTATGAAAACCAAATATTTTGAAATTTGATTTTTTCTGGTCAGTTCCAGTCTGATAGAATAAATATATATATAAGGTACTCCATTGAAATCTAAAAACTCACAAACGCAATAATTAATGAAGGTTTGTGTGATTGAAAGGAATTCATATTTCGTTATATTAAAGCATAAACAATTTGTTACAAAACAAAACCAACCTGAGCTCTCTTGCCTACGTGCAAGTCGAGTAAATTATACTTAAATGTGATCTACGAATTTCAATTCACGCACTCAATTGTGCGTTGGGCGTCTCTTGGACCACCGTCAATGCGTCAGCAAGTCCAAAACGTTGAATAGGAAGAAGGGGTTATGTAAAAAAGCCAAACTGGATCCGGAGGAATGAAAGAAAATATCCCAGGTCAATCCCCTCAAGTCTATGAGGGCCCATGCAAGAGATCTCAGGGTATTATACTAAAATGTCCAAAAAACTATCAAAAAAGTTGGTGGAAAGTCCCTTGTGAGGATGGTAAGTCCATTTTTGACACCAACAATGAAAGAAGCCTATCTCCTCCGTTGTAAGACTCTTTGGAACTATTTTTGACACTTTTGGCCCCCTACAGCGCCGATCCCAACTTTTCACTACACATTTCGTGTACATGTCGAGGAAAAGGCCTGCAGTGGCTGTCATCCAAACACCAAGGCCCTCAAAGCCACTATCAGCCAGTACTGAGACACCATGACAGATGACTGCATCTGCCGCCCTCTGGAAGTCACCATTGGCGCTAAAAGCGGCTACATTAATGATTAAGAGAGCTAAGACACACATCTATTTATAGTATTAATTTGGTTGAAATTCTATTATTAATAATAAATTATATCTTGTGAAAGTTTAAAATTCAATGTGCTCAGATTATAATGGACCACTCGCTAGATCTGTCAGACAAAAAATATAGGTCAACACCGATTTTATAGATGGATTGGTGATTATATCATTTACAAGTATGTTTTCAAACTTTGAACATTGGTACAATGATGGCATATGAAGTTTGAATGGTTTTATATTTGTTTAACTTGCGCAACTTAAATTTAGGGTAGATATTTAAGGGAGACATAAAAAACCCAATTTAAACCAATTAAATTTCGATTCATATCTTGAGACCGCGGACTGGACCGAAATATCGGTCTTGATTGTTATAGAAAAATTACTGAATACCGTACTAAAAAAAAGGTCTCAGATCCAGTCTCAAAACAAATAATTACACATTTCCTCGAGTTTTAGTTTTTAATTTTGTTAGAAAAAAATCAAACTGAACCAGACCTATTTAATGCCAAATTAACCCAATATACTTGCTACCCAGAGCCAACTCTGAAACCTAATAATAACTATTAGAATCTTGGCTCGACACATTGAATACATCACCTTAATTGTGTAAATTTTACGAGTAGATATATATATATAGGCTCAATCTGATCTGACAATAATATGTCCAATCTGGATTTAGTTTGAAGGTTTCCTTTAAACAATTCCAAATTTTTGAAAAATAAAAACGAATCCACTCAAAAATTGGATCGGACCAGCATTTGGTAGCTATTACTATATTATCTAGTCTAAATCTAATTCGTTTTCGATAGTTCTTGCATTGTATGCATTTAAAAAGAAAATACTCAGGATTGACTATTTGAGACATGTTTATAGTAGGTGATATGTACTTACATCTATGATGACACCTGTGTATCGATGTCAAAACCTTTGGTCTCCCTCTTTGTACATAATTAAATGATAGTATGAATTATAATATCCTACTAAGAACAAATGTGTCTCAAAAGTGTGTCAATTAAATCATAATATTTTATATTATACTTTTGAGGTATTTAACAGTTCCTTAGAAAATAATAGATATATTTAAAGTACGGTATTAACTATATATATTGTAGATGTTTGTATTAATAAAAAGATATATACATTTGTTAAACGCTAAACGCACAAATGTCTTAATATTTGGATTTTTTTAAATAATTATATTATCTTATATATTTATGCGTCAAAAATAAGAAGGGATGTATTGAAAAATTACATCCGTAATGTGTATAATTACTTTGAGATATGTACAATGTAGATGCAAGGTTATAATTAAAGTATTGCCTACATTACGAACAAAGAACAAGGCATTACTTACTCAATACTTGTAACCTCAAAATGCTATAAATATACATAATAGGTTGAGGAAAAAGTAATTTCGTATTTTTCGCTTTATTTCAATGCTTTATCAGAAGTGTTACAATCATCCGATCTAAGCCAAGTATGCCCCGTTCTGTTTCATAACTTGTTGCCAAAGAGAGTCTAATTTCTTAATGCCCTTCACGGTAGAGTGGATGCATAAGAACTTCCCATCCAAACTTACAGAGATTCTGGCGAATCATCAAAGATGTACGCGGCCTGGCGTTGTTTTTATAATGTCTCGTTGTCTCCTATTCACCAATACTGGCCACTTCCATTCGATTGTCAGCTTGAAACAGTCGAGTTTTTTTTACAGTAAAGGGGAGAATTGAGCGAATAAAAAAATATTGTTCGAACTTCTGTAGTGTAACACGAACTGAAAGAGTATGAACCCCGTAGACATCGTAAATTTTCTTGGTCGCTTTCGATGCGTTTTTCTATTTTAGCTAGTAAAAATATAAAATATATACTGTACAAAAAGTGTTTGTAGTACACATTCACACCTTTACAACGCCTTATCGTCCGATCCCATGGGACCAATATTGAAAAATATACCTAGTTAAAAAAAATATGACGGGGAAATACGAAATTACTTATTCTCCAGCCTAATATTTTAATCAAGTTTTGAATCCTCCAAAAAATAATTATAAGCTCAAAGACAGAGTCATTTACATTTTTTTATGGACTATATATTCTTATAACAAAAATAAAGGTAAATGCTACTAATAAATAGGGATAACTATAGGTTGGAAGACAAGCCATAGAACATCATATCCTCATTATTCTATAGGACTATATACAGGTCATCCCATTTTTATGATAACGAAAACATATTCTTTTAAAAATAATAATAAAAAGTAGAAAAAAAAACCCAACACATTTTTCAGAGTCATGCCTTATTTGATAAGTATATCAGAGGTTGAAATGTTCGATATCCTTACATTTTACACATGTTTTAATCGGTTAAAAAGGTTGGTGGAGTTGGTTTCAGCCTATTAACATTGAGTTATAAGTCTTTCCTTAGGCCAATAATAAAGTAACCTAAAATTATAGGGATTTTGGGTGTGTTTAGATATATGTATATGGTGTGTACAAGTTGTAACTTGTACAAGGAAAATTGCTAACTTTGAATGAGGATAATTATGTAATAATAGAATATTACCACATAAAAAGTCCATATTAGTGATGGGACGATTAATCAAAATCGGGAATCGAAGAATCGGGGTTTTTCTCGAATATGGACAGGTATCGGGAATTTAATGTTTAATTTGCGATTCAAATTCTTATTTATTACTTTTCGAAGTTATGAAAAAAAAAAAAAAAAAAAAATAGCGTCAGGGAAGCAAGGCTGATTTCTAGTGATTTTACTTAATTCTTTTTTATTTGACATATTTATAAGAGTAATATTTACATATTATTATTGTTTTTTACACTTTTATGTTCGCTTTAAAATCATTTAATATTCTTGCCAAATATTTTTCTACTTTTAAATACAATAATATTTAATATTTTAATTTAATTAACTATATTATTTAAAAAGTTGATCGTTATATAGGCTTTAACTGTGGCTACCGGTTGATAAAATAAATTAGTAAATAGTTTGTAATTAATAATTAAAGAAAATCTTTTGAATAAAAATCCACAGCTGCTCATAAAAAATTTCAAAAATCCTTAGCTATTCACCAAAAAATTAATTTTTTGGTGAAAAATTTCAACTGTTCACAAAAATAATTTTTTTTTTTGGTGTTCATAATTTAGAAAAGTAATTTTTAGTTAGTTATAAATAAAAAGTTTCATCACCAATTAAACTTTATTTTCCGTACTCCGATTCTGGTTAATCGTCCCATCATTATTAAAAATAGTAATCTTAACAATTTGTTCATACAAGTTACAACTTGTACCAAATAAATATTTTGATTAACAAACATTTTCCATTTTTCTTTCATTTTTTTTTAAATTTGCATGTGCAGACAAATATACCGCTTTCATTACTTATTACAAAAATTATAAACAGGTCATTAATCATATTACATTGTTTGTTACTTAATATGCAGACACATAATTTTTTATTCGGGGGGAACGTCAATATTGCGTCCACATGAGTATGCTTTAATGAAGAAGAATAAAAGTCGGTTTATAGGTAATCATTTGAGAAGGCAAGATAACTACTGCTCATTAAGTCCACATAAGATAATTGCTTTAATTACTACATACCCCTCTGGATATTAAGGCTTTCATAATAAAGTTATTACAAATAACATGTTCTCTTTTTGTTTAGAATCTTTAATTTTGATATCCAACACATAATTAAACAAGAAATTGGTATTTAATGACATCTAGGCAATATACCTCAGTTTAAAAATGCAAAGAGATATAAATACCATGCATATATTTTTGTACCTATATATTAAAGCCTTAAGGCAGTTATTTTAAAAATAAACTTATATTCAAATATATTGTTACAATTAAAGCCACAAACTCATACTTTTTTTAGGTATGATGTATACATTGATTATTATATATAATAAATGATTTATGTATTTTTATGAATATCAATATTACATCACAATATTAAGAAACCCTCCTTCACAGATTAAAAAAGCTTCATAATAATTTAGTCACACTTTTATATATGTTCTGTATTGCAACACTCATACTTATAGTTGTAGGATGAATGAATAGATTGCCGAATAATTACCTTTGATTAAAAGAGCTAATTATAGATTTCATCCTAATTAAATTAAAGCAAAGAAAATAATTGAGTTATTACCTTTACGACTTGATGAGTTATACTCTTTGTTTGATAATTGTTAAGATTTTATAAATATAGTGAACAGTTTTTCATACGGGAGTAAACGAAATGTATTCTATGAGAAATAATATTTTTTATGACGATGAATAAAGTATAAAATATACTATATTCTTTTTCTATTTATCAATCAGAAGAGTATTTTTTTATTTTCCTATGCTGCTATTATTATTCTTAAATAATTGGTGAGAGAACATCTAAGTTCAAAGTAATCACTTGAGTGTGTACTCATGAAAGATGGAAGGTAACGCAAGTGATTGGTTTGGTAGTTATAAGTGTAAGTCCTGATTGGACTTAGTGTCTCCAGGGCCATTAACACAAACCTGAGGATGACGTCATACCGCCTTTACAACGGACACATCCTTTCAGATAAAATTAATGGCACTGGGATGCCCACAGAAGAAAATTGCTGCATGGTTCAATGTCCCATGGTAACCTACTGATATTTTATTCGGATGAGAAACAATTGACTGTTCACAGATCCCAAAACATCCATCGCGACTGCTCCCCGCCCCCTCCATCTTCTTTGGGCCACAGGAGTGGGTGGGTACAAAGAGGTACTGTGAACTTCTGTCTGACCAAAAGATACCTTCGATGAAATATGAGGTCAATGGAGTCGATTCCCTGTTTCAACAAGACTCAGCCCTCTCACAAGGCTTACATGACCCCAAACTTGTAGAAAGAAGAGAAGGTGCCATTTTGGGATGCCTAAACCTGGCCCTCTAACTCCCCCAATATGAATCCCATGGATTGCTTCTTTTAGAGGGAGTTAGAGAGGAAGTTTTTTGCCAATTCACACAACAGTATCGACTCTTTGAAGGTATCCATCATCAAGTACAGAAACAAAGTCTCCCCGCGCACATGGTCAATGCCTACAAATACCTTACGACACATATCGAACGAATAATTGGCGAAAATGGCTAACACATTAAATCAACTTTTTTTTGTATTATTAGAACTTGTAAATAAAATTTCAAACCTTTACTTGCTTCCCTTATTGCTCAAATACAGTTAAAGGTAGTTCATATTTTCCTGAACAACCCTGTACTTTATACAAGTATACTTTATACTGTATATAAGTTGTATCTTGTAGAAACAGATTGTACAAGATAAAATTTCTGTAATTTTTAATTACTACAAGTATTATTATAAAACCAACTATTACATTAATTACCATATCATATTTAATGTTATCATTTCCTTTTGATCTATTAAAACTATTTATTTAGTATGCAATAACAAGTAATATATTTGGAGCATTTAAATTATATTATTTGACAAATAATACTTATAACTAATTAGTTTTTTTTTATCAAAAAAGGAAAATTATATTACCTTAGCATAGTTACCATCTATTGAAAATCTAATTATTTTGTTATACTTATCCAAAGTACTGAAAAATATTCATTTAAATACACCATATTATTTTTTTTTAAATTGTATATTGTACAAGTTATCTTGAATAATTTATTTGGAACAGGATTTTATCTGTCTTAACATTTATAAATCTATGCTTTTACCCTCCTAGACATATTAAGTAAATATCTAGATATAGTTATATAATCACAAATGGCCTCAAGAGTTTAACTGTGATTTTTTCATATATGAGTATGTATGTGAACATAATGTTCTAATGATGTTTAGTTAATAAGAGTAATTTTATCATCATTGCTGTTATACCTAACGAAAAGGGTACATATAGCTTGATTATTATTACTGTTATAGACATGACAAGCAAATATGCTTACCTACATATCTGTAAAATTTGCTATTCATGCATGTCATAAACCATAAATGGAGAATAAAGAAGAGTAAGGAAAAAAGGATAGTGCTTAGATTAGGAGCAAAATCAGTGATGTGACTGGATAAGAAAAAATATCTGCTTCTTTAGGTTTTTCCTTCTCATTATTGTATATGTTATTATGTATATGTATAACATATATATATATAGAAGCCCCATAGAGATGAAAACGTCACATGGAGTTGAATATTGCTACATCATGATTTTATAATTAATAGGCATAAATATCAAAGAGTGCTGTATTCGAGTTCAAGTACTAATATCAGAGCTGCTTTATTCGATCCCCGGCATGAGGCATTTATTAATTATAAACTAAATTCACAATTGTTCTATTAAACCATATGGGCTAACCCCCCATAGACCTGACTTGGCTCGAAAGTGCAAGCGGAATTGACTGCCTAGCATAAAAATGAGTATATCATAAATGTATCAGTTATTAAAATATTATTTTATAAAATGTAAATTGAGTAGGTATCTGATTAGTTAAAAATTGAAGGATTTTTTAGCATTTTTTGTACATATTTACTATAAAAGGGTTTGTTTGTTAAAATCTTATTTTCTTTTTTACTATATTAAGGAAGTTATAATTGATATAAATCCCACCATTTGCCCTAATTCCATGAATTTACCACCCTACACTTTTTTTTAAAGATTTATTAGTGTTTTATCTTTAGATGGTTGGAGCTTAAAAAGTCATAAACCACCAACTATTTAAAGTAATGATTAATTTTAAAATAAATTAGTTTTCTTAACCATTTGACAGCTTTTAAATAGTGAATTATACTTGACTATCCTTACATTGGTTGACAATATATATCAAAATTCATCAAAATACTAGTTTCTTCATCTTTAAGTAATCTGAACTCAGAGTTAAGATTCCAATATTTCGTTTCTGAGTAAGACTACTATCAATGATACCACATCCCAAATTTTAATTAAATGCCCCATATGTATATAGTGATAAAAATTGTATGTATTTTGGGCATGTTAATAAAGAGAAACCAGAAATTGGAAGAATTTTTTGGAGGTGACAAAATAAGGTTCCATGACCTTTCATTAGATCAGCTACAATCAGCTGGGACGAGGAGGAGAGGGGAAGGAAATAAACAAGACATTAGCAAGAATGACTCCTATGTCTAGCCTCAATTACCTGGCCAACTGTTATTATTTATTAATCTCAATTATGCTAATTTTGAGAGGTTAATAGTCATTTTTTTACAATTTTCACATGAACAATACTGTAGAACACATAATAAGCTGTCGATTGCAAACAAACAGTGTCCTAGTCTCCCCCATGAGCACACAGTACGAGAAGAGGATTGAAATACAATTTACAATATCATCCATGTACGGATAACATCGTAAATTATCTTCCTTCAGGCCTAGTCTACTCCCCGATGGCTTTCAGGGACAATCCATCGCAGAAAAGCGCTTGTATCTCAATCAAATTCTCGTACTGTGTGCTCATGGTGGCGACTAGGACAAAAATTTTCAAAATCGACTGGTAATTATGCTTCTAAATTAGTGTCCAAAAATAAACACATCAATCAAATGAAAGAGTATTGATTTTATATTATAACTAAGCTACAAAATAATTGCTACATTAAATCTGTTTAATTTGCATTACAAAAGTTAGAAACAAACATAAACCATGTAGGAACCATTTTATTTTTTAACAAAACAAAAGACGAACAAAGTTTTTTTGTGCTCTAGGATTATATGATTTATATGTGTTCCCGAATGTTTCCATTTTTTGTATGCATACAATTTATTAAGGTATAATTTATCGTGTTTTTTGTATTTCGTTCTTAAAAGCAGCTGTTTTCTAAAGTTTTATTGAAAGAAAATTTGTTATGATTATATGTACTACTAATAATTATTATACAAAATATTTTACATAAATTTTTTTGCCACAGCCTAACCACAACTTGTGGTATATTGACAAAATACACCCTACTCATTTTCATCAAATTCATAAACATTCTTTATATAAATTAATATAACAACTTCATAAGAAGTATAATATATATTAATTTAAAAAAAAACTTTATGTAATTCATTTATAAACATATTCATTGTATTTGAATTTGTTCAATTTACTTATTTTTCAACATTTCTTTGAATAATGTAAATTGTATTATTTTATTAAAGGAGCTTAAATAAAATTATGTTTTTTAATAAATATAAGTATTTTTTTTCCTTATTTTTTATACCATGCATGAATAACTCGATACATCGATGGGTGAAAATTTTAAAAGTCAACGAAATCTCAGAAACTCACTTTTTTCTGTTCATAATAACAAGGGACACATATTATGTAAACTCTTTAGTAGTCCATCATAAATACATTGAATAATGAAGTAAATAATTAGTTGTGTTTGAATTTTTAAACAATGAGTGAGCTACAATTCTTACATTTTGCATTTTAAAAAATTATGTAAATATTCTTAAACAATATACCATAAATATACTTGACTATAAGTATCCGTATAAGTCTTCCAAATTCATTTTATACTAAATTTTACAACATTATTTTTTTTTAAATATAGATGCATCTATATGTGTAGTTCCAATTTGTAAAATTGGAAACATTGCCGGAAAAGATGATAAAGGCTATAAAGAAGCTTCTTTTCATCGATTTTCTAGCAAAAATCAAGAGATTTTAGAAAAATGGAAATCTATCATACCTCAAAATTAGATGCTTATTAATTCTATTTGAGTACATCGCTTAATTTTGTAATAAACAGAAGTACACTCAAATATAAAATCGAAATGTACATAAAACAACAAAATTTACTCGAAATAACAACATTAAAAATTCAAGAAAAATAATAAGTGTAATGAATTGGTATTTGACTTTGAAAACAACTTATTTTATTTTAGAAAACATTTAAAAATTTTTTTTTACTAATATTATTATAATACATCTTAAAATACCTCACCCAAAAATGTGTTCTAATATTTTTAGAATGAAAATTAGTTGAAATTAAAAAGGAACTTGTTTTGTTCTTTGCATTTCAATGATGAAGATTTTAACACGGAACATATATGCTCAAACCTATCAATCTAAAATAATCTGAACGAAGATGTAGTTTTGTAATTAAATCTTCATACTACTTCCATGATTGAGCAGAAGCACAAAGAAAGAAAAAATTAATAAACTTCATCGAATGTCTGAATTTTTTTAACGATGATAATGTTTCCTCTTTATCTTAATTGAAGGGAAAGTTGCATTTGAATTGCGTTTCAAAACGAATTCAAGTTATTTGTCTGGAAAATGAAGTACAATTTTTTATTCATAATTAAAAATTATGCGGATCTAATTAACATATTGAAAGTAGTAATTTATGTATTGTTTTGTATAATAATATAAAAAATTATGATACAATAACTATCAAACACAACCGACAAGAAATTTCAACTATATATTTCAGCTTTTAAAAATTGTGTTATAAAAGTGTAAAAAATACTCAACACTACATTGAAAACAAATTTCTTTATTTGGTTAGATTTTGGGGATTAAAATCAAATAATTAAAAACTTTTTAACACAGAACATCTAAATAATAGATTTGTAGTTAAATTAATATAATATTAACGTTTTTAAAATGATAATAAGCTTCGTTTAATTGGACTCTACCCCGTTTTTCATTTATTATAGGTATCCAGATTTCAACGTAGTTGGATTCTGAATCGACTTTTAACTTTCTTGAAATATTGATGAAGCATAGTCATTGTTAGTTTATTTATAACTATATGATGTTAGAGCAAGCTGTTAAATTGACCAATACTATTATTTTAGTATTTCTCTATTATTTTAGATGATTTTAGAAAAACTAAATCTGAAATTTAATAATAATTTCAATAAAATACTTCAAATTAAGGAGCTCACAAAAACCATATGTTCCAAACCTTCAGCATTAGATTTTTCCTTTTTCCTTAAACTTTAATTCTATACTATTTGAAAAAAGTTGAAATATCGAATTTATATCATTAGGAGATTATCAATCGCCCCATAAAATATATTGATATGAGGCTTATACGAGGTCAATTATGGGCTCAACAGTAGAGGAAACGTAGAATGGAGTTGTCATATGAAAATTGCGTTTTCAAAGGTTTTGGAGTCAGTGCCAAAGGATAAAAGTAATATTTGGACTGCTTGGGGAAAGGAAAAAAACTCAGGGGGAGTCAATGACAGGCCTATTTCATTCGGGGTGAGGGAAACCATCCCGTTGGCTTACCGGGAAATCCTTATAACTTTACAGGGCTATATATTAATATAATATAATATATATCACCGTATGCTTATCCTAATAACTCTTTCTCGAAAACCTCAACGTGTTTGTTCATTTATAAAGATATCGTAGATATAATCCTATATATGTTGACTTTTTAGTATGTAAGTTAGGAAAACTCATGTACTAATGATCTTGAAATGTATCCAGCAACATAGATTATTATATCCCTCCTTGATTACTTTTAAGGTAAAACAGGCCCATCCAAATTAATGAAGGATCAGATTGGTATTTTTCATCTTCCTCTCATTTAAGTCCTTCCCTAAGGAGGGCGATATCCTCCATCACTATAAGGAAATACATATACTGTCTCGGTGTAAAATATGACATCTTGAATTCCATATGACAACAATGAAGTAAATATTTATCTGTCTCGTGATTAGAGAAAGAAATAAGGACTTCTGAAGACTTGTTCAGGAACAATTCCTTTACTTTTTACGAGTCACATATGGGTAATTAATGGCATTATTACAAGTCCTTAGTATCACAACGATAATAAGCTATATCCTTTTAATAACTAACTTAAAAGGTGATCTTCAGAGGTTTCGTAGATAGTGATCATCCATATAGTATAGTATTCATGTATTATATATTCTAATGAGGATAAGTTTAATTCGTAAAGGTGTAGAGTACAAATTACTCAACATAAATAACAATTTAAATAATGATGTATTTTTCTATATTATTCATGTAAACGTTCATATTTATGTATTACTCAACTTAAAAAAACCATGGCCTTTATTGAGTGCCAAAAAATTATAGAAATAGTTCATGTTGGCACTTCACACACTAATCAATAAAATGAAAGAGATTCTAGGATCATGTTTGAATTAAATTATAACTGATTTTTTTCTTGATTATAAAAAGGTTCAATCAAATTTTTTATATTTTAGTATTTAAAATAAAACCATTAACTTCAAAAAGTATTTATTTCGTATTTTATTGAATAAATATAATTTTTGTTACTCAGTTATAAAAGAAGTATTTTAAAAATTTTATTTTAAAGATAACAGTTTCATTTTCAAGTCAAAATTAATCTTTCATCATTTTGTTTAGTATTTGATTTTTACTGCCAGGACATTAACAAATTAAAATTAATTAAAAACTCTTCTCTTTCAGATAAAACAAAAAATATAGACCGTCAATTTCTAATAATTATTCTCAAGTTGATTTTTTGAGTATGAGTATACCAATATATAGACATTACATAGGGAAGTAGGCATTATTCACGCGATGAGAAAGTAGTTGCTTTATTCTGGGGGAGACACCGAACTGGCAGTCTCGCAGTCGCTTCACTGAGCAACAAGAAAACCTCCTAATATCCCTCTCAGGTTGTAAGAGATGAAGTACTGGGTCAAAATACAGTTTAAACTCTACCAACGCCGCGTTTCTAGGTACCAAGGAACCTTTCTAATATGATATAATACACACCTGCCACGAATTTTGTAGGTGAACTACTGGCAGCGTGGCAAGTTAGATTTCTCTGCGGCTGCTTCCCTAAGCATCCAGAAACACAACTAATATCCCAATATACACCCCCAGGACCATGTTGTGCAGGCGAAGTATTGGGCCTCAAGGCAGTTTAAACTGCTCCACCGCCGCAAGGAAAGAGCCACTCTACCTCAGTATTTATATGACTGAGAAAAAAAACTGAGATTCGTTTTAGATTCTGCGCCCATAGATAAATTTGAGTATTGTCTTAAATTCACTTTTGTAAACTCCCCTCTCCCTAATTGATCCCCTGTGTAATTGATAATACATTTATTTAAAAATAATCTTTCCCTTACAGTATACCAAATAAAATATTTTTCAAATTTTCTAAGTATTTTTTTCCATTATTAATTCATGATTATAAAAAAGTATTTACTTTAATTTATAATGCTTGTAGTATCATATGTAAGGAGTTGATGGGCAGTAAAGGAGGATAAAATAAATAACATTTTAATTGGATACCAAACTAAATAGGAATACACAACTTACCCAAAACTACCATTATGAGAAAAAATAAGGTGAAAATTGATGAGTTGTTCATGTCTGTCTCTTCTCTAGGGTTTCGTTTCTTCTCTTTCACAATTATAAATAAATATATTTTTGTGCAAAAATGGTGCAATGTGTGAGTATACTATGAAGAAGAATGAAGATAAATTTAGTTATAAAAAATATAATTATATCTAATATTTCTGTAGCCAGCAAAGACTTTGAAGCACATAAATTTTTTTTTTATTTAAGATGGAATGTAATATTAGTGCATAATTCGATAAACTTCCTCGTAGTAGGAAACTTTCGAGCTATAATTTTCGACTAAACCATTGTTAAGTTCAAACAACTGACAAGTTGTATGCTTGTTCCGAAAAAAAACAACTCAGCGCTCTCGTATACATATAGTAATAGGTACGCAATACTCCCTCTAGATTCCCTGCAACAATTATAAAATGGTCTGTATATTATGTATCTGTGTAACACTCATTGAGTCTGTTGTATCTATAATATGTAGAGACATGTATATGAACATGCATCCATGTGATGATGGCTCTAGTGATAATTCATAATATTTTTAAAAAACGAATTATTAATGGAATCATTCAGATAAATGATTAATTATTGATTATGATGATTGTTATTGAACTCCGAAATCATTTCTCACAAGGCTCGTTCAAAATATGAGTCTCATTCTATTTACCTATAAAGCATAAGTACTGCTTCAAAAATTATAGTCATCCCGTTAATTATTATCAAGGAGTTTTTCTATGGAGATAAGGAGAGAAAATAATTTTTGGCTCAAATACATTTAGTAATGTGGGAGTGAATTTCTCCAATATATACTTGTAATCAATAAGGGGTTTTAAAATCAATTTATACAAGAACTAAAGGACAAATTTGATAGTAATATTAACTATTATATTTTAATAATAAAGGTTAAAAATATCAACATTAAATTTAATGTTTATTCAATATGGTCACCCTTGGCCTTAATTGCAAGCTTCATACAATGCATAAATGACTTATAGACTTCAAATAGTTACTGAGTAGATATAAGTTTACTTTACTTATTGATGTTTGACTTCAATGTCTTGAAAACTTTCATAAAGACCAAACTGATCCGGAGGAGTTGAATCAAACAGCCTAGGTCAATCCTTTCAAGTTCATGAGGGGCCATGCAAGAGGTGTCGGAGTATTACACCTAACTGTCCAGAGAGCTAACAAAAAGTGGATGGAAAGAGCTTTGCGAGGGTAGAGAAGCCACTTTTGACACCAGTTATGGAACAACCCCATCTACTCCGTTGCAAGACTCTTTTAAATGAGTCTTGAGTTCTTTTAAATTATTTTTTGACATTCTTGACCCCTCGACTACACCTTTTGGGTACATATCGAGGAAAAGGCCTAGAGTGTCTGTCATCTAAACACCAATCCCTCAATGCTACTGTCAGCCATAACAATGTACTATATCTGCTGCAGGTACCAGGCCGTCCACCGCCTGGAAGCCATCATTGCCGCTAAGGTCGGCTACATTAATGATTAAGAAAGTTCAGGCACATTTATTTATGGTATTAATTTTGTTGAAATTCAACCGTTAATTAATATTTTACACTTTGTTGAAGTTTAAAATAAAAAGTGTTCAGACTTTAATGGACCAGTTGGTATATTAATGATCTTCGAACGGGTTCAACATGCCCATTTTATCGAATATGAAAAAGCTACAGTTACATGATTTGAATTACAATTGAATAACATAATGCAGATTATAGTAAATAATTAACCATTTCTGTCAACATTTTATTGAGTCATTAGATAAAACTGATCTTAAGGGGTAGGATTTATTATTTTACTCTGTACTATATGTTTGTTTTAATCGGTTTCTTAACTGTAACTTATATTGTTGTTTGTTTTTTTAGTTGTTTTTTTAATTATAGATTTTTTAAATTATTAATTTATATAATTTCATCAAAATTCAAAACTCCTTTATTGCAAATAAATTTGAGATATAGTTTACCATTTAATGTATAAATAATTCTTAATATTTTTTTTGTCAAACAGTTTCCTGAATAAGTTTATGTGAACAAATTTATACGATTCACAAACTTTGATTAATAATATAAATCAAATAATACAAAAATATGTTATAATATGTACAGTGAAAATAAAATAATTCAATACTTTGAAAAATCCAGTTATTTATTCATTAACAAATATAATTAAGTATTTGTTTCTCACTCAAACTTGATTTTTTTAACTGTTATAACCGTATATAGCTACTAGAATAGTTGTATCAAATGTGAGTTACATTTAATTGTATTTTGCAAATAAAGTCCAGAACGGTATAATTTAGAAAAATATTTTTTTATAAATAGACCTTGAATGCCACGACGTCACATTGCTAACACAAAAATAACCTATGTATATTGTTGTCAGCTGTCAATTATCTCCTGTTACTCGATACGTCATGGCTATTTTATAATTTATTCTTTTTTATAAATAAACGAAGTATTAAGTTATACTATACTTATGGTCTGTTTTCAAAAGGGCAGGAATATAATTTCTTGTTGATCCCTGGTTGTATATATATATTCCCTATCTTATTATTTTTATTAAGAAATTTTGGTTATCATTGAGGGATGCAAATGAATGGCTACGTTTTTAATAAAATATTACTAAGCTATATCATAGTACAGTATCCAATAACTTAATTCGTATGATTTTAATATTATTATATATATATATAATATATAATTCTGTGTAATTCATTTTAAAAATTGTGGAGAAATAATCTCATAACAATAATAGCCCGTGAGTACTTAAGACATAAACATCAATTTGTATGATTGACTTATTTGGCTAACTACCAGATCTCTTCTGGCCTTTATTCAGTTTCTTTTGGAGGAAAGGCTGTGTGATAAATAAAAGGTAACGACGTGATGTAGGTATACTCTCTTAAATATTAGTGTGACTGAGTTAAACAAGCTTCGTATAATTGAGCAATAAAGAAACAAAAAAGTGATAATTGTCTCCAATTTTAGCAGGATATAAAGAACTTGCTGTATATATTGTGAAAAAAATTAATTATGAAAATACATAAATCAAACTATTTACAGTTTCAAATTCATGTCAATATAAATCATGCCAAGTAAAGCTGTGTATTTGAGTAATTCTTTTTGTAAATGTATTTATAAAAATTCATTAACAAAAGTTTTATTTCCGTACCACAATCAGATAATACAAGTAATTCCTACTTCATTTTAGATATTTATGAATTTAATAAATTTATTACAGCGGAACATTAATTTTCTACAAATAAATTCAAGGCAAAAAAGGAATTTATCTTTTAGCGCAAAATCCAAAATTGATCTCAATTTTTCTCTCAATTATCTGTAATATCTGGGATTACAGTAATTCGAAACAATAAAGTGATCTTTTCACGATGAGTAGAGAATTTAAATAATTCAAAATGAAATTAATTAAAAAATACAAAATTTAACCGAAATCTCTCGTAAGGCATACAGGATCAATAAAAACGCTCTTAAATAAGTTTTTTTAATCCTACGTTTAATTTGGTGATGGTTTTAAATGTAAAAATATATATAATAATCCCAGATATTTCATAATTCAGATGACTGAAAGAAAAACTGAGGTCCGTTTTGGATCCTGCACTCACAAATAAATTTGATTATTTATTTCAATTTATTTGTACGCAATCTCCCCCCTCTCCTAATTGTTTATATATATATATATTTTCTTTTTGTAACCATGAGTTTGATTTCTAAGAGTGACTGAAATAATCTAATTAATTACTCAACAAATGTATTGTGACTATTCTGTCAAATATGACTCGCCAAATGACCTTAGCAGATGAGCTTTATAGAAATTATTTATTTAATTATTTCGAAAAATTATCATTCTTTGACTCTGTTTATTTGTATTTAGAATCAATTATTCGACATAAATATAACTTAAAATTCTTTTATCTACTACAAAAAAATATTAAAATTTGCATGATCAACTTCTTATCGTTTTTTCAGAGGAACTCTGTCTATGGTTTGAAAAATATTAACAACAACTTTGTGGAACGTATTGTATATCATCTAATAGAAGTGCTCCATAATGCCCATATCAAAAAAGTATTATTTAAAAATAATGTTGTTACGAGTAATAACATTAAATACATCATATAAAGTAGCTAATGAAATTGAATGTATTGGATTGACAGATTTTTTTATTGAAATAGGCGAAACATTTCTTTCTCTAGAACTTTTTTATATGAACAAATTTTTAATCGAAGTAACTATGTCCCTTACAAAATAAATATCACCTTCCAAAGAAGTATCTTACAAACTGATGTTGGATCGAGTTAAAAATATCAAATTTGTTCGCGTTTGAGTTTTTGAGTATTATTACATAATACTAGGTTGGGAAAAAAGTTATTTAGTATTCCTCACCGTTTTTTAACTAAGTATATCTTGTTTATTATTGGTCACATCGGAGTATACGATATAGTGTCGTAAAGATGTGAGTATTTACTACAACCGCTTTTGGGGAAAGAATTTGTCTTGGCTAGTTCAGTTGTGAATAATTGTGCGCTAAGTATAGAAGTCTCCAAGGAAAAAATTCCCCATATTTTATATTTTTACTAGCTAAAAGGGAAAAACACGTCAATAGCGACCAAGAAAATTTGCAATTCGTGTTGCACAGCAGTAGATCGAGTAATTTGGTTCTGGTATAGTGGAGGTGAATGATTTAGGTGGTGTTTGTTGGGATTGACAGGAAATAATATACTATAAGCTGCTCCTATATGGCCAAAAGCTCTATTCAGCCTTAGACTGTTAAAAACTTGACCGTTTGAAGCTAGAGATCGGACAGAAAAGGCCAGCATTAGTGAATATAAGACAACAAAAACATCATCAAGACAACACCAGGCTGCACACCTCTATGATGACGCACCAAAAGATGTAGGAGCTCAAATGGGAAGTTTTTATGCATCCTCCCTATGGTACAGACCTCGTACCAAATGACAACTATCTGTTCCTGACCAACACTCTTTGGGATACACATTTGGCTTCAAAAGAGGCATGTGAAAATTAGGTGTCCGATTTTTTTGTCAATAGGGACAAGGCTTCTACAAAAAAGGTTATTATGAATTTGGATTCTTGTTGTCAACAAATTTATCGAACAGAACAGGGTATACTTGGCTTAAATCGGATTATTGTAATACTTCTTATAAAGCATTGAAATAAAGCAAAAAAAAAACGAAATTGTTCTTTCCACAACCTACAAATTGGTTCTTCCATCAATTATGCTTTAAATAAGAAAGGAATGACTGAAGTGACTTCCTTTTTGAGTGATAATTAGTGTTTCGTCTGTCCTTTTTTATTTTTCTCAATCCAGTTAGAGTACCGGTCCTTCGGACTGTAATGCCTAGAACTGATTAAAAAAAGAAGATATAATGCTGAGTGATGTCATACAAGACCGAACAGTATAAGTCTTATGTCTGATACGTAGGACTGAACCGGACAGTTCAGTTCTATATATAGACCAAGAAAACACTTCTCATAACCATAATTTTGCTTAATCCTTTTTCAAGTAGTTGGAGTTCAATCAAAGTCGAATTTTCCACGATATATTTCAGGCAATTATTTTAGTAATTTTCAGATAATAGACTGCTTTAAAAAAAATTGAAATTTTTAATATTTCGAGTAACATTCGAATCCAATACTACTACACATAATCTTAAATATATTTTACCAAAAGAAGTCTACCACAAGTAACAAGAATTCCAATGATGTAACGTATATTCTGTAGTTTTCTGCTCTATATATGTATATTGTTAAATCAGGTTGTATATGATTTGTCCATAGCCTAAGTGATTATAAGTACATATGAAAGTCACATTCGTTCTTATTTATATAGGTTGATATTCTTATGTTAGTGTGGTACTTATATATTCCAGCGTACATACATAAGTAGGTACCTACTAGTATATATTGAAAAATAGTAGAAAATAACATTATAACACCACTTAACCTCAATATATATTATAAAAAGTATTTGCAAAGGATATTATTATATTATCAACTCCACCGTTGATTAACGAATTATTTATATATATATATATAAAGTACATACAAAGGAAAATACAGTGTTTAAAGCTTTTTTTTACCTTTAAGGTAGGAGTTCAATATCCTTGTGATAAAACAATACTATAGGCGGGGGGGAGGGAGGGGGAGTAGAGAAGTAGAACAACTGGTAGAAGAAGGGAAAAAAAAAAAGAATAGAAACACCTTGTCATTCCTCCATTTTGAATAATATGTCTTATCCTTACATTTAAACTATAAAAAAACTCTTGGTTGAGAGAAACCTGTTATTTTTTATAATACGTAGGTAAATATACTTTTAAAATATCACTCCAATGTCTCCGATTAGGATAACCGTCCTTTTTTGTTGGCAAGTAACAAATGAGCAGTTATATATGAGAAAAAGTGTTTCTTCACTAATATATTTGATGGATTGAGATATTAACTACTTAATACAGAATATGTACATTGCAATCACTATAATTGGAATGATAAATTATACCATAAAATAAATATTTCCTTCATAAACATTCATATACTTATAATTATTGCTACTGTTTTAGTACTCAACTGATTAGCTTTTTTTAACAAAAAAATTACACAACTCATCAATGAACACCTTTAGAAAGTTTTTGTACATTTATCATCGAAAATAATTTGGTTAATAATGTCATTTAAATTCTTACTTTTAATCATTGATGGATGATACAACATACTTCAATCCTTATAAGAAGTGTATACTTATTTTAAAATATAACATGAATATAAAATAACTAGTTCATACAAGTGAATATTTTGCAAAAATGTGAGTTTTTTTTTTTAATATGATGTAGTTATTGAGATTATATATTTTTTTGTTTTATTTATTAAGTTTGTCATTGGACATTGTCCTCAAGTTTAGGATTGTATTTAACGATATAAAGGATTTGATATAATACTGCTTCATCAATTTCTTAACTTTTGTATCATGAAGTAAAAAAAAAACACTTTTCAAACAGCAATTCAATGTATTCGTTTGTGATTGACCGTGAAGAAGAAGGAGGGACATAAAAGAAGTTATACCTTGAGGAAAAAAAGAGTTTTACCTACCATTAAGCCCATTAAAAATCAAAAGGATAAAGTAACGGAATCATGTCTGAGAAAGCTTTACGTCTGTCTCATCTAATAAATTCTTAAAAACATGTTTTAAAGAAATCTTTGAGCTGCATTAAAATATATACCAGTTATGAAGAATCAAAGGACATTATACACTATACAGTTAAAAAAGTTTAAGGTAAACTACAAAAATGACCCGATAAGCTTGTTTATCGAAGTCTAAGTAGTTCTGCTCTGCCATATCTCAATGGAGTCCATCACGCAAAAGTTTGAATCTTGTTTTTAAATATTTTTTTTATTATTACTGACACTTTCATTCTTGTTCATAAATTCTAATTTACCTAGCATATGAGCTATCAATATGAAGACAGTAGTTTACTTCTGAAACGCCGGCATCTCTCAGTAGACTCGGTGTAGTATAAAAGAACTTGATAAGACAAAAGTTTTGTCAAATTTGGGATAGGATCTCTAGATGAAAGTAGACAAATCTCTTTAAGTCGGGATGTAATGAAGTAGACCAAAATAATTTATAATTATCTTTGAAGTTTGGTATGCAGAACCAACTGGCTGTCCAAAAAATTTAAAAAAAGTGAGTGTCCTTTATTATTATCTTTTTTTTTTCTTCAAACTTTGCTCTCTTAATCATTAATATAGCCATCCTTAGCGGCAATGATGGCTTTCAGGCAGCGGTAGAAGGCCTGGAACCCATTGCAGATGTAGTCATCTATCATTTTGTCCCAGTGCTGGCTGACAGTGGCTTTGAAGGCCTCGGTATTTAGATGAACTTCCACGCGACCTGTACCCAAATTGTGTAGTCGAGGTGATTTGTATCAGGGCAATAGAGTACAGGAGGTCCAAAAGAGTCATAAAAGATTTCAAAATAACTCATTAGACTAATTGAAAAAAAAGTCTTGAAACAGAGGAGATGGGTTTCTTTCATTGCTGGTATCAAAGATGGCCTATCCACCCTCATAAGGCTCTTTCCACCCACTTTTTTTATTGTTCTCTTGAAAAACTGGTGTGAAACCCCAAGATCTCTTGCATGGGCCCTCATGGACTTGAGGGGATTTGCCTGTGCTATTTTCTTTAATTCGTTTAAGTCCCATTCAGTCTTTTTGAAAGAGCCTTTCTTTCTCTCCTACGTTTCGGACTTGTTGAGGGCGTAGATGATGGTCCTGAAGACGCACAACTGATTAGATTACGCGAATGGAAATACGTCAATCACTTTCAAATGTCATTAATAGGACTTGTACGTAAGCTAAAGAGTTCACGTTTGCATATGAGTTAATTTTAATCACTCAACCTTAATTAATAATTGCATAATTAAGTATCAGATTTCAATGGGCCACCCAGTATATTCACATTTTTTACAAAACGCAATCCAGCGCAGGACTTCCTGTTATGAGTAGGGACTCAAACAAGTTCCCCCAGTGTCTTCCTAGCTACACGTCCTCCCTTGATCCTGAGGAAAATTTCAAAGTATTTTTAAAATTTCTGTATAGAAAGGACAAAAAGCGAATAACTGAAAACTAACAAAATGATTTGCGATTTTGTTTTCAAAAATAACATAAAGGTTTGTCAAAATAGATTTTTAAATTGCAAAATTTATTCCGGAACTGAATCCTACCTTGAAAATCATATGTTTGACACTTTCACTCTCTTGCACCTAGTTCTCTTTTAAAAAAAGACAATAATGTTTAACATAAAATGTATAAACCCCAACTTTTTCATGCCTGCTATATTTAAGACTACACCAGGTACATTTTTATCCATTAATTCACCATAAAAACTAATTCCATAAAATAAATTACATAATTTAGGAAAAATGTTAGGAAAAATTTATATCAATATTCTCAATACAGTTTACTTTGATATTAATAATCTCTATGTATATATTACAGTTTGTGGGTGTGTCCTCACCGTTGGACCTAGGAAGCTGAAGCTTTGTATGGTTGCCTGTATGAATCTGATCAGGCTAAGTTGGGGGTAGGGGTGTATTCTGTATTCAATACACGAAAATTATTTTTTTGGAGATCAAGAAGACTAGATTGGGGATTATATAATTTATCAAAAAATAACTGACGTCTCAAAAAACAACTTTATGAATAGCAACGTTTTCTAAATTTATTCAAAATCAAAAAAGTTATGCGCAAAATAAAAACTAGGAGATAATTGCACTTTCCCTTTTTTTCAGGTGCACAAAATGTATTTGAAATGAAATATTAAAATACATTTTGTGGAAATTTGCCTGAAAATTCATTTGTATATAAATTTATTTGACACATGAAAAGTGATGTTTAACAGAAATATCTGATATTTTCTGTATATATTTTTTTCACATTTTGAAGAATGATTGCCCCCATACGATGCATTTTGGAAATACATTTTAATTTCTAACACTACAAAAATGTAGTTTCAATTTTTGTAACATTTTATTAAACAACTTTTGCAACATTTGTAAAAATAAACCATTTTATTTTCTCAAAGACATATTCACCATAACTTTTTTTGTCTTTCAAGTACGAAAAAAATGTTTCTCTTTACAATGGAAAGAAATTACTTTTTTCACCTTTTTTGAAAATTAGTGAAAAAAGTTTTTGCAAATTTCAATTTGACAATTTAAAAAAAGAAAAAAAAATGGACTTCTCATCTGGACAATTTTTTTAAGCATATATGTACGTATGTTATTAGAAGTTTATAAAACTATATATTAATTAATTATACATATTTCTAAGGTTAATATAGATACAAGGTTATACCATAATGCGTGTACGACTGATTTAGACTTCCGCCACTCTTTTAATATTGACGTCATAGTAGATGAGTGGTTGTGTGTTTTGTCAAAATCTTTTTTTCTTCTTCAGCACTCGGTACGATACATTAAATTAAAAATTCCAGCAATAGTGATGTCATAGACTATGACTGGTTGCGTGTTTTGTCAAAATCTGCCTGTCTTGCCCGATTACATGATGGTATAACCTTGTATTTCTATTAACCATGCATATTTTATAATCCTCACACACACCAAAGGGGTTTAAACAATAAGAAGGAATAATATTGACCATTGTCCATGCGATTTCCCACCTTCTCCTTATCCCGAGTAACCCCAAGTAAACTATTTGCTAGTAATGTATATTTTTCAAGTATATTTAAAGCAATCATTCAAATTTGACTTAAAATTATTCAAAATGATCTAATCGTGTATAAAATAAATATCTAAATGTACAATAAGTCTATAAAAATATGTGTGTACATAAAATAAATATTTTTTTGCTCATTACAACGGTTGTTATTTTTGTTTTTACAGGTACAAACACCTAATTGCAGAAAAGTACGATCTTAATTCCTGTTAAAAATCATATTTCAATAAACAGAACATACATAAAATATTCCTAATATGTAAAAATAATTATTGAAGACATAACATTTTTAGAAAAAAAGGTCAATTATAGATGTTATGACCTACTTTTAAAGGTACAAGTGATGTTTATTTATAGATTATCGATTCTTTGTGAATTAAAGATTTTGTATTAATTTGCAGTCACTTCCTATAGTTTCTGATTTTATAATCATGTACGAGGGTCGTTTGAAAAGTCCATGCCAAGTCCGAGAGATGGCACTACTGACGCATATCGAGGTTATTTTTCGTCCTTTTTTTATAAATCCCTCTGTTTCCTCGATTCAAACGAATACCAAACAGAAAGAAATAGACCGATCTGGCTGAAAGTTTGTGTGTGCTCTTCCGTGAGATGTTAATACCTAAACTTAACCTTCACACGTTTCCGTGGTCCCAACTCTCGGATTATGCACTGACTTTTCAAACAACCCACTTATTGCCAAACTATTTTTTCACATATTTGACATGGAGTCTAAGTTTTTTTTTTTTTTAAATGAAAAATAAACACGCTAATATTAAGGCATAAATATTTATGATATTCAAAATGATTTTTAACTTTTAAAAAAATTTAAATATTTCCTCCTCCTTTTAAATGTTTCATATGTAATAAAATCAAAAGATGTTATTAAATATTCTAAAATAAGACATATGTCTTCATATACTATGCGTGATATTTTATCTTTTCCTTCTCCAAAAGGGCCTGACTGAAGTATAGATTCATTATTTGTTTTTTTGTTTTAAAATATATGCCCTTAGCAACAATTCTGTTCTCTCTCTCTTCTCTTCCTTAACATGAGTATTTGATTAAATCATCAATAATTGTGAAGGAAGGAAAAAAATCAATTTGAGGATAGGTAACAACCAATCAATATATGATATGAGTGTCATTAGTAATTAACTATTTACAAAAGTATGTAGGGGAGACTGGAAATAGTTTCAACAGTTTGTTTTTCAAATATTAAAAAAGTTTTAATCACAAAATATATATGAGAAGTTGAAAATATGTGGATAAAAGCACCTTTAGTAGAAACAATTTCTTTGTAAAAATGGTGTAAGTTTCAATTGATTTTGTTATATCTTGGAACAATTTAACTATTGGTTCTTTTGTTCATATAATGTTATCAAAATTCAAAACTCAAATAGTATTGGAGATATTGTAACTTGTTACAAAGGGGGAAGTAATAGAGGTAGATCAAGCTAGAAAGTATTGGGCTTCAGTCTATGTCGGGCTACGAGATATCGGGTTTCTGGTCGTCTAGCGTGCCGAAATATGAGGATCTATACAATAGATGTAACTCAATTTATACTCATGAGGCCTAAATTTATTTGAAAATCAGAATGTAATAACGAATTGATTAAGCCAAAACTCACAAAATCAAATCCCAATCAATTTAACAAAAAGCCATTAAATTTGAAGCTTTACATTTTCATAAAGTTATATAACTTTGCAATCTTACAAAAAGGCTTATTTGTTCAACCTTCTGCATTTTAAAATGTTTAATGTATGTCCATACGAAATCAATCATAAAAATGCGATTTAAAAAAAGATATTTGTATGTGTGACACTTACAAATTATCAGTAGCGTCAAATTCAGCCTATTTTTCATACGGTGTTAAATCGGAGATGAAGTCATCGATTAGTTGTAAAGGAAGTATTTTACATTAGAAATAAATGTGAGGCTGGAAGGTTCAGCCCATGAGCTCTTCGGGCTGGGCAAAATGAGGTTCAGAAAGCAGACTTTTGGGGCCAGGCATAAGCCGAGCTCACATCTAGTCGATAATAGTGTTGAGTTTTGTTCTAGGAATGATAGATTCTTATGAGACTGTAATAAGTCCGTGGTGAACAGTTACAAAAAATAAAAACGACAGTTAAAAAAAAGAAAAAAGATTCGATTTATAATTTAAAGGAAAATCTAGGTTTCCAATTCCGACAAGTACAGAAAATATTTGTCAAGTAAGTCTCAAACTATCATTAAAGATCATTAGGTCTAGATATGGATCCAATCCAAAGAGGACATTGTCAATTTCACAATCGTCTCCCATCAGTTCGTCTTCAAAACTACAAAAGAAGAACAGCCCTGTATGTGAACTAGAACATCCTGAAGGCTCTCATAGGGTGTCTAGTCTTCATAGAAATAACAAAGTCGATAGCAATTGATTGTCTAATACAATAAAAAAATAGGTATGATAACGTTTTTAACCCTCAATCACTGATAAAATTGGAGAAAAAGTACGCTATATTTAAACTTTTTACGACATCTTGCTTACCCGGCTTACGGTCCAATACTAGGTGTTGTTTAGAAAACTATTTTTGTGTTCTGGACTTTTATCTAACTTTCAGTGCCTTCGACAAGCAACTTTCAAATCCGAAACGTGGAGTCACACTGCTGATCAACAAGAATTTCAAGCCAACAACTCAATTTCAAGAATCGGATGGGAACCTTATAGAGATATCCTACAACTTTTCGGGAATTACTTTCGATATTCTGGGAATTTATGGCCCAAATTGGGACACCCCTGATTTTTATAGTAAAAGCTTTTAACAATTTTGGCTCACAGGCCAACAATTATGAGTGAGGATTTTAATATAAAATTGGACATTAACAGGGACTCTACAAATCCTAACGGAAAGACGAATGCCCGCGCAAATAAAATACTTCGCTACATCATTCAATCATATGATCTCTATGACACAGCTGAAGCCGTAAAAGATTATAGACATACCTACTTTTCTTCTGAAAAATCATCCAACCCCGCGTCCTCAAGAATTGACCTATTTCTATTCATTGGTATTCAAAAGCAATCAGTCATGTCATATAAAGTAATCGATACCAAAATATCCGATCATAAGGGACTGTACATTAAAATTAATTTGATACATTTCCCAAATTATAGTGATAAAAAGCTTGGAAATTCAATTCATCGCTATTAGATATACCCAAAGTCAATTATGAGATCGTGGAAATAATTGAAACCACGAGATACAATGTCAAAACAGGATGTGAAATCTTCTATGAAGTACAAAAGATGCTATCAAAGATCAAAGCTCTATACATACATGCTGGAGCCCGATAAGCCACCAATAGGAATAGGAAAATTGGTATCATTGAAAATATAAATAAAGAGGACATTTTGGATCGTGAAAATAAATTAAAACTGGATCAAATCTTCCGGATTCTGACCTAGCATTTAGAACCAGATTAAAAATGAGCATCGAAAACTGATCTAAATCAAGATTATAATGTGGTATGATGGAGAAAAAAAGGAACAAAAGCAAGGATCATGCTAGCAAGTGGAAAAATATCTGAAGATCCTACAGAAATAAGTAAATAAATAAAAACCGTCTTCTTCGAGCTGTATCAATGCTTCGATTGTACAGCACTTAAAAAATGTTCTAGATGTACCCATCGATCTGCATACTTCTACAAAGAACTCAGATGAAATGTGGACTTTAAATTCATAATTCCTCCGGATGATAATAATTTCATCGAGAAACATTTAACGATACAATAAATCTTAACTGTTGTGAGAGAAAACGCTAAATCTAATAAAATTCCTGGATGCACTAGTTTTGGTTTTGAATTTTACAAAAAATATATACTTTATTACAATTCTACGAAAAGATAATGAGTGTTGGATATTGTCCTGAATATGCGTCTGATGGAAATATCATACTGATTCCTAAAAAGAATAAAGATGCAAAATTGAAAAAATTTTAAGGCCTCTTACTGTGCAAAACTGTCTTTATAAGATTTTTACATACATTATTTTAAATCCCATAAACAACGTCTTGGATAAATTTTTACATGAATCTCATTATAGATTCTTAAAACATACGCTAATGGACTACATTCCTTGCACTCTACAAATGTGTATAGAAAGTGACCAAGAGGTGACTTTAATGGCTGAAAATTTCGCCTAGGCAATCGATACTTTATCACACGAATATATTATCAAAAAGCTGTACAGAAAGGATTTCGGAGACTATATCATTCGAATGGTCGGTGTAACCTTAGCGATAAATAGAATAGCAATAAGGTATGGAAACCAGTGCAGTTACTTTGGGAATAAAAGAGGCGTCCGCTAGGGGGATACACTGTCTGCAACAATTTTCATAGTATGCTTAGACAAACTTATTCGTGATGTTCACTCAGAAGCCTCGATAAAATGATTTCAACTATCTGATAGAACTTTAAAATATCTGTGCTACGCAAACGATCTAACTATGGTATTTTCAGGAAACACCAATCAAAACACTAAAATCAATTGAAATATTTATATGCATACTTAAAAGTTTTTCCGATCTGGTCTTTTTGTGAATGAAGAGAAAACCGAACTTTTATGTCCTTGTGGCCCCGTAATATCCAAAGAGTGGCCACAATTTTGTTTTGGAAAAAACCTCAAATGGTGATTGTGTCATTTCACAGAAAATTTAAAATAATTATAATAATGAAAGTTGAGTGATTGAAATTAATTCATATTTTGATACATTAAAGCATAAACAATGAGTTACAAAACAAAACAAGCATTAGTTTACATACAAGTCGAGAAAATGACAATTGAACGTAATTGACAAAATTCCATTCGCACACTCTAAGCAGTTAAACCACCGTCTATACTATTAACAAGTCCAAAACGCCGAAAAGGAAGAAGGGTTCTGTCAAAAAGGCCAAATTGGTTCCGTAGCATTGAAGAAAAAAAACCCAGGCCAATCCCCTCAAGTCTATGAGGGTCCATGCCAGGTATCCCCGATTTTCACACCAGACTATTAAGAGGGCTATCAAAAAAGTGGCTGGAAAGAGCCTTGTGAGGGTGGAGAGGCCACTTTTGACACCATCAATCAAAGAAATCCATCAGCTCTATTACAAGACTTCTGATTGAGTCATTTGAGTTCTTTGGAACTCTGTTTTGACACTTTTACCTTCCCTCACAACCCTAATTTGATCCCCTTGACTTCAATTTTGGGTTTATGTCGAGAGAAAAGCCTGTATTGTCCGTCCTCTAAATACAAAGGCCCTCATTGCCACTGTCAGCAAGTTCTGAGACGCCATGACAGAAACTATATCCGCATCAGGTACAAGGGCTTTTGCCGCCACCTGAAAGCCATCATTGCCCTAAGGCCTACTACATTAATGATTAAGAGAGCTCAGACACAGTCACTTCATACCAGGTACATATTGTAGGGTGAATGCATAAGAACTTCCCATCCAAGCTCCCGGAGCTTTTGGTACGTCTTCAAAGATGTGTGTGGTCTTGTGTTTTCTTGATTTTTTTTGTTATTTCCTATTCATCAAGGCTGGCCACTTTTATTCGATCACGAGCTTCAAACGGTCGATTTGTTTATAGTAGATGGAAGAATTGAGTGAAAAAAGAAAAAACAATCGGCCCCGTATATCTCGCAAATTTTCTTCTTCACTTGGGACGCGTTTTTAGGTATAGTATGTAATATAAAATATCTGACTTTATTTAAATCAGATGGAATTTAAAACAAGTGTAAATTTTATAAACCAGCTACAAGTGTTACAATTGTGTTTGTATTGTTTACTCTTCTATATTACTATATAGTCATCAGACGTATATCCCAAAGGATAGCTATCACATACCTAGATACAAATTATGTTCTTGACATATTTGAGCTTTATCAAACATATTTAATGTAGATAGTTTCCGAAAAAACAATTGTACATACGTTTTCATCTGTCGTCCTAAATCGCCCAGTTCTCTCCTAAATATTTGCTCTCTCAGTGAAACACAGCATGCATATATTTATAATGGTGCTCTCCACAAATATATTCGAACTGGTTTGGTCACCAAAATTGATATTGGTATATTAATAATTTTTCAACTAAAAACATATCTCAAAATGTCAGTAATTTTCCAAAACACAAAATTTTCAAAAAATCAAAAAAAATTAGGTGTTTGAAAACAGACTTAAAACTAGGCTAATAACTTTTTTTTAAATCATTTTAATAAATACTACTAAAGTACTGATATAATGAATCCCACTAATATATAATATTGGCAATAGAGTATGTTTTAGTAATTTATTCCTCAAAAACTGTTCTTAAGAATAATATTCTTAATTGAAAAACGATATGTTTAACTGTTGCAACTTCCTACAGTGACAGAAATAACATTTAACGGCTTCTATTTAAATGTAATTTACGAAAAAAATAATGACAGCTACAATCTTTCAATAAGTTCAATCGATAGTAAAAAGTAGTTGTTATGTAGTGGTAAATTGTTAAGTAAGAGGATCATAGATATTAAGCCAGTACCAAATACCTGGAGGTGAAATTTCTACCATCTCCCCTACTCATAATATTGTTATATATGTCTAAGGGAACACAATTTGATTAAGACTAATCTAAAATTTACGTAGAAACATATATCCGAAATAAGGTTACATTGTTATCTAATTGACTATTTCTAAATGGTATTTTTTGTTTGGGTAATTATTTAAAAATCTTACCTATTATTAAAGACATAATTAACTTTTCAAAGATTTGACTCACCTAAGAAAGTTTATGGTTATGTATCATTTAAAACATTTTACTTGTACTATAAGAAAGTTTTAATTATCTCTTTTATTTCTTATAACATTTCTATACCCTCATGAAAGGCTATTTCTCTCTCTTTGTACATATATAAAATACGGTGGTCGTGTAACTACAAACAATTAAGAATTACAAAAATATTGAATTTGCCATTTACAGGAGGCCCCCGCTTATCGCAGTTTTTGGGGGAACAAAAATCTGTGTTATATTATATTTGTATTGTACGGGGACTTAACCCTGTAAAATGGGAGAAATTATTTCTCAAAGTCCACTTTTTTCTATTTTTTCTTTCTTTCGAGTTTTGTTAGGTGAATAAATACACTTTATTCATGACAAATTATTTAAAATATTACAAGTAAGACAAGATAATTGTAAAATTTAATCTTTTGTACTTGATTTTGAATCCAGTCATTTCAATACTGTAACATTTAAAAAATCAAAACTTTAAAAATATTTATTCAGCACCCTTTTTAATTGCAAGTTTGCAAATATTTAATTATAACCAAAAGTTTTAAATATAGGTATATAATAAAATACTTACAAGACACTACCTCTATGCAATATTATAACTTCTATTATATAAATATATAGGCATAATATGTAGATACAGATCCCCTATAATGTATATCCAGTTTCTTTTTAGTCTCCTGAGGCGTATTGCGTTTCATGAAGAAATGTTTAATCAAGAAACGCAATTATTTTTCGTCATTGTTTTGAAAATCAACGGCATTTCCTCGATTTAAACGAACGGCAAACAGATAGAAGTAGACTAATCTAAGTGTTCCTCCAAGAAATGCTACTAACTACACAATATCTTGATACGCTCCAGTAGTGCCATTTATCGAACTTTGCATGGACTTTTCAAACAACCCTTCTATGATATTGTCATATTTTAATTGAATGTGATTAGCTCAAATAAAAGTAAATAAAAAAAAACTGGTGTTCCAAATTTCAAATAAACAGTGCCATAAAATTTATAAAGGTATTTAGGTTATAAAATATTTTGCTTTGATATTTGTTTAGAAGAAAATATAACACATAGGTTTACAAGTGTCAGATAAAGTTAAAAATATGGAGTTGCCAAAGATAAAATTGCTATAGTATTCAGATTTACGAATGTGGTGAAGAAAAAAGCGAAATTCATAAATGGGTAATTAATTAATAATTTCTTGAATGATAATAATCGTAAAATAAAATCACAAGTCCAGGTTATGAGACGAGTGAATATGACTCTCATTTAGTTGTTTAGTTTACCCAAAAAATATACAGATACTAAGACTGTGTATTAGATATTACAAGGACAAACTCAGGATTATATGTTTTTTAGATTTCAAATAAATTTTTTGGGACAAAATTAGTTTTTTTTTGGAAAATTAAATTTTTTGCAAAGAAATTTTTTTTCAAAAATGATATTTCAAAATATATATATATATTTTTTTTTTTTAAAGAATCAAATTTTTTTGATATTGGGGTGGAGGGGCCTCTCCACCCCACCCCCTGCAGACGTTCCTGTATTAAATGTTAAAAGTGTATAGTAAATAGCGCCAGATCTGCCGTTTACATTTGTGTTAAAAAAATAAGTAAGAAATATAAGATTGTTGGAGTGAGTTAATGGAAAATAAAACACTACCCACCAATGGTTTTGAGTAGAAGTGGAAGTGTTTTAGCGCTACCAACATGAATGGATCTCTAGAAAGTTTAATAAAAAGTGTGAGAAAGGCTTTAAACGGAATTATGAATTATAAAATTGTCAAGTTAATCCCGGATGAATATTCTACAATATTGTACAAAAAAAACTATGATAAATTCAAGGGCATTGTTCCCTACTATTTCTGTTAAGCCCTAGACAAAGCAGGACTCATTGCACCAAACAGTCTCTTGTAAAGGAAATAAATTATAATGGAAAACTAAAAGAAGCCGAATTTAGCTATCTTCGTATTATAAACTTCATTACTTGGTCAGATGGAGTCATTGTAACACTGTCATGTTTATTTATACTTAATCGGGGCAACTTCATTTTACAAATGAAAGGACAATTTAAAAAAAGTTATATTTGACTTAAAACAGAAAATTCAATATCAAAATATAAATACTACCATTAAAATAACCTGACCTAAAAAATAACATAGTGACATATTTTACAAAAATACTCTTTGACTATTTGAAGTTATATATTAATAAAACAACAATTGTCCAATACAAACATTTAGAATTATTAGAATGACTGATGTAAATATAAATAAAAAATTTACTCAAACATAATTCCTCAATACTTATGTCGAAAAGCACTATTAAGATCTAATTTTTTTATGACATTGGTGAATTCAGATAAATAGTTTCAGAAATGAAAAGATTATATGATCAATATTGATACACAATTAGTTAGCTCGTGTTGCGCATTGTATTGTCAATATATGTATATAAAGAAAGGCAATATATTCTACTTACCAAATTTACAATATTAATACTCTCTCATTAAGATATGTCATATTTACATTAGTGGACTAACACACTTGGAAGTAATTAACCTATCATCATTCTCTCTCCACTATATTCAATAACTATTCTTTAACCCAAATCAAAAATGCAAAAGTACAGAAGATTAGAATGTGCCTTCAACATTACCAGTTCAAAGTGTCATGGAAGAAAGGAAAATACCATATTATTCCAGATGCTTTGTCACGAGCTCCAGTAGATGATCCTGAAAAAGAAGAAGAAGAATTGGAAAGTGGAATGAAAGACACAGTTAGATTAGCCATAATTAGAATAGCTGTAATTCAGAATAAAATCCAAAATATTGGTTTCGTAGATCCAATCATTGAAGAAATACGAAATATACCAAAAGCGGATGAAGACTATGGAGCACTCGTACAATTCGTGGCATGTGGTCTGAAAGAAAAAGGAAGACTAGAAAATCATAACGTAAGGTCATTTAAGAACATGATCGAAGACTTAGCTGTTGAGGACGGTTTAGTATCGAAAGATACACGAATTGACGTCCCCAAAGTGTGCCAAAGACATCTTCGCTAAACTACCTTTGTCGCATCAATGAAAGACGAAAACCAAAAGAAGAGCGAGAGAGTCAATATTCTGGACTGGAATGAACACTGAAATTGACAAGATTATTGAAAACTGTGAAACTTTTCAAAGATTTTTGAAAGTATGTGTGTTCTCTCTCCTAAAATAATATTGATAGTTTGTTAAGGTCCTTATTGGAGTATAATTGAAGATCGACATGGAAGTAACTCCTGCCATATTTTTACTAGATACGGAGTGGGATTTATTTTCCCCCTTGTCCTCTCATAAATTATACAGCAGAATAGTTGCTTATAGATAATTTAGTGTTACGTCATAAAAAATAACTACCCTCTTCCCATACCTTCTATAAATTAACAGTGTGACCATGTTAATTATTGATTTTTTACCTCATATTTTTATACAAATCTATGTATAGTATACAAATCAACTTTAGAGTAAGACTGTGTCATTCGAAATATTATACTTACAATACCTTGTGACAATGTAGTAATGTAGTTTAATTAGCAGGTAATATTTGTAAAATCAGTATTAAAAGCAGGTAAAATTTTGATTCATGTTCCTTTTTAAATTATATCATTTATAAAAAAAATTACATTAATTTTGAATTATTATTGAAGGTTGCAATTATATTTTATAATTTGGTAGGCCTAAAACTAAATTCCCTTGGAAGATTGTAAAATGCATAATTTTATATTATTTTGTTTATTTTTCCCATAGTATTTGTTAAGATTTAAATATCTTTATTTTTAACTGGGTAAAACTGATCATTCCTTTATACAAAAATAAAAAGGAAAAAAGAATACAAGGTACTATGATAAATAATTAATATCATCTAAACAAGTCGAACTCCTAAACTACTCCCCCTAGACGACAGAGTGAGTAAAAAGGTCGTCTAGTTAGTAATACACTAAAAAAAGCATCATAAAAACATTGATAAATAAACAAATCGATCATTTTCCAGTTGTAGATCTTGTGGATCTTATAGTCGGAGACGCTGGAAGGATACTTGGAACTCCAAATGCAGGTCGAAATCTATCCATCGAGACATTGTCAGTTTTTGATCCAAAGTACAATTAATAGTAACGATCGTGCCTCTCAATCACCTTAAACTGGCCTAAGAAAGTTGGAGAAAGAGACTATTTTATAGGTTTATTTTTAACAAAAACAAGTTCGGGTTTTTTTAATGTTTGTTAATGGTTCCTTTATTAAAGTGTCTCGAAGGAACGTGTGTTATTTTTTCCATTGTTTTAAAGAAACTTTCGACGTCGAGGTTGCCGGACGTAAAGGTGGACGCGTTATGAAGAGGTTTCTGAAAACATGATTGATAGGAGGCGAAGCAGATGGGTCTTCAACAGTGGAAATATAGGAATTACTAAGTTCCTTGGCTGCAACACACATTTGCTTCACCTCTTCAATTGAATGGGACTCTGCTCTTAAGTATCCTTGCTGGTCTTTAGGCACATTTCTGATGAGGGCCTCCCATGGTAAATGATGAGGCAAATCATGGATGTATTCCTTCGTCTATAACTTCCCCAGGAGTAAATCCTGATGAATCGCACAGCATATCAGATTTTTTTAAAATTCTATCTGAAGGTGAGAGACCATATTTTTTAAAATTGCCTTTTTTGCACAATCATACATGATTCCTTCTTTTTTACTAGGAATAGACCTAAAAACTTCACCAGGTAATGCTGAAGCCATTAAACAATATTTGGTCTGATCTTCCTCATAAAAAAAATCCAGCTCAATTCTTCGAAACCAATTTTCCGGATCCATCGCCGAGAATTTTCGAAGACGTAGTTCTGCTATGGCAAGAGCTAAGTTGCTGACTTCTTCGGCTACTACTTTTGTTCGATCTGAGGGACATTGTCCGCATGGTCTTGATAATCAGAATGAGATTTTTTAGGAGGCATGATATCACTTCAGTGTCACCAATGTTAAGATTTAAATATCTTTATTCTGAACTGGGTAAAAATGATCATTCCTTTATACGAAAATAAAAAAGTAAAAAGAATACAAGGTACTATGATGAATAATGAATATCATCTAAACAAGTCGAACTCCTACATATTCATTATTCTGAAAGAAAATATTGGTCTGAGGCATTAATATAAATATAATTTGTTACATATCTAGATCACTTCCAAGTTCAGAAAATTTAATAGAACTCTATCTATTAAAACTTTAATTGACAAACTCATTTATTTATTTCTAATAAATCTTATACTTTTTGCATAATTCCTACTTATTAAAAAAAAAATTGATACTTTGAGGATACTATTTTAACCAAATTTATTAACAAAATGCAATCATAATAAAAATTATGCCTTAATTGTCAATATGTATACAAATTACTTAATTTTGTTTATAAAAATAATTCATAACATATACTGGGATATTTGAATTCATAATTAGTACAGTTTATCGGCAAGCGCGACAAGTTCTCCGGCAGTTTCTTCTAACAGTAAATGTCGAACATAGAAACCTTTTCCACTGACATGTGAATGCTCCCCAAAAGTCATAGCATATCTTTGGTTTAGATTCTGGAATATCAACATACTTGTATATATATGTGTATCTTAAATAATATGAATAAATTTTTCTGCTATTACCGCAGAGTTCGCATGTCTTAGGACAATTTCTTCTAACATTTGCATTCCATCTACATTTAAACTTTTTATAACGACATTTGCGACTCAGATCTCTACAAACTGCTCAAAGATAAATGAGCTTATACATGTTATATATCAAAACAAAGTATTAAATATTTTTTTATTCATACTTATTGGACGCTTGGTAGTTGTTGTATTAGAAGGCACTATAATATATAAAATATATGAATTTATAGTATTATAAACTATTTCCGACATACTTATTGGACCCATAGTAGCTGTTATATTGATCACTGTAAAATGTAATACGTATATATTCAAAAAATTAATATTACATTTATTTTGTTACCGAGTGGTGGTGGAGTTGAACCCGGAATAACAGTAGCATCTGAAAAATCAATAAATGAAATTATAATTATGATAAGTAATGAAGTTACCTTGAGAACGAATTCTGCTACAATAAAAACATATCAAGATTAGTAAAATGATCCTCATTGTAGACAATATATAGTAGAAATGTATAATAAATGATGTAATTGTACTTGCTATTTATACTTAAAATATAGATATGAACATGTGTGTTGCAGAATTGTTTCCTATACAGACAAATAGGTTAGTCTAATTTTAAATTTATTATTTGACATACGTAAAGTATCCTACACATGCTGACTTTTTTTTCTAAAATGATTGCTTGTGGTGCCAATAGATCAACTTTTATTTTTAATAATGTTATGTTTTGTAAAAAAAAAAATGTAGCACATTGAATAATATTTTTTTGGTAAACTAACAAAGGTGTATACATTTTTATTTAAAAGTCTGAAAATATAGGTACAAGAAAAGAGTTCCTATCTTTTTATTATATCTAGAAACTTTTTTTTTATCTTCAAGAAATTATCGGTCTTTTCTGAGATAAACACATGAAGATTGACAAAAATAATTATTAAAAAATACCAAAAATGAAGAGTTTTAGTAAAAATCAAAATATAAACATTATATTCTTTATATATTATTTATTTCAAAATAAAGGGTTGATTTTATTTAGTGGTACACTTAATTGACATTTTAAAATATAGGAAATTTATTCGTTGATTGTATTCAAATTAGGTGATAGGTGACTCAAGATTCCTTATGTAAAGTTTCGACTCAATTTAAACAAAACAAACAGGAACGAGTGAAGCAGAGCAATAAAGGAGAGAAACTTTGAAGCTTTTCCCTCGCAGCATGTCCTTCGAGGCATTATCCAAGAAACTCAGGAGGAGTTTCAGTGAGAAATGTCTTCAGAATAAAAAATCCACCCAGAACCATGGTCCTGGACATTGTGACCACCCCAAGCAATGCCTGCCCTCCCATTTAAAGAAAATTCAAGTTAGCGGCTTTAAATGAAGCCTCTAATTCATATTGTTAAAAAAATGTTTACTTTGAAGTTTAATTAATCATATGAAAAAAGATATTATTTTGGTTTATTTCGTAGAAGAAATTTTATTTATTTCTGTTATAAACTTAACCTCAGTATTTTAAAAGATTTAAAAAATTAAAACAATGAATCTTCATTATGAAAAGAAGAAGGAAAATATAATGACGTCACTGATGATAGACATAGGACTTATATAACTGTAAAGTAATAATTTTAAAATCCAGACTTAATTCATTCTAACCCAACACAAATTATGCAAATAAATATAATTAAAATTCATTTATATTACACAATGGTAAACTTAAGACTATCCCAAAAAGTATGAAAAGCAAAGATTTTAACTTATATTAATATTAATATCTATACAAGTAAATCCTTTCCAATACATATTTCCATTGTCATGAAACTTACGATATCCTTGCTTGATACTTTATATAATAATAATATTAATTTTAGAAATAATTATTTAAAAAGACTAACATTAATTTGCATAGAGTATATATTAATGATAATGAACTATCAGTATGTAAGCTTATAGTAATATGTTTTATGTATTTTATCCAATTTGCCATTTATTACATAATATAAGAGTGGTGAATAAAAGAATAGCAATCAGTAAAAATTACAGCATCCATATTTTTTTACATACATACATGAATAATAAATTTTAATTTGTAAATTGCCCAATCTATCTAAGTGTTCCCAGATTATCACTTGCGTTCTTCTATTTCAGTTTTTTATTAAGGTTATTTACTCTAATTCTTGTCCTTGTTTTCACAAAGGATATAAGGACTTCTTTTGGCCATTTAGGATATAATTCAATTAGATGATTATGCAGCCTTTCAAATACGTTTGGGTTTTCGTCAATCGCATCTTCATGGTTACAATGAAAATCTTTGAAATGTTTTTACATCCTCTTTTGAGTATCCTCAATTGAAATTCTTTAAGGGATCTATAATTCTTCTTACTTGGATTTTTGAGTGGCTCTCTTCTAGGATGGTTCTTATTAAATTTTGTTTAAATTACTCTGAGTTTAGTAACTTGCACTTGGTTTTGTACCGATACAATTCCATTTAAAAAAAAGTACTTTTTGCAATTTTTTTATTTGCCCAAAAAAAGCCCATTTACTTCCTCACACTGGACTCTTTTTTTCGAATTTGTAAATGTGAATCTGAGACCTGTATGCCTTGTTCAAAAGCTCTTGTTGGGACTCATTAATCCCACTACATATTTCCATGAGCCCTACAATATCAGCCTCTGTTTCTGAATCCATACTGGTTTGCTGGACCTTACTTACTTCCAAAAGTGGTTTCACGAGCTCTTTCCTTTTGTGAGTTTCCTTATGAATATCTCTGGAGGATTTGGGTTCATCTGAACTGGGAGAACCAAAGGGAATATGGAGTGAGTGAACTGCATCACTTTTTAATTTCTTCCTGGCCTTTAATTCAAGAAGCTCAGCCTGGAGATTTTGTTCAAAATCATTAGACGTAAAATGATATCACAAATCTTGGCATTCTTAATATTAATTGGGGTTTTTCTCCTGCTGGCTGAGATCCAAAGTCGCTGGAGCATCCAATTTTTCTTAGGAAATGTAAAATACTGGGCATCCCGTGGATCAGAAAAGCAGGCCATGGCACAAACACGCTTTGAACCTCGAGATGACACCATTTTGATAGGTAGATCCAAATTATTGCACTTCAATAAAATTATCTGAACTGCCGCAACTGTGACGTCAATACGTCAGCTGAGTCCGCTAACGCCATCCAGACTGCCTTAGAAGATCCTTGCCAATGTTACTAGAACAAGGTTAGACAACAAGAAAATGGCTGGACTGTTCTAGTTACATTAATCCTTGTTGCCTCATCTTTATATATAGTCACCTTAGACCAGAGGGAGTGAGGTAGTTAATAAAGGAAAATCTATGATAACTAAGTGTGTCGACTTTAATTTCATGTACTAAGTCTTGTAAAGGCCTGAGTACCACAATGGTGACCCTGACGTATAATATATAAAGAGAGGAGGTAAGTGTATTTTATAAGCAAAGTCATCAAAGACTACAACGACAAATAAAAATTGAAGTTTTAAAAAATTACTTATGATAGTTGATACTGTAACTCCTCTCCATGAGTCATGACCCTCCAATGACGTAGAGGACCCACACCTATTTAATTGGAAAACAAAAATATTTGTTATCATAACGTGGAGTAAAGAATAAATATGTTAAAAAACAACGTTTCTAATAAAAATAAAATCACTAATTATAGAAAATAACGCTGTTTCTGTTAAGTTGATTCCTTTTTGAACAAAACACTCCAAACAATGATTCATACAACTAGAAGCACAATTTGATCTCAAAGGTGCAAATGATCAAAAGAACACACTCTTTCATTTTATATCGGAATTGCCTGAGGAAGTAATTGGTCACTTCGACGAATCGGAGCTCGACGGAAGTGGAGATGCATCTTATGATAATAATACATTTTATACTCCTTTGGAGGAATCCCGAATGAATAAATATATTGAACTATTACAAGCTAAAACAGGACCTGAAGAATCTTATAAACACAGTAAATTGATATTCCTATCGAACAAATATCCACGTGAAGATTTAATCAAATTTGCATCAATGAGCAGAGTTGCACAAGAATGCAAACCAATATTAAAATTGTGCAAAAATATTTTGATTTATATTTGAAAAAATGAGATAGGATCGGCTTTCGTGGACCTCAGTTGACGAATAATACTCCAATGAAGTAAAACAACTTCTTTCCAAATAGGTCAGACAAACTTTCCCCGTAACAGGAGCTAAGATTATAATTAGAATTGATGCATCTGATTGGGCTATTGGAGGAGTTCTGGAACAAGAAATTAATAAGGATATTCTTCCCCTCGCATTTTATAGCAGGAAATTAAACGGAACTGGAAAAAAATCAATTTTTGATCGTGAGCTGCTATCGATTTATGAAATAATAAAAAGTAAAATCACATGATTGAAGATAGCGAGGTTGACAGACTTATAGATTACAAGCCGATTGTGGATATATTGAGACCAAAAACTTCCAAAGTTGACAAACCAGTTTTATTGGTTATCCATAAAGAAAAATACAAGTCAATATATGAAGCCACTTGGCACGTTTGAGAATACACCACAATCGTACGTATCAAATTAAACTTTATATTAGAACATGGAACAATAAATAAAAAGGATTAAAAGGATCATCAAAAAGCTTAATCAATGGCAAAATACAAAAAATAACCCTCGAGTTACCCCATCAGCTAGATTTCAGAAAATATGAATGGATATTTTGGGGGCATTTGAAGAGTCCAGTAAAGAAACAAATACTTGTTCACTTGCATTGATCCATACACCAATGGATATGTACTGAACCAATGCCTAACCAAACTTCACAAGAAGTGGTTAAAGCTTTGATGAAGTGTTAGGTATCAAATTTTGGAGAACCTGATACTATTCATTCGGATAGAGGTCGACAATTTGTAAGTGATATATGGTTTAATTTCATCAAATATTTTGGGATCAAACACACAACTACTCCGTCCTACAGACCACAAACTAATGGATTACAGGAGAGAAGGCATAGAAAAATAAAGAAATTAATTAGAACAAACGATGGTAAATAGCATGAAAATCTTCCATTATGCTTGTTGCAGATGAGAAGCAATCAAATGACCGATAGTGAGCTTACCCCAGCAGAAATGATATGGAGAAAATATAAAAATTCGCGGCAAAACCATTGGGGTATATCGTATAGATTCAACACTAGATTCAGTTCGAGAAATTATTCAAGCTATACCTTATCCTGGAACTAATCACCACAGCAAAGTTTGGAATTCGAAGGAAATACGTAAATGTAATAGAGTTTGGGTTAGGGATGATATAATTGGAAAAACAGAATGTTATTTAGGTCCGTATACTGTTCTGGCTGGAGACAACTCAACTTTCAGAGTGGAAATAAAAAGATCTCCAGAAATAATGAATATCAACTGACCAAAACCTGAGTTGAGTTCATCAGAATAAGTATAATTTTTATTTTCTGTGAGTCATATGGTTATGTTTAATTTATCATTTTTTATCGTTTATTGTTTGTTGTTTTTCTGTTTCAAAAAGGCGGAAGTATAGAAACTATGTTTAGACATGGTAGGTGACACCCCTGATCGGAAGAGGGAACAGAGGGAGTGAGGTAGTTAATTAAGGAAGATTTATAATAACTTAGTGTGTTTACTTTAATTTTATATACTATGTCTCGTGAAGACCCGAGTACCACAAATATAAAGAATTTCGTATTTTAATATATTTTCATTATTAAAATTATAAACAATTCAATAATTTTAGCATAAATTGTTTGAAAAATATAGGTATAACAACTAAGTAATGTGTATATATATATATATATAATAGTTGACAATCACTTTAAAAGTTTTTAAGTAAAGGATCAACAATTTCTTTGAAGTTTTATTCATTTTAAAGAATGATAATAAATTTTCTTTTTTTTTATCATTTTATTAACTAGCTGAATCAGAGAGTCTGCAAAAATGAGTAGATTATTAAAAAAAAAATTAATATTTTACACCTAGTTTTAGCCAAATATAAGATGAAAAGATTAATTTTAACGTGTAAACATATAATGTAATGTACCCGTATATATTTTATTCTATATAAAATTATGACTTAAATAAATCTAGGTATTGTTCATTACGGATAAACTGTATGTATACTCTTATTTAAATCAATGACTGACATATTAAATTTGTCAATGTTTCATTGTTTTTACTTTTAAATTTATTATTTTTGATAAAACTAATGGTTTAAGACATTAAATTTATGCATATTTGATGTGTAATTAAGAACTTTGTCAATTATGCATTTTTTTAAGTAGTAATATCTCTTAACACAAATTATATTAGTATTGTTTTATTTAAAAGGGCTCAAAAGTCATTTTTTATTAAACTGGAGTGAGGGGACAGTGGCAAAAACTTTTTTGACGTACAAAGTGGTCCATTAAAATCTGAGCACATTGAATTTTAAACTTCAACAAGATATAATTTATTAATTGACAATAGAATTGAAACAAAATTAATACTATAAATAGAGTGTGTCTGAGCTCTCTTAATTGTTAATTTAGCCGCCCTTAGTAGTAATGATGGCGGCAGAAGGCCTGGGATCCTCTGTAGTGTAGTCATAGCGTCCCATTTCTGGCTGACAATGACTTTGGATGGTCGGTGTTTGGATGACAGACACTGCAGGCCTTCCTTTGTCAGGTACCTTAAAATGTGTAATCATGGGGTTGGCATCAGAGCGGCAGTAGGTCCAAAAATATCAAAAACGAGTTGAAATACTGATTCAAATCCCATTAAAAAGTGTCTTGCAACGGAAGAGATATGTTAGTTCCATTATTGGTGTCAAACGAGGCCTTTCCACCCTGACAAGGATCTTTCCACCCACTTTTTGACATCTCTTTGAACATACTCGTGTAACACCCCGAGAACTCTTGCATGGGCCCTCACAGACTCAAGGAGATTGTCTTTACCTGTTTTCTTGAACCCTTCCCGGTCCAGTTTGGCCTTTTTGACAGAGCTCTTCTTCCTCTTCAGCGTTTTATGACTTGCTGACGGCGTATACCGTGGACCTGGAGATGACCACCTGTTTGGAGTACGTGAATGGAAATTTGTCAATAACGTTCTGGTTACATTTTCAAGACTTTAACGTAACCTAAAGAGCTCAAGTTTGTTTGGTTGATACAAATTGTTTATGCTTTAGCACATCGAAATATGAATAAATTTGAGACACTCAACCTTCATTAATTATTGAATAAATAAATGTTCATATTTCAATGGACCAACCGGTATATATATAGTTGTTGTATCAACGCAGTGACACCTCGTCATTTTACATAATTTATGGAAGGTCAAAATGAGAATAATACTTGAACATTATTGAAGGTTTTTTGTCATTTAGGACTTGCAGGATTAGTTCATCTCTTTCTCGATGATTGCTCATTTTTTCTGTTCAATCGCTCATTTTTGAATTGAAGAAGTTTATTTATGTAAATACCTACATTTAATTTTTGGATATCATTAATCGCAAAAACTTGCAAGGATTTTTTTAACCTAAAAAATGAACAAATAATCACGAATACGCAATTTTTTAAAGAAAATGAACAAAAATACTACAAAAGGGTCAGAGCCTCTTTTGTATCTTTAAAGTAATTGGTATTACTTTCCCTCTTATATTTTAACCTTGAAATTATAATGCCGTACATGCTGCAACCAAAAATCTCATAAATAATTTTAAATGAAGAAATGACAGTACTTACAATGAGAAAAATGATCCTATTCTTTATATTTTTTAAAAATGTATGCATTTTTTGTATTAGAAATAAAGAAAGAAATAACTTATTAATTGATATTTGAATATTTTAATGAAATTGACTTTATGGTTAAAAATGAAGTGAAATGAAATGAATTTTTATATAAGTAAAATTTTACTCTTCATTAGAGACTTTTTTATGTGCGTTGCTAATGTATTTTTAAAATGTGTTAAATTAATATTATTATGAAATATATGTTTTTGTAAAAGTTTTGTTTTTTATGCATTTTGCATTAATAGAGTGTACAATGTACAAGTTACAACTTATACGTCTCATGATTCCTTATTTGATTACAACATCGGCCATTTTAATTAACCGCTATAAATTTCATTTTGGGCTATTAAAATTTCTTATTAATGATATATATACGACTGATAAAACTGTTGAGCAATGTTTTATCTAATATTGTACAAAATACTTTTATATTCGATGTTAAATTTACAAAATTTTAACCTTCTCCTAGGTCCTATCCTAAATCTTAAGAATGGATCCCATGTAACATTTTTACTATAAGACGTCATAATATTTATCAGCCAGTGCTGTCATCATCAATTAATCTCTTAGATTAAGTATTTAAAGTTTATAACTTCAATTAGGCCTAAATAAAGAAAACTACTAAATAATGTTGTGAATAAAAAGTAGTTGAAGTTTAAATACATTTATTCATTTGTTCAACTAAGAACCAGTTAACTATAATATTAGTGAAAATGATTCATTGTAAAATACATTTTAGATGTTTTTAAGACGTTTTTCAAGGACCAATAATTGGGTTGGGATGTGGAATCATGTCCCATAATGATGATCGATACAACTTTACTTATCAAAAAACCATTTTTTCAATAAAAAAGTCAAAATACAGAAATATTATATCATCTAAAAAATATTATATCATTTTACTTTCCTTATCCCATGTACTTTAAACTATTAATGTCTTTTTTTGTTGCAACTTAAGCATTTGTTTATATAAATTACAATTTGTAAACGACATATATATAAATATGACGATAAAATATTTTTTTCCTTGTAATAATTTGATTATATATTAGCAATTATAGGAATAGGAAAATGCATACGCATAAAATTCTTGTTTCTCTATTTATAAGAACCCATAACGACAAATATCCTATAAAATACATCGTAAAAGGGTTTTTGTATCCATATAACGTGACTTTAAGAACAATGGTCAATTTCAAACTCTTGGAAGGACAAAAAAGTAATACTATTTTTGCATTTATATTCAAATGACATAGTTATGAACAAAATAAAAATTTACATAATTCAAACAATTTTTTTGAAAACTCTAACAGTGAAAATTTTTATATTTACCCCTTGTTAATGAACAGGGATATTGTGCATTCCAAAATTTAATGAATTGATTCAAATCTGCTTAAAATAATTTTTATCTGTAAAACTTTTAATTATGCTTCCTAAATATCATAAAAAATGCAACTTTTTGCTGCTGTAAAAATTCATTTTCTTGCAATTATTCGTAAATATTTAATAAGGACATTTTCGGTACCTACAAATTTCTAGAAGAACTTAATATTTCATAGAATTTCTTATTAAAATAAATGTTTTAACTGCAATAATAACAAATTATACCATTTTGATTCCCTAAATTAATGTTATTAAGATTAGTTTTAGAAAATATTTTATTTTGATAATTTTAATTGATATTTACTAGTACAAAATGAATGAAATAGTTAGTATTACAAATTAAAATAGCGTAATTTGTAGTCTATGCCGATTATGTTTTATCCCAGTTAACTCACCACGCAAAAAAAAAAGAAAAAGAAAGGATGTTCACATAGGAGGGTCAAAAACATTTTTTAAATAGAGGGAACAAGAAATACTGAATTCCATATTATTATTTCATAAATTTTATACTTCCTGCATTATAGGTAACCTTAATAAATTACAAAGAACTGCACTAATAATATTACATTTTTATACAATTTATTGGCACAATTTGGACCATCAATAAAGAATTAACATTCCTTTAAATGTAAATGGATATCCTGTGTAATTATAGAATAATTGAAGGAAGAGATATCATTATGTTAATAATGAAGATATGTACACATGCAAATCATTTCATTACATATGCATGTATTTTTATAAATGCCCAATGGTTGAGTATCTAATGTGGCATTATGACTTAGGCACATTTCATGACTTTGTCACTCTATACTGTTGTTTCTTATACCAGTAATATTGACAAATTTAAACTGTGTTACTACATTTGTATATGTACTTATTATACTTACTATAATTTATGATAGAAAATCCGGATTATGTTTAACCCTACTAAACATTTAATATTCAATGTCGCTCAAGTAAGTCCGGACTTCCTATAACTGCATCCCAATCAATAAGGGAAGCAAGTAATCCATAGGGTAATTATATAGGGGGAGTTAGAGGGCCAGGTGCTGGGATGTGAAAATGACACCTTCTCTTCTTTAAACAAGTTTTGGGTCATGCAGGCCTTGTGAGAAGGGGCCGAATCTTGTTGAAACAGAAACTTGACACCATTAACCTTAGCTTTCATCAAAGGTTTCACTTGGTTAGACAGGAGTTCATAGTACTTGTCTGCACCAACCTCTCAGAAAGAAAATAGGGAGCAAAGCACTATGTTGCTCTCAATGACCTCTAGGGTCATGATACTGGTCGAAAAAATGGTTTTAAAGACGTGTGGGATATTAGCTCTCTCTGCGGCCAACCATTTTTCGTTTTAGATGCTGTAGGATCTATCAGCAGTATTATTTTTCTAATCCAAATAAAAGATGATTTGGTTACTATAAGACTTCAAATCGTTGAGTAATTTTCTTCCGTGGGCAGCCCGGGTAGGCTTCATTTTATCCGTAAGGATATTTCTTTCATAGAAGCTGTATGATTTAATCCTCAGGTCAGGGTTTTATGCCTTAAAGACTGTTCTTTTTGGCAAGAGCGTTGATCAAAGTTTTATGAGAAGAATTCAAGAACTTTTCAGGCCTACGAAGAATATGTGAGTGCATTTTGTATTAGTCGGAGACTTTTGAGCTTTTGTGACAGGAAGAGATCCCCTATCTTTATTCCTGACCTATAACGATCAAGCATATTAAATCCTAGCTCAAACCCAGAAATGGAGATATTCCAATATCTTAAATGTCAATAATTTTGACTTACAGATGAAGTCCTTCAAACGCCACATGTTTATAAAAAAAATAAAAAAGTTGGAAGGATCGCTTATGAAATACAATGAAGAAAGAAAAGTTTTCTTCAGCTATAAAATGAACTGGATCGTAGATAGATATTCAGAATTATCATTAAGGAGTTGAATCTGGAAGTAATGGTTAAACAAAACTTTTATCTTCACTATCAATGAGTGTCATTGGTAGCAGTTGTAGTAATATTGGGCTGCCAACTTTCCACTCGTTGTGGTAAATGCATGCAAGTCTTTTTGACTTTCTATTGTGTGAATGATTTCTGCTGAAGATGATCAAAGTGAATAAATGTATAATTTTATATCTTTATGAAACTTTAATTATGGTTTTTTACACTATTTTGCTCTACGTGTTGATATAAATTCGTGTTTAAAATAGTCCATATTTATCGAATTGATACTGTAATGCAAATTATAGCAAAAAACTTGAGTCAGTTGAAACCGAAAAAATCGGAAAGTAGCCAGATTATAGTAATTAATTGTTTTAACTTAATGCAATTTATTAACATAAGATAAAAGTTAGAAGGGCGACATTTTCTCAAATAAATTTAAGTCAAGAATAGAATTTATCTTTTAGTGCAGAATCTAAAACTTATCTAAGTTTTTTCTATCAGTGTTCTGAATTTTGAAATATCTGCAATTGTAATAATTCCGGAATATTATCGTTCAGAGTCATTTTTTTACCTCTAAGACAATCACCAAATTAAAAGAAAGATGGATAAAGTGTTTTTATTGATTCCGTATCTTGTTCTAGACTTGATATATTTCCTTTTTTAAGCTGAAAAATGATAAAAAGCGGTATTCTTCTTAAGATTCTTATAACTTATTAATCATTTATACTGATAACGAATAGCATAGCTTATATTATAGAAAAATATTCAATGTTTAAATTAAAAATCAATTACTGTTTTATGTTTATACCTTTGAATATGAAATAAAATTCATTTTGTTTAATTTTCTCAGTCTAATATTAAACCCAAAACATAGAATATTATAGCAATTGGTCTAATGAACTCATTAAAAGCTTTAATACATATTTAAAAAACTTATAAAATATAATGGAAGAAAATAAATTCCATATTTACAAAGAATAAAAGTACCTCATTCAAACTTTTAATCTTTTCGTAAATTGTATGAATCTGCTCTTTGAATACATTTGAATACTTTTTATCACAAACACAAGTGGTATTGAGGTTCCACAAGTGATTTTAATTTATATTTGCATTAAACTTGAATACGCAACTTTAAGCAACATTGAAAGGGGCTCTAATTGTGTAGAATGATAATCATTATTTGGGCGTCAGATCTTTGAACAATAAAAGGAGGAGTCTTGTCCATTCTACTCCCCAGGAGATGATCAAACAGTTATAATTCTTTCAAGTTATGTATGTTTGTTATACATATATAGGATTTATACACATGCATGCAAAAGTTTCATATTACAGGAAGAGACGTACTTATAAATCAACTTGCTTTAATGTTATTATAAAAGGCAGGATTTACTGTAGAGTAAGGTCGCCTTAGACAGAGTTAATATCAAGAATAATATAGTCAATCTGGGGAACAGATAGGGTTTTCAAGCTAAGAATTCTGAAAATATACATTAACACACTGTAAAGTATAATTTTACTTCCAATATCTCAAAATCCTATTTCCTTTTATTAATTGGGGTTTAATACGTGAAAGAAGTTCCTTATAGAAAAATTATTTCCTATCTAATCGCCTATTTAAATTTTTTCATTGATAATTTGAAGGACACAGTCAATCAAGAATGGGCCATGATGTATTAGGACTATATAAATACCAGGGGCGTTTGCAGGGGATGGGCTGGAGGTGCTATAGATCCCCCCCCCCTAAAAAAACAATACAAATTTACTTGCTCTTTAATAAAAAATTTAATATTTAAATTTTTTTTTCAAAAAATAAAATTTAATTTTTCAATTTTTTTGCCTAAAATTAACTTTTCGTGAACAACTATAGATTTTTGAATTTTTTTCCAAAAATTTTATATTTGAAACTTAATTTTTCAATTTTTTTGTTAATAGCTGTAAATCTTTGAAATTTTTTTTCTAAAAAATATTAAATTTTTTGGAAAAATATTATTTTTTATAAATAACTGTGGATTTTAAAAAAATATTCGAAAAAAGTTTATCTTTTGAAAATAACTATGTATTTAGGAAATTAATTTAAAAAAAAAAAATTTCTATTTTTTTTTTGTAAAAAAAAACAGTTTATTCGTATTTGATGTTTTGCTTTTTTTATTACCGAAAATGAGACGAGGAAGAACCAAGAACAATAGCAACCAAAACTACTATCGAGAACTTTATCACAAGTAATTGGCTATACGTATGTTCATTGTAAGTAGGTTTTCTTATTTTTATATTAAAAAAAGAATGATTGAGAGATGCAATGAAGATAGTTATATAATATATAAGAATATATTGATTCTCTGCATTATGAACCGTATCAAATCTATTTGAATATTTATATTGATATTTTAAAATGCATATGAAGATTAAGTGTAAATATTCTGTATTTGAACATATTTAATTTTTAAATTGAAAACAACAACTAAAACACAAATTAAATTAATTAAATATATATTATTTTTCAATTTATGTCCTGAGTTTTTAATGAATATATAATAATTATCTGCATTTCGAAATAAATTAGGTATTTAATTAATGAAATTAACTTAACTAACTTTAAACAATTTTGAACGTTTTAAATTTATGTATCTGTATTTTTACTGCTTAATTAAAAAAATGAATACATTTAAATTTTAAACTTTGACAAGATATTATTTGTTAATTAACATTATAATTTCAAAAAAAATTAATACTTTAAATAGATGTGTGTCTGAGCTATCTTAATCATTAATTTAGCCACCCTTAGCAGCATGAATGGTTTCCATGGGGCAACGGAAGGGCTGGCAACCGTTGCAGATATAGTACTCTGTTATGGTGTCCCAGTGCTTGCTGCTAGTGGCATTGAGGGACTCAGTGTTTGGATGACAGAAACTGCAGGACTCCTACTTGAGTGCAATATAAGTCATATTTCTTTTATTTTAATCGGATTTGCAATTCAAAGACACTAATGTCACTTTAAATTAAAGTCAATTGACTTCAAAGTCAATCAAAACTCTCTATTAATAGAAACTGTCAAAAAACATCAAATATAACCCCCAAAAAAAAAAAAAAAAAAGTAATTTCAAATAACTTTAGAGGTAAAAAAAACTTTGAAGATTGAAACTTTAGAAAACATTAATTTTTGATTAAGATACAACAGAATATTGAATTAACAAATCCCTCCAAAAATTGAGCACCCTAGTATACACGCTAAAAATAAAAGTTTAGAAGAAGTTGACCTTTTTGTTAACTTGACCTTATATATGATCTTAAAACTATACTATAAGCTGAAAATAATATAAAACTATTGCTTAATCATGAATTAGCTTTAATGATCACGAAATTCTCTAGTTTTTTCTTATTACATTGAAAACAGATTTGAAAAAATACGCATTCATAGGTGAAAAAAGTAATTTTAGGGTTAGGGGAGGTGGGTTGGTTGGTTTTTTTTTTCTTCCAGAGTGCTTAAAATATCATTTTGCAGCTGAAAGGTTGGGCTAACATTTAATTTGCTCATTGTCATTATTTTAACATCCCCTCCCCTAATTATATAATGAATCTACATAGTGAAAATATTATCTGGAGTCGAGGTATTTCACATTAATCTGACAAATATAACTAGTAAAATATACCGAGTGTTCAAAAAGACTTTGACCACTTTGTGCTTAAAAAAACAAACAACAATCATTACAGATCAGAATAAGGTTGTACAGGAAAATCTTAAAAATAATGATTTATTTACACATTATGAAGATTATTAATTGCAAAATTGATTTCCACCAGCTTCAATTACAGCCTCCAGACAAGGGTGAAAGACAGTATATACTTAAAGCAATGTCTGCCCTGAAAATCCTCCTATAATGGGACTCCACAGAAGCTTTGAGGTTGGTAATGCTGCTTTAGCAGACTCTACTGGCTTTGGACTCAATATTCTATCATATAGAAAAGTCAAAGGATTTGGATCAGGGGACTGCAGATGTTAAAAGTCTTAGGTACAGAAATTCATGTTTTCTCTCATATAGGCTTGAACCATGGTTACGCTGGAATATCCACGACTTTTTCCCAGGCTTCTTAAAGGTCTTGTGGATCTATGGCAAGACTTGGCTTTTCAAGATCTTTAAGTAGTTAGCTGTTGTTGGAAACTAAACTGGCTATATTGTGTCACCTGTTGAGGATATGATGATTTCTATACCGATCCCTGAGGCTTTTCCTAACCTCCACAAGCTTTTTTAATAATGCCAGAGCGGCATGGGCCAATATGATTTTTTTTATTCCATTGATAAAAATAATTAATATATAACAATAAAATACCAATTTCTCGTTAGCTAATAAATCCAACTTTAGCTGATATAACTAGAAAATTTGATTTGAACTTTAAAAAATCTCTTAAATTGTTGTCATAAAGGTAGACAAAGACTTTTTCAATGCCTTGTATTATTATAAGATTAACTACATTGGTCTAATTTATTATTTCATAGAATACATAATGAAGTGAATTGATTTTGATTTGATTTAAGTAGATACATTATTACAATTGGTAAAAAAAACGAAAAATCATTTACAATCAAATATTACATAAGTTATATATTTGATACATAGTGCATAAAAATATTCTAAATGATGCATTAATGTATTCATTTCAGCAACATTTCTTACTATTGAAAATACATTCGTTAATCAACAAGAAAGAGAATATGTAAAATGATTTTGTTTCTTTGAAAGCACAAATAAAATGAAAATTTACAAAGTAACGTAAGAATATATCTGCACACTTGTGAATATTAACAGCAGGTAGTAAACAAGCATATTTTTTTTAAATTATCAAAGAAAATTACTCAAAACATTAATCCATAGATGGAAAAATAAAATAAAGGTAAACTATGCTAAACAAATAAAAAAACACTTAAGTTTAAAATTAATTAATAATTATTCACCTTAAAGCTTGTCACATCATAAACTCAGATCTTTACTTGTCCTTTAAAAATCATGAGATCTCTGGAATAAAAACTGCAATATTATGCGTAAAGAGTATTACATTTTATAGTTTTAAAATTTAAGCAGAAGATGACTTGTTTTATTTCATTATAAGCCTTTCCATTATGTTGTCTTTAATTATGAATTTGTTTTATAAATACAATTTACCAAATATTTTTTTTTATGAATTTGCACGCCATTTGCAGAAAATATAGCTTCTATTCAAGGTTAGTAGACTTTACAAACTTTTTTTTGATATAGTTTTGACTCATTCGATTCTAAAAAAGAACTTGAGGTCTGCAATGCTGTTTTGTATTGTCAGGCAGCCTTGCTCTCTAACTGCTACCAGTTACTTTCGCCCAAGGGATTTGGGTGGCCATAAATCATTTCGTCAAAATTCTATACTCTATAGACCATTCAATTTTGTATTATGTAGTCTGTTTTTTAAAATAAAATATGTACCTTGATGATTTTAGCAACTGTCGAACGATAAACTTTTTTTTTCATTCCAAATATAGTTAAATACATTCTAAGATAAGTTTCGAAGGCCCTCAAGTTGCAGCCTCTGGTACTATAATGAAAAGTTTTTAAATTTTAATTTAGTAAATAAAAACATACCAGAAGCAATGGGAGCGAATTGAAATAGTAATATATGAATGCATATATTTGCTAAATTTAGTCTGGGACTAAGAATTGGCCTAAATGATTTATAGTGTAAGATTAGTTTTAATCTTATAACATGACATTTACTTTTAGTGTATCACACAAGCATTAAAACAAAATAAAACAAAAAATCCGTTGGTAATTAGACATTTCTGGGCCAATTGTTCCCCCCTAACGAACTTTTTGTAAAATAATTGTTACAAAATGTTCTATATTATAACAAGAGCTTATTCTAATACAACAAATCAACGATCGGAACACTGATTAAAGAAAAATAAGCAGAAACATCGACAGCTGATAAAAAACAAAGTTATTCATTTTTTTGATGGTGAGATTAAGCTGAGAATATCCAGCTAATTTAAACAAAAGTGCCAAGGATAAAGTTCTTGTTTACACACAAGCTCCAACTAATAGTACTACTATTTTATATATTGTAAAATTTTACTTTTTTTTTAAATGTTCTTTTATAACATATTATACTAATATTGTAATAGTATAATATTTACTTATACGTAATCAGTGACCAATCTGAAATAAAAACTGTCTTTGAAGTCCATATACCGGGTGGTCAATTAAAATCTGAACATGTTAAATTTTAAACAAATATTAAACTAATATCATTTATTAATTAACAATAGAATATCAACAAAATAAATACTATAAATATTTGTGTGTCTGAGCTCACCTAATCATTTAGGTAGCTGCCCTTAACGGCTACCGAGGGTTTCCAGCGGAAGAGGAAGGCCTGAACCTGCTGCATATCTAGTCCTCTGTCATGTGTTCCGGTGCTGGCTGACAGTGGCTTTGAGGGCCTCGTTGTTTGGATGACGAACACTGCAAAACCCCTTGACATAAATCTTAAGGAAGTAGTCGAGAAGGTTGACTTCATGGCTGTATGAGGGCATAAATCTTCAAAAAAGAAATCAAGATTAATAAGAAAGTGTTTTGCAACGGAAGAGATGGGGTTCTTTCATTGCTGGTGTCAGAAGGGGCCTCTCCATTAATTATTGAATTAGTAAGGGTTCGGATTTCAATGGACTACCCGGTATAATAAATATGTACATTTCCTTTTCTTGAAAAATGTCCTTGCTTACTTTATATGGGAATTAAATAGTAAATGAAGATGTACGTTTATATAGGTGCGTTCTAGTATTGCTGACGCTCCCTTACACTACTGCCTGTTACCCAAATTAAAATTGGGTTCTTTGTGTCTAATGCACTCCCTTACCAAATGTATCACGATCGGAGGTGTGACTGTGTTTTACTTACATGTAAAAAAAAACATTTTTTTTTCATTCAACCGGTGATTGAGTATGAATATGTACTAGGTGAAGAAAAAAGTTCTGAGCTTTTTTTCCCTAAATTTTGACAATAAAATTAACATAGCTAGATTGACCGATTTAAATGGTTCCGAACGGTTTTCTGGCCAATCTTTAGTTCTTAAGCAATAGAATAAGTGCTCACATGCCGTCAAACTCGACGATTTTCATTATTTTATCGATATTTTCGACGTCCATGGGACCAGAGTGGACTCGTTGGAACTACTGCTTTACTATCACATTCGTACTTTATTGGGTACATAAACAGTAAAATAAATTTTAGTTGCCTGCTCCACATTTTCACCTTTGATGCTGAAGAATATAAAAAGAAAAATATTTTTGTTAATTCCATTTTGGAACTCTGTAACCAAACACTAAACTGTAAATAAATTTTTTAAGTTTACGCTTAATCTTTAAAGCATAATTTCAGCTTTTTTTTTTTTTTTTTTTTTTTTTGATGTAATGTATTAAGTGTGAAATATACTAACGAAAGACATTTCCCGAAAAACGTTCAAAACTTTTTACTCAATATGTGACCTAATAGTACGCAAAATATGTTCATTATTGAAATTTACTCTTGTGAATGTCTCTTGACAAAAACATAAATCCTCGGTTCACCCCTTGACATAATAATTATATATAATTAATTCTTAACTAAATAAAAATACACTCCCTAAAGGTCATGAGGGCATAACCAATTCTTTAAAAAGTCGATTAATAATTAATTATTTCTGACACTACGTACTATCGGGCATTTCATACATAGAAATGAAAAGTAGTTTTTTTTAAAAGGAAGCTTATATAAGTACACAGTATGTATACAAATATCGATCATGTATTGTCCTTTTCAAAGACCGATTTGGTATTTGGTCTAAACGGCAGTCTGAAACCGTGAACCAAAATTAAATACTCTTCAAATCGTTAAAGGATTTTTAAAGTATCGCACGAAGAATATATGATTTTATGAGGAAAGGAAAGGGCTCCCATCTACTTCCTAGTAGTTCTTCCTGAGGAGCTATGTATGTGTAAATATTCGTATATTGTATTCGTATTCGTATATTCTATAGATACTTAAGTTAACAAGTGGTCCATTTAAATCTGAACACTTTGAATTTTAAACTTCAACAAGATATAATTTATTAATTGACAATTTAATTTTAACCAAATTAATACTATAAATAGATATATGTATGTGCTCTCTTAATCGTTAATGTAGCCGTCCTTAGTGGTAATGATGGCGGCAGAAGGCCTGGTACCCACTATTGATGTAGTACTTTATAATTTTGTCCTAGTGCTTGCTGATAGTGGCTTTGAGGGCCTTGGTGATTGGATGACGGACGCTACGGGCCTTCCCCTTGACATGCCCCAACAGATGTAGTTGAAGGGGTTTGTATCAGGGCTCTATGTAGGCCAAAAGTAGCAAAAAAGAGTCCAAAAGAATTCAAAAGAGTCTTGCACGGGAGGAGATGGGTTTCTTTCATTGTTAGTGTCCAAAGTGGCCTCTTCACTCTCATAAAGCTCTTTCCACGAATGTAAATTTGTCAATCACGTTCAAGTTTTATTTTCTGGACTTGTACGTACGCTAGATAGCTCAGGTTAATTTTGTTTCGTAACTAATTGTTTATGCTTTAATATATCGAAATATGAATTAATTTTAATAACTTACCTTCATTAATTATTGAATTAGTAAGTGTTCAGATTTCAATGAACCATCCGGTATATGTAAAAAATCCAAAAAAAGAAAGTTTAAAAAGAATGAACAAAACACTTTAAAATATTCAAAACATATTTCTCTAAAACATTACATTATGTGTTTATATATTGATCATGAATGAATATAATATTTTAAAAAAATATTTTATTTTTTTTGCAAAATAACACTTATTAATTTACCTATGTAAGATATATAGCATTTAAATAATACGTATTTTTCATATTATTTTTTTAAATTTAATTAAAATATGTATTGTATTAAAGACAATTCCAGGCAAATATAACGTTTGTAATATTTATAAAGCTGGGTTTTAGGTACTTCTCTTAAAACTCAAAGGCTCAAAACATTTTGTATCGCAGGCTTATCTTAATCCCAATAAGTGTAACTAAAATATATTTATTCAATTTTTGTGATTCAAATCAATCCTTTGTCAATGTTATGCTAAGTTTCCAAATTTCTCTCTAAATGAACGTCCATAACCCTGGAATTTCTCTTTTTCAATATACTAAATATCATTTTTCGGCTAAATTTCCTTATGGTGCTCCGGTGAAATGTATGTTCAGGAAATTGTACTTCAGAAAAATGTACATTCGGCAAAAAAAAAAAAAATCGCTCAATTGGCAGCTAACCATAAAAAAAGTAAATAGAAACACTTTGGAAATTTAGAATCCATACAGATCAATTGGGTAAAATGTCCTAATTCACATAAGTACTAATAAACATTAAATTAGATTAAATAAATGAAAAAGTCTATAAATTATCTTTATATTTAAATGAACAAATTATATTTTCTATTATATGTTCTAAAACGCCCCCATTTTCTCTGGTTTCCTTTGTCCAGTAATGCGAGTTGTAAACACTTTATTACTTCATTGTTAGAGTAGTAAATCGTAAACATTTCGAGAACAGCTTAGCTGCCATGACGTTTCATTAGCTGCAATCATCTATGAGAGGAAAAGAAAAGAAATATACACTAATCCCATTTCGTATCGATCAAAGACATAGGCAATAACAGGTGCGTCCGCAGGATTATATATATATTTTTTAAAAGGGCTTTGTTTTTGGATATTTTTTGAATTGAAAAATAGGAATTAAATTTTTCTTTCAAAAAAATTTACAATATTACATTTTTGGAAAGAAATTTCAAAATCCAAACGCATTTACAAAAAATTTAAAACATTAAATTTTTTGGAAAAAAATTTCAAAAATTCATAGTTATTAATTTGGGAGGAGGCCATCTAGACCAACTCCTGCGGACGCCCCCGAATAATTACTCCATTGGCGATCGTCAATCCTTTTCCCAGGTGAACTAGGACTTATAAAGTATAAACATTACAAGATTATATATTACTTCTTTATCATTATTTATTAATTATTTTATCACTATTTTCCTTTTTTGTTCTTCTCCTAACTATATAACTAATTTGATCGAGATACAACAGTGAACTTTTTTCAGCATGTATATTTTTAGTAGATATGGTTCAACACCAGGAAACAAAACTTCAACTATAACGTTTTTTTTTATATATCTCAACGTAACTAACCTAGACTTTATTTTTTGTGTATACGAGTATATCTATATAATAATAATCTCTTATCTAAACTGAATTTTTTTATGTCAGAATCAAATATAATTAATTTGGTCTCACAAAAGTTTATAACGGTTTCAGAACGTTCTAAGATTTCCACACAGTACCATACACAAGAACAAAAAAGGTTAATATTATAGTTCATAACGGTGTATCTATTTTTAGTTATACATATTTATACTCCTACATGTACAAAAATTGCTCTTTAGTATATGTCACGTAAATAGGAGGGGGGAGTTTGTTTGGTCTACAAATTGAACATAAACGACATCTCTTTATTTTTATTTATTAATGGTATGAATAATTACATAACGCTAGTAGAGTTATTTAATACATATTCCTATTAAATAGCTCTGAAATATTTAAAAATTAGAAAATTATTTTTTATTTGAAATATATGGTTTTATACTCTATATTCTCAAACTCAATATAAAATCTCATTTGTATAAGTCATTATTTCGACGTTTGTATGAGGTTATACTTCAATATTATTATTTATTTATTTTTTAATCTTGTGGGAAAATTTTCAAATTTACCTATGTATTTCTTATACTTGAATTTTAATTACGCTAAAAAGTCAATTATAATAACATTTTTTTCTAAATCTGATATAATTTTTTTTTACCAACTTCCTTTTCAATTAGTCTGAATTTTTTTTTTCAACTACTTTTAGATATTTCTTTATTTAGAAAGATAAATATGTAAGAGTAACTTTCAATATTAAACATAAATAGACTAATAAAAATTTATTTGACAAGGTCGTAGGACTATCCGTCGAATAAAAGGCAATTTGCCAAACAGGTAACACGCCGAAGATCAATTTGCCGAACAAACAATTTCGGACATTTTGCGGAAAGAAGAATTGCCACATATTGATATATGGAATTACTTATTTTAATTCAATTTAAACTGATATCATGATAAAGAGGTATTGTTCATATAATGTTCTGTATGTCATGTGGCATATCATTCTTCCTTTTTATCATCTAATAAATCCTCTTTTTGATATTGTGCTCGTCTTCATATAATATATTTTTCTTATATATTAGCTCAAAATATGGTTGATAAAGAAATTTTAAAAAATTATGAAAGTATCATCCATTAATTTGTGATGACATTGATGAATCGGTCAATTTCAAATCATACTCCCTCTTCCAGACTTTAAAATTCTAATTGGATCAAATAAGAGACTGGTTGCGGCATATGTGAATATAATAATAATTTGATACATATGCTATTGTCATAAAATTTAAATACAATATTAAAAATGACATCCAAAAAATATTTGAGTAAATAAAGTGACAAATTTTAAAAATAGCTTTACTTTTCATTTGCTTAGATCTTTCTCTGAGTAGTTAAAGACGGAGAAACCTCCATGTTCTTCAAGAATTAGAATAAAAAAGAGATATACTTTATCTCCAACAACTAAAAAAAGATATTCTATATCTACGGGATGATGATTGGATGAAAATATATCCAAAGAAGAAAATAAAACCAAGCTAAGGCTCCTTCCAGAGTATAGTCGACTCCTCCGTGCTTAGGAATATATCCATCCTATTATAATAATGAATATATTCAAAGGATAAACTATGATTTGATACATCGTCATTCAGATTCAGTTAAAAAGACTCTGGATGTGAAATATAATATATGTGTATGTTAATTAGGTACTACAACAATATGAAGACCCATAAAACTAAAAGGTACAAAAAACAACAAATTGCAACAATTGAATCAATTTAACTGAGACAAATTTGATGTTTTGATGTGCTTTAAAATTGTCAATTGAATGAAAAATGCTTCATTCATTAAGACAAGAAGAAGAGAACTTCTTCAAAGAATGAGGAACAAAGAAAAATAACGAGAATCAAAATAAGATGCTTGATAATTTATCTCAAAGATGCTCCATTTCGGATTTCGTATTGCTAGAGGTCTGACAGGATCAAAATTCATCCGAGGAAAACTATCAGGCCTCATAATGGAGTAAAGTTAACTCCTTCCTTCGGAAAAGAGATTCTAAGATCAAAACAATTAAGAAATCAATTCACAATCGGTAACAACTTTAAAAATTTCAAGCATAATTAATTATTATTTATTCAAATTTGTATTTTATTAAGAATTATGACGTCATTAAAAGATATTGAAATCGTATACATTATTATAAGACTATTGTCTGTTTACAAGTACACTCCCATAAAAAATTACAAAATTGAACAAAAGCCTTCGTATATGCAAATTTTTTAAACAAGTATTTTTTGAATTATTTTTAAATTATATTCATTATCGCAATGAAGGATAAATAAATTATATAAAAGAGGAAATATATTGAGTTCAGAACACGATATGGAATTAAAAACAATTCTATGATAATAAAAAAAAACCTTTGATATAAGTTTTATTAATCGTACTTTTGATTTAGTTTTTATAGTGAAAAAAGACTCTGAACAATAATAGTCCCAGATATTTTTTAAACCTGATGCGTCTGCGAAAAACTGAGATCAGTTTTGGAATTTGTGCTCAAATATAAATCCCTTCTTTGACTTAAATTCAACTCTACAAAATTATTGTTCCCCGTGTAATTAATGAAGAAAAATTCTACGAATTAACACATCTAAATACTTTTATGTCAAATACATCATATGAATAATACTTATTTATCATACTATTATTTTAAATTTAATAAATATATACAATTATATATTTCGATATGGCAAGAACCATTTTTCGTCCAAATGTCCTTAATTATCTTTTGGCGAAATGTACTTCAGGAAAAAGTGTTTCGGTTTGCCTCACAATTCGACATATGTACAAGAATGTCTTACAAATAACATGATAATAGCTCAAAAACTTTTAATCATTTTAATTATTACAGTTTGTCATATTTTACTTAGCTGGAATTAAATTAACAAGCGGAAAATTACTTTTAATTGTACTCGACGGAAAGGAGGGTATATATATGAACACATTTGTACATTTGCAAAATACCAGTTACCAATTATGTTCCTATGGCAAAAAAAAGAAGAAGAATAAAGCATATGTATGTATATAATTTATTCAAGTGACAGTGATCAAACAATGACGTTATAAATATCTTTATGTTACTAACGACACTGACAATCTATTTCAAATGCTTCCAGCAAATCTAAAAGTAAAAAACGTGATTAAAAAATAAAGAATAACCATAGAGTTATAGTTGAATAAAGCCAAAACTACAGCTTATACCATTTACATTGTGTATGCAATGCGCTAAACTTAGAATGATATTAAATGAATTAGTTAGTTATAGTCGTATATCATTAAAAACTGTTTTTGTTGTCTGTTTCCATATTTTACGTCCACTAAATTTTATCAATTAGGTTTATTAAAAGAACCACATATGTTGATCTAATTTATTGTTGGAGCACATTGCGGTAAAAAGTGTTTAGTAGTGTAAGGTGTGTATATATTGGATTAAAATATCTGGCATTTTTGCAAATGAACTTTCCTATTGTTCATAATATTATATTCTTTCATTATACTATAAAAGAATACTAGCTTTTTGAATGTGGAAATTGTGTAAATATATTAGGTACATCAGAAAGAGAAAAAATTTGAAGAACATAAAAAAATCAACTTGTAATTTGGTGGAGTGATAAAATCCACTATATTTTTTAGCTGACCTGTTTTATTTTTTAATTGCTAATCTGAAAAATGAATTTTATTTTGGTTGCTCTGCTCTGAGTCAAATGCCGACCTTGCTGTTCCTCTGATTCCATTGTATGCGATGAGGAAGTGGTTGGTGAGCAGGTGAAGGATTCGGCCAAAATACGGTTCAAACTCTCGCGCCGCCGTATTTATAGGTACCCACCCTTCTAATATTATAATAGTACATCCCAGTCCACGGTTTGTGCAGGCGAACTGCCGGGCCAATATGAAGTTAAACTTTTCCACCTCCCGTCCCTGAGCAACCCAGCTCTTAAGTTGTACAATTTAAGTAATGGACTTCAATGCCGTTTAAACTGCACCACCTACACTTTTTTAAACCCCAAGATCCCCTTCTAATATTATATAGTACACCCCAGCCCACGGTTTGCCGAAGTGAGCATCTGGGCCCAATGTAGGTTATATTCTTCCAATGCTGCTTCCCTGAGCATCTAGAAACCCTCAAAATATCCCAAAATACACCCTGTCCTTATGATAAGTGCTTCGAGGGTTGGAAAAGGCGTTGGCATAAATGTATTGTATCTGAGAGGGATTACTTAGAAGAGGATAACATAAATATTGATGAATAAATAAGTATTTCTTCCTAAATAAATACAAAGTCACCTTACTTTTTGAACACACCTCGTACATTGACCATTTCTAGATAAGATTTCTATTGTTTTTATAACACTGTAAAATTTACAGCTTCTTAGGCTGTGTGCAACCTCTAAACATTAATCAATATAGCTTAAGCTTTATGTATTTTTTGAATATGTACGCCTGACATTCGTAAATTTAAATTGTAAATATTAAGAATTAGTCTATGACTAACATAAACAATTGATTTTATTAAAAGAGTCTAGAAATGTAACCTTCATATAGCAAAACCAGAACTGTTCAAAATCGAAATAAATTGGTGTATTATAACTTTATAGGAACTAAAATGATAAATAAAAAAACTTAATGATTTATATCTATTACTGTCTAATTACCACAAACTGCCAATCAAAACCCCTTTGACTCCTTTATAGGTATACTTTTTAATTTCTTTACTACTATGCTTCTTTTTAAAAAAAATCCTTTACAAGTTATGTTTATCCTTAAACACGAAGTTCTCCTAACCTTAGCTTCAACTCTAATATATCTAATAATAATAAAAAGAGAAGTAAAATATAATTCATTTTAGAATATTATAAATTCATCGATGTCTTAAATGGTGCACGATATTTGACAATCAAAGATATGCATATATATATATATATATATACCCATGCTACATAATTTAATTCTAGGAAAATTACTCACTTTGTAAATGGATATACTAAAATTTCAAGTAATGGTGCAATAATGGCTTGCTAGGAAAATATAATTACGAATGATATATTTGTAGATATATTAACAACATAGAGACTGCTAGAAACATTGCGGATGTGAAGGAAAGTGGAGTTTTCCTGAAATATACTAGAAATGGAAATACATTTTTATAACTTTTTAAAGTATTAATTTTTCAAAGTTTTTCCGGATATAAAAATGATATTATATTAAATGCCAATATATACTAAAGAGGCAAAGAAAAGGAAGTATGTTTTTGCAAAATTCAAAATAATTTGATGCTGCGGAATTAATGTAAAAAAATGTATCTTTAAAATTAAAAGAAAGACTTCATCAAGAAAGTTAATTTTTCCCTTCGAATCTAATTGTTCAGGAATCCTTTAAGATACCTAAATATTAAGATGCATTTTGAGTTATTAGAGCTATAATAATTATTATAACATTCAAATGTTATTATAAATTTTAAAAATATCTTAAGGAAATTGTCTATTATTATCTTTAGTAGTTCAGCAAATCACCTCCATTAACATTATATTTATGAACAAATTTCAAAAACCAAGTCATGACTATATATATTTTTTTCATAAATGATTATAACATAAATTGATTATAACCTTAATATTGGTAATAATTATCCCACATTGTAAATTAAATGTTATTATGCTATTTATCATTAAATAAGTAATGGCAAAAAATAATTGTCATTCATAAGAAAAAGATAAATATAGGGACATTTATAAATTGCAAAATATGTACCAATGTTGAATTCATGAATGTATGTAAAATGTATATAATTAAAAAAATCACGATTCTTCATATTGTAAATTGAATCCTGCTAAAGATTTTCAAATTGCAAATTGTGCTGTTTAGGGTGCAATTGAAATTCTTGAGTTTAGATGAGAGTTTGCTCTCTCGAGCTTTAAAAGTAGAATAGCTTGGATGTTAACTGAAGGCGAACTAGTAAGAAAGGAAGAACTGTGAACTATTTTTATTGGAACTACTACAAGGTATTCAGCATTCACCATTAAAATCCCTGATCTGGATGGTCCATCCTGGAAATATGCGGGGGATCTTATTCACTACTACCCTTCAAGTTTGAATAAGAATAGGAAGTTTTTACGTCACCTGATACGTATCCATAGACAGTTTAAAAAGTTCTGCGCCTCAAAAGTTCAATAATTACCATTGAAACTATAGCTTTTTTTTTGTTTTGTTTTTTTACATTATTTTTAATATTTTTATGTGATTTTGTAAGATTATTTAATATCTATTTTAAATCTATGGACATAGTTTATTAATCTTTTAGAGAAAATGGATGTTATAATGTAAATTATCTGTCCACCATGTTTATAGTAATCATGCATCTTAAGTTTAGGAATTTAATTATAAACTATAATGTTTATTTATATATTTTTTTGCGTATGTAACTTCCATAGACTAATAAAGGGGGGAGGGGAAATGTTATGTAATTAGTTGAAGTACGTAATTAAATACTTATACTTTGAAGCTTACTAAAAAAAAAAAAACAGATTCAATATTTAGGTGCTTCAAATTACAATTCTTACTTAAATATGCACTGTATTTATTTGAATTTATAGCTTGATATTTGCACTCAAAGTTCCAGTTCTAAATGTAATAAGCTCAGTAAGGAGTTTCCATAAAACTCTACCAATGGATGTTCACCTCTTAATCTGAAAGATAACATATATATATATTTCAATAGTCTACAACAGCGTTTTACATAGTGGGCGATACCGCTTTGATTTAGGGAGGCAGTGATGAAAAACCGGTGATTACATATAATTACAATAAAAAAATGATCTACAAATCCAAGTCCAAAAGACTAAAATATCCTTGTAATAACTTATGTCCATGATATTTTTTCCCCATATTCAAATATGTTCTTAATTAATCACTGAGTCCCTCAATCTAATTTTTTGGGGTCGTTACTTCATTTGTTCTTGACTTATTAACAAAATTTTGGAATTCATTATCGATATTGTAAAGAATGTTTTTCCTGTGCTCTTATTATTTATCCACCTAAAAACATGAATATGAAAAAGAGAGTGGGAGATGTATTTTTCTATAAGAGTATGTTGTATAAAAGCTTCCATGCCTGAACAAGTTATAAACTTGTATAAGGATGTTCTACAAGTTGCCATTTCTTCGTTATGAAGTGCAATATATGGAACATATAGAAAATATTTAATCATTGCATGATCCTCATCTAAAGTCCTGTAAATACTTTATTTGAAAATTATTTATCTCATTTTTTGGTGAAATTTTATCCAATTTACAAAATATACACAAAAGCACACCATGTACATAACATGTTGGGGAAAAAGAAATATAGTATTTTCCCCCTCTTTTTTATAAAATCTTAGTAAATCTTGTTCATTATGCTGTAAAGGTGTAAGTGTATACTACAAAAAAAAAATTTGTACCTTATTGCACTTGACCGGTTCAGTCGTGATTTATTTTTCGTCGAATATGGAGGTATCAAAGGAAGAAATTCGGCATATTTAACATTTTTACTACCTGATAGGGATAAACGTGTCGAAAGGGACAAAGAAAACTTGTAATGTATATGGAACCGAATTATTCCGGTTTGTGTTGCACATAATTGATTCGACCGACATTTTTTCATTTTTTTCACTCAATTGAGACCTCTACTGTGAACAACTCGACTGTTTGAAGCTGGCGATATAACAGGAGCGTCCAGTATTGTTGAATAGTAGACAACAAGACATCAATATAACGCCAGCCGTACGCATCTTTAATGACACGCCAGAAGCCCTGAAAGTTCGGAAAGGAAGTTCTTATGTATCCAAACTACAATCTGGACCTAGTAGAAAATTACTACTACCCTTTTTTGTCTATTGCTAACGTAATGGTGGGTAAAAATTTGTTTTCAATAGAGGCGTTTCAAAAATTGGTTGTTCAACTTTTTTGCCAATATGCAGACTGGCTTCTAAGAAAAAGTCAATATGAATTTGGATTCTTGTTGGCAACAAGTAATCAAACAGAAAACGGCATACTTTGATTAAATTGGAGGATTGTAATACTTCTTTTAAAGCTGGGATTCCCAAAATTTTTCAAGCTGGATCAATGTAGTTTTTGGGTACATTCTACAAGTTTGCCTGCACGCCATACTTTATCTTTCTTTCTCGAAATTGGAGACAGTGACAGCAAATAGTCTAAGATTAATTATTGCGGCCTGTTAATAATACTGAAATAACTTTCAAATGTGGAATACATTATTTGAGTACGAGGAGAGGGATATCGACTCAAGCAATCATAATTGCTCGAATGAAATGCTCATTGAATTTGATGACAATTAAGTTTCTTTTCAGGATACCAATTACGTTCATCATGTAACTATACTGTAATGGTTCATGGTAGGTACAAGTAAAAGTTGTTGTGATTTTCTTAATTAAATGTTATTTCCTGCAGCCTCATCCCTCAGTCAACGGATAAACTCCTGCACATAATGTGACCTTCCATCCATTTACTTTCATGATCATCCAAAGTGCTAACTATCCGAATATCTCGAAAAGGTCGAGACCCCTTTCCTCCTAATCGAATTATATATTCTTCGCTTATTAAAGTTATTTCCTTATTATTAAAAGGTTGCAATAATTGAACTTCCGATATTCATTGTCGTTGTCTCCATTTTCAATATAAAAAGAGAAAGTAAGCTGTACGGGACAACTTTTTCAGAGATATTAACAGATTTCACATGTATATATAAAATAATAATTGTATATAAACACTCATCATATATAACTAGAATAAATATATAGTATATTTTACCCTATATCAAATAAATTAGTATATCTGATTTCCTGTTATTAAGAATTTCCATGTTTGATGTTAAAAATTATTTAAATTATTAAGGAATTCGTTTGTAAATATATTTACTTTTAACTAATTGACGATAAAATAGTATAAGTTATGAAATCAAAAAAGTCATGGTTATAATAGAGAGGTTCTGTGATTTAAAAAGAATAGTTTATTCAGATGTATAGTAATCCATAGATAGAGTCAAATCTTCTAAGATATTCAGCAATTGTATTATTTTGTGGAAAATAAAAGACCAAATGAAATATTTTATTTATTGAAACCCATTTTTAACTTTTTGAAAAAAATTAGAGAACAATAGTCTGGATTTCTTTGATAAAAAAATGATGCAAAACTAAAAAGTAATGGTTTATATTTAGGTAAGTTATAGTATTCCATAAAAATCAGATTTGAAGGCAATAAGAAATGTTATTTGATTTAGCATTTTGTTATTAATTCTGTGATGCTAATATTTCCTATATTTATTCGACAGCAACACAGTAATCAGAACTTTTCGACAGAAATTACTACAACATTTTCTGAGCTTCTTTTATTTCATATTATGATGTTGCGACATACAATATTATATGGATGGTTCATGTCAGATTTATGAAACTTCTTCAAACGATAGTTGAAACATTTAAGTATGTGAGAAAGTTTAAAAAAATAAAATTTATCAAATAATATACCTATTATTTAATTATTACTTATAGATTCCCTTCTCTCTTGCAAAAACAAAATGAGGTCCCCCTACAACTTTTTTAACATATCTAACACTAAGTAATAGTCAAACTAAAGAAGTAGATGATTTTTTATTTTTCCAAAAAGATAGAGTCTTGTAATTAACTTCTTGGGCTGCCTAATCTAATTTTTGGAAGAACCATTTCACGTCAAAGAATACTTTTGATTAAATTATCACTTAATGTCGTTTTCATAATGTCAGCAATAATAATGAGAAATAAAGATGAAAGAAATTTGTCAACAGTTGACAAAATTTTGTCTCAAGTCCTTCTCTTTAGTAGCCCTTAGCTACACAAATAATATACAAATATGACCGGAACAAATCAAGTTACATCAACAAACCTTTTTTTTTTTCTTCTAATATTGGAGATTGTGATTCCTTTTTGTGAACTGAATAAAAAGATTCGTTCGCTTAATCATTTCTAAATCTAAGGTACCCCCTCTTCCAATAAAAATACATTGGTACCATTTTTGGGAATGATCCAAACTGATATTTTAAAAACCTGTATAGAATCAATATATCAAATTCAAATTTTGAAAACACACAACCTCATCAAATTTTCAATTCTACTATCTCCATCAGTAAAATTTTAATTGGTCCTTGGAGCAAATATGATTGTAATCTCTACTAGTAGAATTATTGATTCTCTTAGTAGATATCATGGTCGTAATCTGTCTACTAAGACAGATTACGAGCATGATATCTACTAGGAGAATCAATGATTCTACTGGATTTCAATCTTTACTGTCACAGATACAGTAAAAAAAATCATAGCTAGAAAACGAACTTAGATGCTTAGCAGTTTCTGGAATAACTTTTTTTCAATATAGTCAACATTTTTACAGAATTATGTACTTTAAATTCATGTAATCCATCGAAAATGAAATTAAATAACACTTTTACACTTGAACGAAGGAAAAACCACGGTGTAACTCATTTCTAAAGCATAAAAAGGATCAAATAAGTTAGTAAAATGGATATCAGTATTCATTTTACTCGAGACTAGTAGACCTAATATTTAACTATATAAATCTAAAATCTCCAAATTACTTTTATATTTTGTAGAAAAAAGTTATTTTTATGTCAATTCATTTCCTTATTATTTTTTTTTTCAAGAATTGTCTCTGCTGATGTTTCCCATTAACAACTATGTAGGTTTTATCTTGTGTATGATAATCCTTCAGGTCATTGTTACTAAGGCAAGGGCCAAAGCAACAAGGATTTGAAAAGAGAAGGTAAAACTAAAAAAAATTAAGACTAACACTCGATTTCATTGTTGGTCTCTGCCCTCATCAAGTAGTGCTAACTAACTTTATGACCACCTTATAACACAAGGGCTTAACAAAGAAAACAAGTTTTTTCCGTTAAAAATTGTCTTTTTTTAAATAAGTTATTATTATTATTTATTTATTTTTAATTACTTTATAGAGTGAAGTTCCTATAATACTTTTCAAGTCGTTGCTTAGGCTGAACAGTATTTTTCCATTAAAAGCAGTTTAAAGTTAAAACACAATTATTATTTTTATCCATTAGCCTCGTCTCCTTCGATTCCCCGTTTTAAATATAAAACCAAGACTGTTGCATAAAATAAAAGTTGTACCTATGTTATTAAGTTGTTTATGCTAAGACACAAAAACCCTCGATATGAAATGGAAAATTGGCGTCAGTCTAAACAATGTGAAACATATGGCAAGGAGGAAAAGGGACCAAGTAAGCCTCAAGAGGAAATTAAGATCAAGAACAACTTCTTTTGTTCGAAAGGACGTCTTTATGGAAGAGATTTGAACTCAAAGACAGACTCAACCATGTCAGTCAGAGTTCATGCATACTAGCTACCTATAATACCATCAGGAAAGCTGTATAATGAATCGGATAATTATATATATTCCAGCAGGCAGGTGTACCGAAAACACAGCGAGAAAAGTGAACTGACCAACTTTTTTCACATTTTTAGACAAAGGAAAATGGTCTCAATCATCTCGAGATCCCAATCCCACTATTTTTTGTGAAGTATCATGAAAAGGAAGATCAACACCATTCCTCATCCTAATTTGGAGATATTAAAGGTAACCATCGTGGAGGAATGGGCTGATTATCTAGAGGACAAGATAGTGGATGCTTGAAGGAGTTTCCTTCCCCGTGTACAGGTTGTCGTCTCCCTAAACAGATCATAAATTGAATTTAAAAAAAATAATGGTCATGCAATTCTAAAAATGTTTTGTTTTTTGCAAACCTACCAAAAAATTAAAAATTATGGCCAATTTTTTGTGACGTCATTGTATCTTTTTTGTGAAGCTATTTTTGAGTGTATCTTTGAATTACTTGATCAATAGTTTTTAAGTTCATAATCTAAAATTGATCACAGTTTTTCTCTGAGTCTTTAGATTTTAAAAAAATCAGGGATTATAATAATTTCTGACTTTCATCGTTTAGAGTCTTTTTTTTCTCCATTAAAGCAATACCTATATTAAAAATACGATTAGTACAAGTTATTATTCTTAAGGAATGGGGAATATCATAGAAAAATATTAAACTAATCATTTAAAAAAATATTTATTTGAAAAATTATGCATTCCCAAGGACTTTTGTTCCATTTTGTATTTTTAAAGGATCCCATTTTGAAATATTAAAATTATATACTCGTTGTGAATGGATTGCTTTATAGTTTCGATCCTGTTATCTCATTTCCAGTCCATTCTACTCCCTTATGGAATCTGGTAATTTTCTACTTATAAATTCTCCTCCCGTCGTCCCTCGTGGAATTCGAAATCCAAAATTTGAGCATCTTTTGAGATGGATGATCAAGTTGGAAGTATTCTCCTTCGATTGCTTAGATTTTCATTTTATGGGGTATGAAGTCATAAAATTGACATTGAAATTAGAAAAAATATTATGATAATGTTGACTATTTGCTAGTTCATCCCAATAATTAATGGGATCACTAAAAAATGGAGCAAAAATCCTTAGAGATACATATTTTTTTACATCTTTTTTAAAATTATACATTGAATATTTTTCTTATAATATAAGCCATGATATTCCTCATCACTTTGTATTATACATAAGTTATAAGGGTCTAAAGAAGAGTGTCGTTTTTCATCATTTTTCAGAATAAAAAGGGAAATATATCGAGTTCAGAACTAGATCCAGAATCAATAAAACACTTTTTAGTCATAAAAACACTTAAACATAAGTTTTATTTATCTTACTTTTAATTTGGTGATTTATTCAGGGTAAAAAATGACTCTAAACGATAATAGTCCTGAATTACTATAATCTCAGATATTTCAGAATTCATATGACTGAAAGAAAAAATGAGATCAGTTTTAGATTCTTCATTCATAGATAAATTTCATTTCTGTCTTAAATTCGTTTGTCCTAACTCCCCCTCCCTAAAAATTATTAACACTGTTATACAATTATTTATATAAATTGGTTTATTATATATCTCTTGTACAAAAGTTACAAATTGTTGAGTTTCAAGTACAAGTTACAAACTAGAGATGACTAATTTAAAATGAAGGATTTACAGTACTTAAGAAGATCATGCAATAAATGAATATCCCCTTTATTAGTGCTGTAATTTTTGACTATTTTAATACAAATAGGTATATAATTATTCTGTGGTACATTAGAAAGTTCAAATATTCACAGTCAATACTCATAAATACATAATTACCATGTGATTTTAACAAACCAAAATGTAATGATAGTCTTGCTAACTAGAATGACCAATGTTGTAATTAAATAATAGAATTTAAGACGAATAAATTGGAATTTGTACAATTTCTTTGTACAAGCTGCAACTTTCAAACACAACGTCCCCGATGTACACTATAATAATATCTTTATATATATATAAAAAAGCCATATTTTCTCGAAAGTAATTAAGTACATTAATTTATTTTCATATCAATTGTTTTAATAGGAAATAAGGTGTAAGGGATATTTACATAGATCCAGTTTTAGTACAATGATGAATGGACAACTAAAGTTGGAAAAAATTTATTATTTGTATGGAAAAAAGACATTTAATAACTATAATTATAGTCGTACAACACAAAATATAAGTGTACAAAACTTTGATAATGTGTAAATATATACTTACAAATTACATCCGTTTTTATACTATTCCCTGTTGTTTAAAAAAAGTATCGACACGTCATTCATTGTCAAATGTTAATATTTGATGAATACTTCAATGAGAATTACATATACAAATAGATTTTCAAATTAAGTGAAAAGTTTAGTAATTTAATACTATTGACAAATAATTTATAAGAACTGTTGAATAAATGTAGTAAAAATTGAAGATGATTTTCAATTTGAATTACTATATTTTAAGTAGTGTTTTTTTTGTTTGTTTTTTTTCAAATAAAAAAAGTATAATTTATATCAATAAACAGTAAGACTTTAATAATATTTTATAACTTCTCCATGTATTTATTAATTATATGTAGAATGTAAAAAGGCTTAATTAAAGAAACTCTAAGGGCAGAGTTGATAGACCAGTTTCAAATATTAAATTTTTGGGAAAAAATTCAAAAATTAAATTTTTAGAAAAAAAACATTTGGAAAATTAATTTTGAAATATTAAAATTTTTAGAAAAAAAACATTTGGAAAATAAATTTTGAAATATTAAAATTTGTAGGAAAAAAATCAAAATTTATCATAAATTAAACTTATTTTTTTTAATTTGAAAAATTAAATTTGTTGTAAATAGATTTAAAAAACTCAATTTTAAATATTAAATTTTTTGGAAAAAGTGTTTCTCTACAGATGGGAGTCAAAATATCCAAATAGAGCAATCGACAATTTTTAAAATATCACAATATAAGATGACTATTTTTTTCCTTTTATATATTTGTCGTCTTTTTTTATTAGAGTCTCTTTAGTTTTGATCATTCAAAACTTCAAAATACATTCACATAATTACAAATATCATAAAGAAAATTAAATATGTTTCTATTATATATTTCTCCAGCAATGATTTGATAAACAGATACAACTGTTGTTTTTTTATAAAGTAGGTATAATTTTTAATTGATTCGTCTTTTGTTTGGCCCTTTATAAAATTATTTATCATCAATCTGTATAAAATAATTACTGATCAATCAATACAATGTAAGACTGGTTTTTATTTTAAGTGGTAATTCGAGTTCTTCATGATGAAGAATCCACGCAAAAATAATTAATGGATCATTGAACAAATAATTTTGAAGCCAGGGAGAAATGATATATTATGAAATATATAACGCAATATTTTAAATCCTCACTTAACCTCTGTATTTTTTAAATATATTTAATAAATAAAACTCGTATATATATTAATTATCCTACATAGATAGTATTAAAATAATTTATGATTGTGTGTGTTTGATTTATGTCCAGCTTAAAAACAATGATAAAACGTATTTATTTCAAAAACGGAGACAAATAAAAGTTGTTTAGAATTTTGATATAAGTAGGTAAAGTTATGTTTAATTCTGATCAGACAAGATTCCTGGGTTCTGGAGGACAAGTTTGATTATCCTCTTTGAAAATAAGTCGATTTTTTCCCTAAAACAAGATCGATTCCCCGTGTCTCAAAGTTTCTTTAAGGTATGGATTGTCGATTCGAAACTACGGCAAAAAATTAAAAATCCAAAAAACCAACTATTTTATAAATGGAAAAAGGGAGATTGTATATTAAACAACAATTATAAAGGGGAATTAATAGGAAGATTAACGATTTAATTTTAGCAAGTATCTTCAATCTTCATTATGGCTGAATAAGGAACATGGCTAGTTAACAATGGCAATGCATATAAATAAATCACAAGGTCAAACTTTTGAATAAACTGCTGTATAAAATTATTATTTTGATATGTTTGATATTTTTAAGAGTGTCAAAAGGGGGTGGATGTTTGATTATATTAACATCAAATCGATAGAAACAACAAAAGTGTTGTATACAAGGAGGTTTTAGAATATTACCTATTATATCATGAAAGTTTATAATAAATCGTTTTAGTTTAGAATTTTAACATAAACAAGCTAAATATAAATAAAATCTTCTCTTATTTTTCATTTGCTATATTTAAAATACAGTATTCGTGCAATTTTTTTTTTTTTTTTTTTTTTTTTTTGGTTTCAATAAAAACTAAATGTTTTATTATGCCTTGAGATATTAAATAAATATCTGAAAATTAATATATCAAATATTTACGTAGGATAAGTTACGCATCATCGGACACATTGAAGAAGTGTTTATGTTCATATACTTAATATAGATATCGTGCGTTGATAATTGATAAATATGTTTTTAAAAAATTTTGTATCAAAATATATTCATTAAAATATCATTAAAGATTTATAAACACTATCAAAAAATGCCAAAATTTATAAATTCGGACAAGTTTCAAATCAAAAATTTTAATTTTGGACGTCATTCGAATCATGTTTCTTAATTTCAGACACCATGAAATAGCAAAAATATAGATAAAATAAATATACATAGGAGTGCAGATGTTGTTTGAATATGTATCTCATGGGTGGATAAAATTCGAAATATAACGGACCTACTCTTGTACGCAGGGAAATCCTTGATTATTTGTCAATCCTTGAGATAAAGGATCCCATATTATTTTATACGAACGAATGGAAGGAGGAACAGCCACACGGTATATAAATTAAAAGAAGAAATTAGAAAAAGAAGAATGATCATTCCTCCTTTTGTCGTATTAATAATTTAAAAAAATTATAAAGTATCATGTCTGTGTTTCCAACTCCGTCACGGGGAAGAATATAATGGAATCAGTTCTGCGATATGATACCATGTATTCCATGGATACCTCCAATATCCGATTCACTGTTAAATCTCTACTCGGATTTTAACTCTAGAAAAGTATCTATGGAGTCTTTCGGAGTCCAAGTTGCTTCCCTTCAACTCATGGAACCTCGGAAAATAATCAACTTTGCCAATATGATCCTATATTTTATTGAGAATATTCCATGTCAAAATCTATATTAATTATCATCCTCATAATATGTTGGATCCATTATGAAGAGGAATTGTCTCTACCTCTAAATCCTTCATTTACTTCAGCAATCAAGAGTTAACATTTATATTCCGATAGATTATGTTGATGTTATGGCCTTTTACATTCTTTGGTTTCATTTATCAATAATAATTATGAATTACTAAACCATTATCTGCTTTATACATCTTTGCATTGCCGTTCTACAAAATCCAAGTATCCTCTTTGTTGAGAAAGGTTTCATTCACTAACTTGGAAGATCCATGTTCGATTTATTAATAAGCAAGGAAGTCAATGGACTACCTCGTCCTCGATAACTCTAATGTATTTAAGAATATAAAATGAAGCTGAGCTCCTACAGGATTAAAGAACTAATAAATTACAATTTGCCACTCCGTTATTGCTAAATTCAGTTTCTCATTGATTCAATGATTAAAAACTGTTTTCATATTGTCTAATTTATTGTTTTATTAATCAATTAATTTAATATTATAAAATACCATTCATAAAGGAATTAATTTGAGTTCGTAATTGATTAATTAGTTCGAATATATTGCCTTGCTTGGGTAATAAACCATTGGAAAAAGGTATTCTGTCGTTTTCTCATATTTTTCCCTCAATAAAAGGTATTCATCCAAATGACTTCAAGATTCAACTTCCACCATGAATATGCTTCAAGGGGAATAGTCGCGATAATCTAGTTAAACTTAATGTTAGTATGAGCACCTCTAAAGGTATCTATAACAATTATTTATACTTGAAAACGTAATGTTAATAATTATTATTATTTAGCAAATAATATGACAAAAATCCAGCAAATAAATAAAATACTAATGTCAAAACTCCTATTGAACTCGAACATGGGAATTTTTGTTTCTCAAAAACCATTCCATCAATCGATTCGAAATTTAACAGGATTATTTAAAAATGTGTGATAATTAAATAACAATCTCTTCTGATATTCTTGGTTGAAGTACTAATGAATTGTTACGAGTTAACTGTTAAGTGTTCGACAATTTGGAACGTCCGACGATGCGTAACTTAAGAGATTTAATAAAAAGGAACAATAAAATATTAAGAATAAAATACAAGAAGATACAATTAGTTGAAAAGAGAATTATTCAATTTAACTATTTTACAATATCAACAAATTATGACAAAACACCAAAAATGATACTAAGATTCCCCATTCCTTATATCACATTAAAAAGAATCCCTTGGTTCAAACAATCTTTATGTCTATGATAACACGAATCAAATGAGAATCTTCCATCCTGGCCAAATAGATAAGGGAAGCTTGTGCTGTCTTTGCCTATGCTGATTGAACATAATAAACGCTTCAGAAATGAGTAGCTAGTTATTATGTCAAAGGTATATAAGTATAAATATAAACTCTATACCTTAGATTTGAAGGATAAACGTAGAAAATTATCTTGATTCAGATCATGCTAATGTCTTACACAGGTCTTGAAATGATCGACGCCCATGAAAGATACATTGATGTGACAATAGATATTCTTCATTTACTTAATAGATAGATGGAGCTTAATTCCTTCGTCCATGATGATTGACAATTTCATAACAACGAGAACAAGCTTCATTGAGAGAATGCCGATGTTGTTTACACAGATTCCATTTTGTATCATATGTACTCATTGTACTAATTGTCAATATAATACACATATATTAATATACTATAATATTAATACATAATAATATAGACTCATATCTTTTTTTTTTGAATTGTCTTCCACTTTTTCCAATGGCAGAAGAGACTAAAAAATAATAAGAAAATCGGAAGCCATACTTGAAGTGTCTAGAATTATAATACATCTTTTTTTTCTCTGTTCCTCATTCGGTCTTTGATTAATTAACTCTATTTTTCTTCTATTGATCTTATCAGTTCTTATATGCGTATATGATTCCATAGAATATTTAAAGGGATTGATGTATTTTTGAGCCGGTAGGGAATTATTTACGAGGTTTAAAGTCACTATTACAGACTGATGTTATGGGAATCTGCACAATGCATTATAGTTCCATTAAAGTAGATGTTATTCTCTTCTAAAGAGATGAGATTAAAATAGATGTGAAGATAAAATATCCAAACGTTATTAATAGGATATTATTTGCTGAGGTTAAATGATGGGTGTAAGACAATAGTATGGTCATTTTGTACCACATTTATCAATAAAGGTTTCAGTTCCTGAGGAATTGCTGAAAAAGGACGCACGGTCTTATCTCGCTAACACAAAAATGCCCTATATATTTTGTTGTCAGCTGTCGATTCCCTAATACGTTATTGATTAATCCAATGAATTCTTAGCTATCTTCGTTTTCAAGAGGACAGGAATAAAATTTCTTGTTGATCTCTTGTCGTTCATCTAATATGTTCATTAGCCATTTTATTATTTTTATAAGGAAATTAATATACAAATGCAAATGTATAACTACTATTTTAATAAAATATTACTAAATATTATCATACAGTGTCAAATAAAATACTATGTAAATTTTAACAATATGTAAATCATTTTAAAAATGGTGGAAAAATAATATGACAAAGATAGTCTGGGATTACATAAGATATAAAGTGCAATTGGTATGATTGACTTATATGGCTAAATACCAGATGATTTTGTTTCTTTTCTTTTTTCTGTTTCTTTTTGAAGGTATTAGGGGTTAGTCATAAACGCTGTGGTTCCTTTTTTTTTTTTTGTGATAAAATAGCCAGTTTATTTAACGCTCTGTTACTGAAATGGGATATTTTAGACCTGCAGATTAAGAAAAAATGCTTCTTATTCCTTTAAATCTACATTAAATACCAAATACTTTTCAATATGCTCCTGAAACATCAAATCTGAATATATACAATTCTTTATTTATCTTGGTATATCCTTGTTTAAGATTTATTCACTAATTTTTAATCGAGATTTACCTTACCATTAAAAAAAAAGGTTGCAAATATACATATCAAAATACAGTGAGAATAATTCTTAAAACTTTACCTTCTTTATTTTTTGTTCCTATGAAACAGTCGTTTATTTGTCAAAAAATTATTTTTTTAGAAAAACGCTATTAATGGTTGGCATGGCCTTAAACACCAAAAAATCTGTTTTAAAATCCTTTCTTGAGCCATAAAGACCTGCATGAAAAATTTCAGCAAAAATGTATTAAATAGTTTAGGTGTGATTCCCAGACAAAAATGCCAACACACACAAATGTATAGCTACGCTTTTAATAAAGTATGACATTAATACTGTAGACTTAGATAATGTCTACCATTTAATATATTGATAATGTATTAGTAAATTATTAAAGTTGTATGATATATGTAGTATTTTAATTCATTTTTACAGGTGCAAAAAAATAAAATGGTTAAAAAAGTGATACAAAATATAAATGACGCAATTATTTTAATCATTCAACTGTGTAATCATGCTTCAAAACAAGTATTTTTTGTAGTAAAAACTTTCTTATCACGATGGATAACTCTCTTCTTTTTTTTTCTTTTTTTCATCTCCACATAATTGAAAAATATTGATTAATTTATCAGTTTGATGTTTTCCCAAAGTTTTAATCAAATACAACTGCCTCCCATTACATATAATTATATGAGTTTTAATTTTTTTTACCAATACTCTAACCGTGTTTTAAAAAAAGAAGGATGTTCATTAAATAAGACTAGCCAATATAATTATTTTATTTTTAAAAAGGGCTTACATGGGCTATTGGAAAGAAGTTAATATTATAACTTTTTTTAAGATAATATTATTTTAATATAACATTTCTTTCTATTTCTAAAATTACCTTCTTTTTTTTTTAGAAAAGGTCAATCCTTTTTCTGTTCTTTAAATTTTTGTATTCTGTCTCCTATGTCATCCCTGGTATTATTCAATCTACATGGCCTAATCTAATTTGTGATTGTCCCTTTAAAAAAATTGATTTTTAAAATAAATACTTTTGACGAGGTATTTGATACCTTGATAGGTAAATTATAACAATAATTTTACAATAAATTCAAAATATTGAATACCCCAATATCAATCACTAGAAGTTACTAATTTATCAAACCCTCAAATTACTGCTTCAGATCTATTAAACTATTTGTCAATACATTGTTCAACACACCTGACATTGCTTTAAATCATTTTATTGATATATAAAAGAATAAGTATTTCAAATTAATCAATCATAGTTATTTTGATATCAGCAACAACATGTGGAAATTTCTACTATTGGTTGGTTTTTTCGTCATCTCGATAGACTCGCAGAGTAAAATTTGCTTCCAGCACATAAATTCATGTGAATAATTTTTTTTTTTAAATGTTTTAGTGACAAAAGTCACAACTGGACCTATGGTCAAAACTACAGTAGCCATTAAGAGCTCCACAACCACTCCATCAAAAACAACGCCTCCCTCTTCCTCAACAAGTACTTCCCAAGCCACAACCTTATCCCCCACAACATCTAGTATAACAACAACAGCTCCAAAAGGTTGAGCCATTTCTACCATTTATTTAAATAATATTTTGTTGTTTATTATGTTTTCAGTGTGCTGCGATCTTTTTCCACGTTTTTGTAAAACAATACATAGTTGCAGGAGCTATCGAGCTAGAAAATATTGCCCTAAGACTTGCGGAAGATGTCGTATGTTAATTAATATTTATTTAACAATTGCATTTCACTAATTAATGATTCAATTTTTGTAATGCTAGGTCCAGTGACTAAAAAGCCATGTAAAAACAGATGGGGATATTGGTGTCAATACTACAGGAATTATTGTAACTATTATAAAGTGCGAAAGAATTGTAGAAAAACATGCAGAAGATGTCATTAAAAATACAGATAGTAATCGTTATTTCAACTGTTATTATATTTTTTATCTTCTATAAATAAGCTAATAAACGTTTTTTTCGAACATTGTATTTTTTTTCAATGCTTTAAAAAAAAATAGTTTGGATACATATTTATATTTAACTAATGACCGTTCAGCTTATTAACTTCAATTCTACATTTGATTACATTAGTCGTCCATAATGTTTTTTTTAAACCTTTACTATCATTAGTTGATGGAATCCCTTATATTTCAATTATGTCTTAATTAACTAATTTGCAAGTCTGAGTCGAGTCCTAATTCAATATATATAGAAACCCTTATTTTCTACTTCTCGGACGAAAATACATTTACAGTGGATCCCATGTACAATAGGCAAAATGATCGGGTCGTAAGATTTGGAGAAGTAAACTGTAACCTCAATGAAGTATCTGCGACCAAACATCCGGTCTCAGTAATGAGGCTCGGGTTTGTTTCATCTAAAAGTCTCAAAATATAGTAAAATGAATACAGATTGACTAGCAAAAATTACTACATGATTTTGCATACCAAAGTGTTTCCTTAGATCACAAAACAAAACAATCAAAGAAAGCTAACTATTGTTTTCAACAGGAAGGAAAAGAAAGTTATGGTCAAAGGACTTCTAGTCACTGCAGAGCCCCGACCTGAACACCATAGATTATAGCATCTCGTGGCAAATTGAAGGCAAGGCCTGTAGACAACGTCACTGCAGTATTGAGTCCATAAAGCAATCAGTTGAGAAAGAGTTGTGATCAATGCTGAAGCACTACGTTGTGCAAGGCGTTCTGGGATCGCATGGAGTGTGAAATTGAGACCGAAGGTGCTCAAATTTATAAATAGTCTTGAATAAAGAGTAATAATGAAGTTCCAATTAAAAAAAAAAAATGTAGAATTTAATTTAAAGCTACGAGGTGTAATTACATAATTGTTCAACGTTCGTTATGTTCCAAGACTATCGGATGGCCCAGTACTTGATACCATGAGCATAAGTAGTTTGTTTAATTGCAAATTTTGTTATAATGTAATGGATTATATTTAAAATAATTTATTTTAAATTCATAATAATACATTACGTAAAATAAACACTACAGGCCCTATATTATAATACTCTTTTGTACTGAAGAGGCTTAAACTTTAATAAGAAATATTATTTAAATCTTTGCTAATAACTAAATATACGATGGATCGTATATAATCAAATACAACTGCCTCCCATTTTAAAAAGCTAAGAATCTGACTGATCAATTTGGAGTTGTAATCATTTACGAACAAGTTGTGGATTAATCTTGTTTTAGCCCCTGTTGATTAATGCTTTATTTGATCAAAAAGGCTTACTTGTGAGATACATATTCATTTGTATAAAAAAATAATTGAGTTTTAAATTAATGATTCATCAAAATTGTTATCAATACGAGCGTTTAAAAAAAGTGATTTTTATGGACGACAAACTAGACATGCCTTAATAATGAATAGTTATAATTCTGGATTTTGTATCTAATGTAGACAAACTTTATGACACGCGATTTTTAAGAAGTAAATAAGTCATAATATAACTTCGTTCATTCATCGGAATGTGAGCCATCCCTTTATGCATTTATTATAATATCGGAGCAAATATCAAAATTTCAAGTCTTTTTTTCGATACCAAAACGATATTGAATATTTAGCCCAATATATCGGTTGTCCAATTTCGATCTGATATCTCATCCCTCGTCTATTAACATCATCATATTATACTTTTGCATATAAGTCTCAACCCGTGTGATTTGGTTACATAGCCAGAAACGAAAATAATAATAAATGGTTTACTGATATCTTCACGCAACTCTTCCTCCTCTATATGATATACATGGTTTATAGCTAAAAGCTTTCTTGAACAGTATTACGTGTGACCGGTTCAGTCGTGAGTTATCGTGCGTCGAGTATTGAGGTCTCAAAGGAAGAAATTCGCCAAAATTTAACATTTTTACTACATAACTGGAAAATACAGGTCAAAAGTGAAATAGAAAGTTTGCAATGTATAAAGGGCAATACTTTTTATGCTCGTGCTGCACAACTGTGGTTCGAGCGATTTTGTTTTGGTTTAGTTTAGGGGAATTATGCTCCATGGTTTTGCAGGCTTGTCATCGGAAATGTCGGTAAAATCAAAGAAAATATCGAGATAGACCGTAATGTTAGGAGTTGCAATACCACCCAGAAGTTGAACATCGATCATAAAACCGTTTTGAACTATTTCCAGTATTCAAAAAATAACTCAATTTTGGGGTCCACACGAACTGACGAAAAATAATCGCATGGACCAAATTTCCATCTGAGAATAATTACAGCTTTAATCGGAAAAAAATCGATCTATTTTTAAAGCAGATTGCCAATATGTCAATGTCAAGTGACAGAAACCCAATGAGGTGTCCCAGAACATGGCAAAGCTAGGATTGACTGCCAAGAAGATAGTGTTTTGTGTTTGGTGGGATTGGCAGGGAATAATCTACTGAGCTGTTCCCCTATGACCAAACGTATATTCTGCCCTCTACTGTAAAAACTATACTGCTTGAAGCTGGTGATCGGACAGGAGCGGCCAGCATTGATTAATAGGAGAGTAATATTATTTCATTTAGACAATACCAGGCTGCACATATCTTCGATGGCGCCCTGATCCACCGGGAGCTCAGATGGAAACTTCTTATGTATTTTTATCAATGAAATGACATGGAAAAAATGATTTACACAGCGAATGACTTCCCACCAAAAAATTATAAAATAATATGCAATACTGTTGATCATTTAGGAATATCTAACAACCCTTCATACGACCTCTGCAACCCTCTAAAATGTACAATTAAGGATAGAATGATCCAGAAATAATATGTGATGTCATTATTTGATCCGTATCTCACTCCTAAGCAGTTCTATCTGAGATACCGGGTCACCTTTGGAGTGTGTTATATATCGAAAGAGTCGTCTTGCAAAGAATGTAACAAAAAGGAAACGCTCGCCCATGTCTTTCTTGACTCCAAGCAACTGCAACTGATATGGATGGAAAAACCTCATAGACTCACTCACTATCTAGTGAGAGGGCCCACCCTAGAGGAAAAAATTATAGTTTTTAACGGCGTGGCACTAAACCTATGGCAAAATTGCAAAACATGATTGCAAGGTCGAATTTTTGAAGATGTTAAATTCACACAAATATAGCTCACGCTGCTCCTATCAAATTTAGTTTTTTTTTAAATCCTTTTTTATGATTGTTTTTATTTTTTTATTTGATGATTATTTCACTAATATGTAAAATCCTGTTTTTATATCATGTTTTTTAGGTGAGCTCTTATATTTCATTTCTGGCCTCCCTGTTTTCTTTTTTGTAATTTTGTCCTTATAATATGTAGTGTCGACTTTTTTTCTGTTACATTTATTAGGATTTATTTTTAAAAAAAACCCAAGCAGAGAGTCGTCTCCATAAAATAAATGGATAATAATAATAATCAATTCTTCGTGATTTTTACGTTTTTATTTATATAAGTCTTAGAAAACATATAAAATGTATATTACTTTGATTTTCAAATTAGTATTAAAAATTGGTAATATTGAGAAATTGAAGTAAATGTGTAATCTTTTGAAAATATATATAACTTTTCCCCAAAAAATGGGTAGATATAAGATAAAATAAGATTGACAAATGGGAGTTTACAATTTTAGTACTGCGGTCCTCGCACCTAGATTGTTTCTTTACCTTCATTTCACTGGATAATCTAGATATTAAAATATAAAATATGTATTTTCAAAAATTATTATATATTTTTTAAATGTTTTTTTTTTTTTGCATTCATTAGTGTGTTTTATCTATACTTTTTGCCCAAAAACTATACAAAATTATTAAAAATGACATTTTTGAAAAGCTTTAAGGGGGATTAGGGAGGATATAGGAGATACTTAAATCACTAAAAAAAATAATTTTCGAGCTTATCATATCTTAGAGCAGGAGTAAAAATGCCGAGACATATCAAAATAAAAAATTATATAGGTCTAATGGGGCATATTTGGCTTAAATTGGATGATTTCAATACTTCTTATTAAGTACTGAAGTAAAGGGGAAAATATGAAATTACTTTTTTCTCCTTTTAATATATATAAATACACGATTTGAATGCATAATTATGAAGCAAATGGGTGCAATTGATAGGGGGAATATGGAGGGATGTATTTTTCAGATTTTATGAATCCATAATAATTCCATTCCCCAATATTTGCAACATTTATGCAGAGCGCTCTTGAATTGTAGTTGTTCATGATATATAGATGCATGTATTTAATCGTTAATTCTTCTTCATTATCACGGGAGGTTGGAAACTTTTCTGTCTTTCATAATTTAAAAAAAAAAGTAGAATTCGTCTCATAAAAGAATATTTACAAAATGGCGTTATCATCGTTATTTTAAAAAAATATATATAAAATACTTTTATTATCCTTAAATTAACATATTAAAAGCGATAATGATTTAGGAAATTCAGAAAAAAATAGGCGATATAGGTCATTTATTAATGAGTCAAATAAAAATACTATATTTTAAAGATGATATAAAGATGCCTGGAAGCTTGATAAGTTTAAATAACCTATTGCCATATCCGTAGCATTGAATGTAAGATGATATATACTATTAATAGACATATTTTTTATTTAATCATTGGATTCATTCTAGAAAAATTATGCAAGCATATCCAAATAAGTTTATTTTGTATTAAATTAACAAAATTTGAAGAAAATATGATATGATTACATATTGCAATTATTTGTGATCGTTATAGAAAAAATATGGAAACAGCCCAATCTTGTATTTGAAACACTCTAATTTTACCTTACTCTTATAGATTGGACCTTTAAAGCATCTCATATGAGAGTTAGACATGAAAAGGTGGATGTTATTGTCTCATCCCACCTGCCTTTCTAAAAAAAAAAATGACGGACTTTATAAGATATTTCCTTTTTACAATATAAAAATTTAATTAATTTAATATGTATGAAGACTTTGTACATAACAAGATATTTTCCTACTCCTTAAACCCATAATTTTGAATTAAACAACACTCTAGATTCGTACTAGACTCTAGAGCAAGACGAAATACCAGAATATAATTAAACTTATCTTTTCACATAATATTAAGTAAAGTACTCCAGACTATTGATTAATAAACAGAAATTAATCAATAAATGCTGCATGTACCAATTAAAATTAATTTCTTTTTTGTTTTAAAAATGTTGGCGAAGTATTTTTAAACATGAAATATATTTTGAAATTTTACTTCACAAATTCATATAACAAACTAAAGTACTATACTGTAATATTAGTGAGAATGTCATCTCTTAAAGCAAACTTAGAAATTTAGAAAGTTTTTCAATAAACAACAACCAAAAGAAAGTTTCACTGCTAATACATTTATATCCATCGTAGAAGAGGAAGAGTGCAATAACTGACTGAAATGCAACTTCTGATATGACCAACTCTTGGCTTCAAAAAAATTTCCCTCATCTAGTAAAAAGAAAATCATTCCAGGACTACTCGACCAAATTAATACACTCAAATTAACATTACTTTTTCTATGGTTGTATAAATTTAATTTGTCAATAACCTCATAGTCAATACGAGAATAAATACATTACATAAGAATAATTATTACACTTTTATTGATTATTATTTACATCTATTATTTTATTTCAAAATATTATAAGTATAAATTAATGGGCTATATTAAAATTATCTTAAAGCTGTCCTAAAGTTTGGTGAAGACGGTTGTGTGTTACAACGTTCCAAAATGGAGGTAAGAAAATGGACAATTTGATACATTCTTCATTATCAGTACAAGCAAGGAGAAGTAAAAAAACAACATTGGACCCAATACAGTATCGAATGCTACAGCAAAGCAGTGGTTCTAAGGATTCTGTTCTGGTAATGTGAACGTTGAAATTGTCGATAAAATAATGGAAATTGTCGAATTGGTTCAGTATGTGAGCACTTATTTCATTGCTCAAAAACTAAAGATTAGATAGAAAACCGTTTGGAACCATCAAAATGTGATAATCCCAACTATGTGTCGAGGTAATGCAATAAAACGCACAGAACTTTTCACTTCAGCTATAATTAAAATGGTCAATTTTAGAAAATATGAGCATCATCTAACTTTAAATTAGACTTTTACTTTTCAAAGAAATAAATGTATTTTCCAGTGTATTTCTGTAATTTTTTGCATTGTAAAAATCGGAAGACTTAAAGATAAATTAGGATTTATAATCGCTATATACGCTCAAATTTCCATCTTTTTACTTTCAGGGATGTGAAATCGCAGCTTCGCTATATTTTCTTATGACTCATTTAAACTTAGTACAGTCTGGTACAAGAAAACTCGTTGTATTCCGCAGACGTTTGTACTCTTGCATAGACAATAATGTCAATGCCATCGTCCCACTTGAATGTTGAACATTGTTTTCTGCTATGAAATTATTTAAAGTGAGCGGAGGCCATTAATAAAGGAGGATCTTCCGAATTCAATAATTTTCTTAAGAGTAAACTGCAATATGTAACTATCTGTTTTTTTTATTTTTTTCTAAAACAGTATTTGAAAATATATATACATAAGCGAAAAAAAATGTTTGGTATTGAAATAGGTATGTAAAACGATTTGTAAAAAATTAGATTTGATGCAATAACTAACGTTACTTGATGCTTGATGTATCCTTTTCTTCTGATTTCAGTGATTTCGACAGGAATTTTCTCCGCTCCTTTAATTTTACATCGACTTTTGTAAAAAAAAAAAAAAAAAAAAAAAAAAAAAGGAATTGGGACTTGTACTAAGTTTAAATGAGAGAAAAAATTGATACATAAATGGTCCATGTCAGCTTCATATAAAATTCTTTAAAAAATGATAGCAAGTTACACCTAATATTAATTATTTCAATCTTCTCTCTATTCCAAGAGGAGAAAATATTTGAAGCGCGCTTTATGTTGTTAACAAATCTAGTTTTGGAGATAATTATTATCTCCGTTTTTATTAAAATCCTAAATATGTTACTTAAGTTTCAACTACTCATATACTTTTGTATTTGACCCCCTTTGGAGAGTATGAGAGCGTTTTTCTTCTTTTTTTCTTGTGTTTATCAATTAATAGACAGATTAAAATATCTGTACACATATAGGTATCTATCTATCCAAGTGTGTGATTTACCAGATTGAAAATAAAACAAAGAAGTTCGTTTTAAGACTCTAGGTTACACTCAACAAGTACTTAAAGATCATTTCATTATAAGTGGAAAGGTTTATAGGCAATTTTTTTGAAAAAACTAAATTTTAATGATATACAGTGAATAAGCGATAAGTATGTTGGGAAGGAATAATGAAGTACTATCAGGTTTTTTCAAATCTTCAATAGTGAGTAAGTTAGATAAAATTTTGCATGTTGGGTCAAATAGAGTTACAAAATATTAAATATGAGGTGGAATAAAAAAAATTGATCACATCACTGATAAAAATCTATCTATATATTTATTTTTCTCAAAATTGAAGAATAAGTTTCATACCAAATATGATACTTGAAAGAACGACAAAAAATAAAAAAATAACATAAATACTAATGGGTTTTTGTTGAACCTTTTTCTTTATTTCCTTTCTCTATGTATTTTTCAAACAACCCTCTGAGATTTGATTTTGCCTGCTTATACCTAAAAGAAATGATCTTTTATAAGTACTGAATAGTTCTTATTTCACACAAAAATATATGTATATTATGAATGAATTGGAAGAAGCCACTCTATACGTGCTTCTATTCCCCAGGCCTTTTAACTTTTTAGTTGATGACTATGACAATATGCTCCCACTACACTCCACATCAATATTTTCCCTACTTTTATTTTATACATTCTTCATATAAAGCTCATTTGAGGATTGGTTGAGCGATAATAATAATAATTGTTGTTCATATTTCATTAAATATCTTTCACTTTGCCTATATAAAAACCCTGTCAATAAATTTTTAATAAAGTTTCTAACATAATTAATTTTGACAAATTTCATAAAAATAAATATGGAGAATATGATATGCAGCAAGGATAATTTTCTTATGATAACAAACATTTTAATCACTTTGTTCTATATTTATGATCTCTTAACTTTTTCTTAATCCAAATTTTAAAGCCGGATATTTCATCTCCAAATTATGAATTCCTTATTCTTAATTTGACAAGTATATGCTATGTTAAACGTTATTTATGAACAAGAAATAAATTTATTTATAAGGAAATTTACTCGTATATATACTATTTGGGACTAAAGTTTTAATATTTTTGTTATTAATTTATTCCATAAAATGAATCATAAAGTTAACACTTCACTTACAAAGTAATTGTGAATTCATTAAATTAAAAAAATAATTAAATAATTGATCCAAGAATAATTTTTTGAATGTGCGCACAATATTGAGAATTTGACTGTATCTTAGCAAAGTAGTCAACCTCATATATATATACTTTTTTTTAAAGATGTACTCTGAAATAACATTTCCATATTCATAAAAAAAATCGAATATTTATATTGAATTGCCTGCTTGCAATGCATTCTGATAATTTGAAAATTAAGTTTGCAGTGGAGGAAATTAACTATAAACCCAAAAAAACTGTCTTTTTGTTAAATTTTGAAATAAAATAGCGCAGTGAAGGGTTAAAGAGAACGTAAATGCAAAAAAGTATTGAAAAAAAGAGACAAAATTTTATTTACCGAATAAAAGTTTTACAATAATTGTTTAATTCAATCATTTTAAATATATATACATTTGTGCTTCTTTTTAAATTATATACTTTAGTTACAAAATTAAAGGTATAATTTGTATTTTTGGTTTCTATTGGATATAACATATTGATTATTTCAACTATTTTTTCAATGATCACTGAAAAAAAAATAATTATTTCTTAGATCAGTTTTACTGTTATAGTACCAGATATCCCTCTTCCAAAATTGTCATTTAAACACTTAATTACAAATTTTTTGTGATGTGATAATGTGGCCTTGATGTTTTTCTATGAATGGGAATGGGAAAAAAACATCGAACAAAACTGAAAGAAAATGTCTTTTCATCAACAATAAAAAGGTGTTTTTCTTTAGTTAAATCATTCATAAAGCAGCCAATGGACCGTAGATCCATGAAGACTAAAAAATACATCTTTATACCTCAACTAAATGAAAAATAAAATTGTGCAAATGATGTTCTTTTTTATTTCCTTTGCTTAGCAAGTAGAATTATTTAACTAAATTGAGTAAATAAAAAATCTCCAAGATCTTTTGAAGATTACATTATGGAAATATACATTATACGACTCAATATTATAAGCAAAAACATAATTGTAAATTGGTATTTTCCATAAGCAATAATAAGGAAAGGCATAATTCAATTGGTTTTCACTTTTACTTAAAACTGAATGGATACAAATCCCACATTACATCCCTCTTATATATCTTTACTCTTATTTTTGTGAGGGCCCTAGAATTACTTACTACGTTCTTGTAAATAAATTATAGGATTATCAAACGTATGTGCGTATGTTTTATTATATAATTGTACGCTAAGCTTTATAAAGCAAGTTCGAATTGCTTTAATGTCCTCTTCAAATAAGCCTATATAACCAGCTATTAATTAATTACTTCAAAATTACTTGTAAATTTAATAAATATGCATACTTGAAAAGAAGGAGGCCCACTAAGTACATGTCGATTACCAGCCCTTAATGCCATTGAGCTCTTCTGGTTATACCGCCTGTATCTCCTCAATTTTTACAAATCTCCGTCCATTTATAGGTCTCTTCAGTTTTGGGTTAAACAAAAGTCACATGGGACCAAATCTGGTAAATATGGTGGCATAGCATGATTGTAGTGTTGTATTTGGACAAAAAACTCTCAACGATTCTTTGTATTAAAATTAAGCAGTTTCGTGACAAACTTTGCTGACACTCGTATCATACCCAAAACGTCTGAAAAAATTTATGGCACGAGCCAACAGATATGTCAATACCCTTAGCAACTTCTTTTTACACATTCGAATGTTTTCATCTGATGTTGACGTGCATGGTCGTCCAGAGCGAGGCTCTTCATTGGCATCTTTCCGGCCATCTGGGAAGAGTTTGTACATATTGTGAACTGTTTTTTTAAGCCTGGAAACATTTTTATCGAATACATAATGTACATGGTCCTACTGAAAAGAGCATTTCCCTGTGACGTCTGCATTTTGGATGTCTTCTATCTTCAAGCCCTAAAAAAAGTTCTCAATTTGTACAAATTTTATACAAATAAAACCCTTTTTCATATAGACCGGAGGTTTTCAAACTTTTTTAGCTCATAAACCACTTGCAATATATTTCTTTTTCGAAGACCCCCATTATATTATATATAAGCAATTAATTTTATTTGTCTTTGAAAGATTACACAAAGATTCTCACATTGAAGGGGTTATTTTTAAATTGTATAAAGTAGGAGACTATAAAAAACTATTTAAAAAAAATCACAAAATCAAATTACATAATATTCAGATTAGAACTAAACTAATTTAAAAATGAGAAGATTATTACCATCATAAGATTGCAACAAAATAATGATTTAATTATCAATATAAAGGATAAGTTTGATGCTCTGACAATAATTTGACAAAAATTGCTTTGAAGTTAATCTCTAAGTTCATTTATTTGTAATCTATTTCGTTTTTTGTAAAAAGATTGGCATCTGAGCTGAAACCCCTTTCCCTACAGAATGAAGATAGATAAGCTATAAATAATGATTGATTGTTGTTAAAATATTCTTCACTTTATTTTGCTTGCTTAATTTTCACTTCTTTTCTTTCATGTCGCTATCTGTTTATCTTTCACGGTATCCATTGAATAGCTGGCAAACATAGTTTGACAAATCCTTGCGAGGAAATAAAATTTAGTTTTAGATCTTGTAATAAAAATATGATCCAGCAAAATAAACAATGGAGTCTGATTAAAATAAGATAACTTTAATTTGGAAATGGTATAGCCCTATCAGATAAATATCAAAGCCCAACTTGACCCTATAATAATATGCCAGAATTTCCAAGAATTTTTAATTAAAAAGAGAACCTTATATAATTATTGAATTGAACTATAGCTATGAATATAATCTCTTGTCATAGTTGATTGACCCCTACCTTTCTATTACCTTTAGGTAGATAAAGCTTCATAAAGCGAAGAACCAAACAAGACAATTATGTATCAATTACATAAAAATCAATTTGTATTAAATAGAAGATATTTACTTATTTATTTATTTTCTACTGGCAAAACTGTTCGGATCAGAAGTGCTGACTTTATGTCAGTGATTTTTTTAATATTTGTAATACATTTCTAGAAGGATTAAATAAAACATTTTCATCGTAAACGTTTTCGCCTTTCAATAGTAATGAAATAAATGCTACTTAAAATAGATTAATTCTTGGGTCGCCTTTTTATAATATTCCAATATTAGATGTATATTATCAATGAAAATGTGCAATAGCTATCGGAAAAATGGAGTGTAGTCCTATAATTTAGATAAAATGAAGCAAGTATTTATTCAAATGTCGGTGTAGGTAGATTTTACGAGCGTAGTTTTTTTTATCATACATCCACTTGTACTTCCCTGTGCTTCAAGAATAAAATATATTGCAGTTATTTGAGTTGATTAAATCTATGATGTGTCGTTACCTATAGTGTATCAAGCAACTTTTCTTCCAAAAATAAACAGAAAAAAAGCCGAAAATCCTCTGGAAGTTAGCCAAATAAGTTAATGTACTCCCAGATTATTAATGTCATATTATTTCTTCACAATTTTGAAAATAAAATATACATTTGTTCCCAAAATTATTCAAACACGTATTAAATTTTGTGATGAAACTAATGCATCTTTGTCAAGTTTGTTTATGAATTATATGTACCAACTAGTGAAAGATCCCAGCTTTTGGTCAACCGTCTAGTGGTCTGATGAGATGAAGTTAAAGCTATTTGGTCATATCGATGTTCAGTATGTCTGGAGGAATAAAGGAGAAGCATATAAGCTGAAGAACACTGTCCCCACTATAAAGCATGGCGGGGGTAGTATAATGCTATGGGGATGATTCTCTTCCAGTGGCACAAAGAACCTCGTCAAGGTCCTAGGAATCATGAAGAAGGAAGATTACATCAAGATTATTGATGAAAACTTGAAGGAGTGATAAACTGATAAACTCAAGAAAACAAGCAAAATAATGATTCAAAACACAATGCTAAGGTGTAGTGAAGATATGGTTTAAGGATAACAATATCAACATTCTAGAATGACCGAGTCAAAGTTCAGACTTGAATCCTTTCAAGATCTTGTTGCCAGACTTAAGACAATAGTGATGTCTAGGAAACCGACCAACCTAACTCAGCTCGAGGCCTTTTCCAAGGAAGAATAGGTAAACATTCCATTGGACACATGTAGGAAACTTGTGGAATCGTACAAAAATTATCTAGAAGCAGTCATAAAAACAAAGACTATAATTGTCATTCATTCACTTCTTGGCCACATATAATTTATTAAAAAAAATATGAGAAAAATGCATTAGTTCCAACACAAAAATTAACAAATACTCTTATTTCGTAAAATAAAAATCCTACAAAATATTAAATACGATACTGTATTATAATATTGCTTATTTTTATTTTATTAAAAGGGTAGCTATACATTTGGAAACATACCATAAGCATTGTATAACTTATTACTTATTTATTTAGTAAAAAGAATAAATAACAGCTGACAAAAAAAATATGAAGTATTTTTTTGTTAGCGAGGTGACGCTCTGATGAATTTGTGAAGGTTATTCCTTCTATTATTGTTATTACTCAAGTTTCCCAAAAAATATACAATTAAAGGCGATTAAATTAGTGGTACTATATTTATACATATACAGTTGAGTCAAACCTATTAAAAGGGTAACCATACTAAAGAAATCAGTTTGAAAATTCTCGAAAAACAAACTAGAAACTAAAACTCTAATTACATTTTCGTAATCAGCGCGTCAAGTACTAATAGAATTTAATTTTTTTTTTTAGAAGTAAAATTTTATTGATACCTGTTTTTTCTTATTGATAATAAGTCTGTCAATTCCTTTTAATCTTAGTTTTACATTGACAAAGTTTCCTTCAATATTTTTAACTCCATATATATGTATTTTTAATTACCCCCCTTATATCAATAAGAAACTTTGAGTAGTATCCAATTTGATTCATTCCAAACTTTGGATTTGCTCCGGATATTTCATGCTCTTCAAAACCAAAAAGAATAGCCTTATCGTATATATGAACATGTTTTAATCCTTCAACGCAAAAATACTTATCTTCAATCATGATGACAAATACCTCCCTTTTAAACCTCTTGTCCCAGCAGTGCTGCCACTCGTAGGGAATTAATCTGTCGTAGGGATAAGTTTATTATTGAAGGAAAATAATTCACTACGTAGAGATATTTCATCCCTGCTTTTTCTTTAGTAGAATATGAATACCACGCAACCTCGTAGGGTAAACATACTTCATAAATCATAATATAACTATGAGAGGGAAGAGTTTGAATTATGTAGCTTGGTAGTTTTGGTTTATCGTGATTTATATGTATATGTTCGACAGAACATTCGTATAATGGATCTTTATCCACCCATTGTTACAATGAATCCATATCTTCTCATTTTAATATCCTAAGATATGCTCAAGAATCTTGAACCTTTAAAGTAAGATCTTTGTCTTACTCATTGGTTCTCATCTACTTTAACGGGCGTATCATTCATTGTGGATATACATTTTAACATAAATTCCGATATAGTGACTTCCAATCTCGTAGATCATCACTTCAAAAATACATCAGTTGCTCAAGGGTTTTTATGGAATCCTCTTATACTGATGAATTTCTATATAGACTTAGAACTAGAATAATCAAATAATAGACAGAAAAAGGAACCCAGTGAGTTCTTTTTCTCTATTCAATGCTACTTCATTGAAAATCTTAAATATTTTAATAATAAATTCAGTTCTATTTTTTATTCTACTCTTTTGAAGGACCCCCTGATTTGTCCATAATAAACATAACAAATAAATTACTCGTCTCTAACACAATGATAAGTGCTATCAATTTCATTTAAATGGCGGAACGTTTAATGTAAGTATAAGTCATATTATAGGAAAGAGTTTGGATTGAGTTACTCGGTAGTTCTAGTTTATCCCTGATGTAGATGGATTTCTTCTTCACAAATTAGAATCTGTATCCACTCATTGTTCTAATGAATTCATTACTTTTCAATTGTATATTCTAGATATTCGCCTCCTACCTTAAATTTGATGTACAGAGTTTGGAGGAATATATCATGGCTCAATCTTTGGATATCATCTTCTTTAATGGAAGCATCATTCATTTTTTATCAAGATACACATTAACATCAAGGATCGTGAAAGGGACTTCCAACCTGTCTCAAGAATGAATATATCCGCCCCTCCAGAGCTATTTGTATTTCCAATATAAAAACCATCTCCTACTACCTCTGCTATTTTTGATAACAATAATTAAAGTTATTATATGACAAACTATATCTTAGTTTGGAACATTCTACTCCCAGGACACCCGTCCTCCGTCCTATTGACTCCTGAGACATTAATTTTCAAAGATCACCTTAACAATTAATCCATCTCCATCCCTTTTGATTCGTTCTTTCTAATTAGTTAATGTAACTGTTTATAATAAAAGAATCTATAATTCTTTATCTTGATTTTTAAATAATTCACACAGGGTACTTATAATATTCCTCATAGGTAAATACTCTTGATTCCTTTATATTTTCTATCTCGTCTAGTCTAAATTGTAAATGTACTTTAAAATTAAATAGAATCAATAACAAATTTAAGATTATGAATATTATTTAACAATTGGACCATGCGATAATGATTTTTCTCTTGCCATATGTGTGATGCCGTTGGCTTCATTGCTTAAATTTCTAAATTAAATTTATCTTTAACAATAAATTCGATGTGTCTATAAGAATATACTCCATCAAAAATTGTTGTTACTTTTGATATGAAGGAAGCGACTATAACCAGGACATAAGATAAGTGCTAATAAAAGAGAATATCCCCGTATTTGAATTTAAAACTCCAGACAATTTCCCCAAGTATTAAAAGCTTGCCATACAAATACAGTTATCATGTATAATTCTTCTATATACTACAGTTTTTCCAGAGCATACACGTTACTACAAACTTCATTGACTTCCCTTCTGTTTTAGTTTGAATCTGTTCAGCAATAAAAGTTATTTTTCTTTGAAAATTGTCTTTTTTATTTTTAATGGTATTTAGAATTGTTATTAACTGTTCAAGCTTTGATTAAAGTATATAGAGAATCTATTCATTCAAATTTATAGTATTTATGTCTAAAATGTTTGCTGCATAATCGTAAATTTTTACTCCCTTCCTAATATATTTAAGTATAATAATATAGTCTTAATACAGCTATGGGGGAGAGTTTCTTTTTTTTTCATAGGCAGCCTTTGACAAAAATATTATCTTCCATAGTAACCTAATCTACACTTTGGAGAAAGAAATGTAGCAGGCATTGTTGTCAATTAATTACGAATATTGAAGTCCAATCCAATAATAATTGACTGCAACATTTCAATTCCTTTCAAAGCCAATTTCCTACTATTAGCTAGGTAATAGTAATATTTTCCCACCTCAACAGTAGCCAGCAATTATCTGTGGTATGTCCTCTCTTTTATATGTCCCAATCTTAGTCCAACAAAGACTTTCTTTCATAACCATAATCATAACTTATCAATTAAGGTTGTATAGCGTAGAATGCTGCTCCCAATATTAATCCATTACACTGGTCAAGAATTTTTTTTTTTCCTTGCATAGACTGTGACAACGGATTCTTATAGAATTTGGGCCGTTGATTCCGAATATATGCTTAGATTTCCCACATCACATGAGGTTGTTGTGATATCTGATATTTAATATTTGTGGATGTTTACATAAAAAAGCCTATAGTGATACCACGTGTTCCTGTTATGTGTGTATCTTTCTCTCCCTTTGACTCGAGTACTTAACGTGTCTTAATATATATCTCGACGTGTGCCAGCTCTTTCTTTAGCAATCAATACATCCTTTATTTAATCCAATGTATACCAGTAAAACTCTCATTGGATATTATTTCTTGTGTTGCTCTCATTTGGATTTAGTATACGTTGGAGATTATAAATTAAATATTTTTTTAAATCACCATCATAGCTGTTTACGAAATCCGAACGCATTTATATAAGTGTATAAGCTAGCCATGTCCACATCCTCACGGAGAAGAAAGTGCTGTAGCGACCCAGCTATATTCTGCTATATCTGTGGATGCTTCACTTTATCAGCTCAAAGACTTAACATAACTCACTTGATTAAGAGTGTGTACCTAAGTTTTTTTAGAAATTTAAAGGACCCCTCAATTTTAAAAGAACACGCAATCACACGAGATATTTTAACAGTTCACTGTGTTAACAGTGAGACTGAATTGAAGTGCTTGGTGCAGTAATCAATTCAATTCAGTCTAAATGTTAAGGCAGTGATGAAATCAATAAATCAACAACGATAACGTTATCCATGCATGAAGTATAAAACTTCTGTTATAGGAAAATTTGAAGGCACAACTTAAATATGTACTGATGATTGAGACCACTACAAATTTTCGTCGAGGTTATCATCCATAAAATCTACATAGTACATCAATATAAGAAACCAAATATTAAGATATAATACTATACTCGTATCTACCAATATTCAGAATTATCACTAGTTATTTTGTATCTTCATAATAGATCCTCTTCACATTCCATCAATAATTATTAATTACTCATTCCAAATAGTAAATACTAAATATTATAAAAGGAAAGAGTAAAGATCCATTAGATCTAATATGCAGAGCTATATTGGAGTCCACCTTTTCAGTGTTTATGTCAAGTCCAAGTCATCATTCTCCGGGTTTTTCTAGTCCCAAGTCCTCATGCTCTGGGTACATGGGGAAATAAGTAATGTCTGTCTCTACCTGCAGTATCGTCTAAGGCAAGAAAAATATTAAGCTTAAATTTTTATTGATGAATGAGACCGCTACAATTTTCGTCGAGGTTTATCATCTATAAAATCTAAATAGTACAACCAATATCAAAACCAAATATTATGATATTTTTTGATATTATATTCGTATATACCTACCTTCATAATTCCAATTATTTATTTTGTATCTTTATTATAGATCCTCTTCATATCCCATAAATAATTATTAATTACTTATTTTAAATAATAAATACCAAATATAATTAAAGAAAAGAGTAAGAATTCATTAAATCAAATATTTAGACTGTATTAGTAATCATAAATTACTTTCTGACTCCATTGACTTAGAAATGCCAATGTGAAAGAAAAAAATGACAACAGCTTTCGTAAATAAGCATATATTGAGGCATGGAGTACTCTCGCTTCATCAGGTAACAAATGAAAAAATCTAGCCGCTCCTTTATAATAGCTTTTTGAACACTCCCTCCAGACAAGCCATCTGATGGGCAAAATGAATATAATTTAGAGAAGAAAAGAAAAAAGAATGATACTGAAAGATTAAAAGAAAACCTTATTGAAGAAATAATAGATAATGGGGTAGGAAACACATATCCAATGATAACTTCTTACTCAAACAAAATCAAAGTAAATAATCAAAAAAATGAAATCCAAGTTGCCCCATTTGGGAAAAAGTTTATTTGTATTGGAAAAATAAAGAAAATAAAAATCTCCAGGCATTAATTCTGAATGTCAGACATTACCAAAAATTATATGAGGAACTTTCTAAATACGAGGACGAAGTTCTTAGAGTTAACGATTGTAAGAGTTGCGATTGTTTTAGAAACCTGATAAACATTATCATCAAATTTAATGGTCTTGTAAGGAAATTTGAAGTTGAAAATTGAGTTTGTTGTAACGTGAAAGGCTTATAAAATCAAAGAGCTTTACAAAAACCTATTGAAGGGGTTATTAAAAACGGCTCAGAAACATATTTAATCATTGTAATGAGTGTTAGGACTCCACTATTCGAACCGTTTCAAACAAAAAAAAACCTTCTGGGAAAACAAATAGGACATCATTTGTCTTTAAGACAATAAATTGGTGAACTTTTCCTATTATTACATGAGGAAGATTTCTCCAATTTGATGTCTTAAAGACAAATGTCAGGATCCATTGACATTAAATGATTCAAAAGCTCATATCTGGATATTATATGTTTACCCCCTCCATATAACCCAAAGAAAATTGGATCATTAACGACATCCACAAAATTAAGGTAGCCCTATCTAATGTCAAAACAAGGACAAAAAGGTCCTATTTAAAATCAAAGTTTAAATTGATATTCTGCAAGAATTGCATGGGTACATTTTTTTTTCTTTTTGCTTCATAGGGTAGAAAGAAAAAAAAAAATAACACAAAATTTTTTCTTAATTATTAAAACAAAAATTTAACGTATATTGGGGAACTTTTTTTGTTTGTAAAATTATCTTCCAAGATGCCCCCATCATAACAAGGTTTAATAATAAAGTAGAAACGAAGAATGTTTATACATAAAGTATAAACTCGGGTACTTATTAGTTATTATATGATGAGCCAGAAAAGCAAGCGCCCTTGATGGATGACTGACACTTTTTTAGACAGAAGAAAGAAACAGAAGAATATGTTAAGTACAATGTCTAAGAAAATTTACAAAGAAAAAGGAGCAAATTCTGGATTTAGCGCCAGGCCAGAGCACTTATAAAAATACTAAAGCTTCACAATTTGGGAAATATAAGTTTTCACTTGAGAAACAGTTTCTGAAATACACTTATTGAATTATTTGTGCACCGTTGAAGATACATGCACCTTCACACTGACAATAAATAAACATAGTTCTTGTTATTTAAATATTGTTTTCATTTAAATAATCTCAGTCTTAGGTTAAAAAACGATCCTACCCATTTCTAATCAAATTGGAATCCTCGTTATCACTTTTCCGATTTATTTCATCTTCCTAAATTATACAAAGTGTGGAAATAATCAAAAATGTCGATACGTGGATTACTAATTATATTTCTGGTCTCAAAGAAACTATGCACTGTTTGCTCCATCTGTTGTATCCAGCTGATAGTGTGGTATTTACAAATATCAACTTTATCATAACATTTTGCTATTTACATGCGATTTGAATATTTTATAGTGATTTGAAATATTATTTTATGTAACAAAATGGAATAAGCACTTGAACTCTTTCGTTCAATCATTTTTAATAACTTTTGACGTAGATTATCAAGGCTACAGTGTATTGATGAACTTAACTCCTTATATAGCGTTCATGCACCATCCTATAGTACAATAAATAACTGGTATAACAATTTCAAGCGAAGTCGGAGTAGGCTCCACGACAAATTACGTGAAGGTAATCCAAAATCAGTTGTTGTGCCAAAATACTGTGAGCTAATAAAACAAGATCTCCATGTAACTTACTGGGAGATCGAGGCATCGTTCAGGATCAGTATGACCAGCATCTACAGGATATTGCTTGAAAGAAGTTTGTTCACATTGGATAATACATAATCTGCCAAATGATTAAAAGAAGGCTCTTGAAGAATAGTATTACAAAATGCTAAAAAAGTTTGTTACAGATGCATAAAAAACGATGTATAATATTTACACAGGTGACGAAACAATGATCTATGCATATGAGCCTAAAACAATACAGCAATCGTTTGTATGGGCGTTTCTAGATGAGCCAATTCAAACAAAAATTGTTACATTGAGAAGCATATTAAAACAAATATAGGTAATCTAACTTCCGTGACATTAGAGTACGTAGAAAAGGAAATTCTGAATGGTACACAACTATTTGTGTGCCGGAAGTCTTCCAATAAATCCGAAGAAAAAACAGAAGACGAGGCGAATCATTCTTCATCATAAAAGTGCAAGTGATCTCACTTAGGCTCAAAAAGCATCGAAGTGATAGTTCCTTCACCGTACAGTCTTGATTTAGCCACAATGCCTTTTTTTATTTCCATATATCTAAAATAAATTACGGGATCTGCGATATTCATCAACAGGAGAAGCCACAAATGCATTCAAAAGCTATGTTTTGAAAGTAGCTGAATTATAATCGAAAAAATGCATTAAAACTGGTTCAAACGTATGCAAAAGTAAATTGATCTTGATGGATAATATTTTGAAAAACAATAAAGCTGATTTTGCTATTAACTATTTGTTTTGTTTTTTTAATTTAAGACCAGAAATATTTATTACAATAATGGCCCATATTTAACTTGACTTTTTATTTATGAGACTCTTCAAATTTAAATTTACGAATAGTGTAAGTTTTACTCAGCGAATGCATGGATGACCAAGTTATGCATTTTCTCACAGTCTTATCACGGTTCATAAAAGGAAATACATCCTGCCAAGATCTGTAACTCATCTGTTAATTTACTACCATCCAAGATTCTAAATGCAGATCTTAGTATTCGTTTGATCCAAATTTGTGGGAGTTTAGTAGTCGTATATATTCTTTAGCCCCTTGAATTTGTTCGTCTAATGTAATTTCTCCATATTTAAGTTTCACTGGCCCTGGTGCAGGGACTTGGCTCCACTTGGAGCTTTTTATTTACGGATATAGTAATTTTCCATTTGAGAAACTATTGTCTGAGAAAGTGTCAAAGAAAGAGATAATATTTTTCTCTTTACTTCCCTCTACAAAACTTTTGAATCTTCCTGTTCATTTTATAATTTTAATAGATTATGTCCACTATAGAACTTAATTCATTAACTGGAGAACCTCTTCACAGAATTCTCCCCGCTGTAAACAATGATTCTAATATACAAGTAATACAGATATACAATAAAACAAAATCCACTTAAGGCCTCCTTTTGAAGAGATTTTTCCTTTCAAAAAACATTTTGACTTTTTGTGCGAGCAATGAACATATTTTTATACATTTTTGGCAAAACTTTTTCCCAAAAACTAGGCCACCTCCTATGTAATTGAGAGCAGGGATATATCAAAGGTGAAAAAGGTTTTCTACCCAAGATTATTCTTTATTTAAAATTAATTACCCCACTTTTTCATTTGATGCCGCTTTATATAAAACTAAAGAAACTACCTGAGTATTGTAAAGGTCAATGCAAGGTTCATGCATTTTTATCAAAATGCGTACATTCAATTTGGATCAATTTTTGTCGGAAACTACATTTTTGTTCCATTCTAATCATTCTAACAGCACCAGACATATGATTTTTCTTATGGCCTCTATGTATCCAATGGAAGACTGGAAGTTTTCTCCTTGTTTATTGTGAGATTAGTTTTGTCCTCAAAAGTATCGAAACTCTTCTATATAATTTCAATCCTCTTTTTTCGTTGTTTATGTCTATGTTTGATAGAGTCAAAAGGTTTGAAAAAGTCAACATCGATATCGGCTCCATTTGATCCTATTGCTTTAATTGCAAATGGGATATTTCATGAAATATATTATATTGTCCTTTCTTTTAAAAACTCTTTTACTTAATCACGATTTTCCCGTTCAAAATAGACCTATTTGTTTTGATAGTACACCTAAAAGAAGTCTTTATACAACATTTAATATTGTTATTGACCTGCAGTGGTTGAAATCGATGCCTTTAACCTTTTTCGGTAAAAGGAGTATTTTTCCTCTAGTAAGAGTGTTAGTAACCGTTCCAAAAGTAAGAATTTTACGTTTGGGCCTTACACATTAAATAAATTAAATGAATCTCCCCCTTGAGAGATATTCATCATATGCCTATTGCTGATGGAGTGTGAATTCTTTTTTACAAGTCGATACACACTATTTCTAAGATACCAACGAATAATTTGTTTGGTAAGCACAATGCAAACACTTCTTTGCAATAAGATGATACGAAAAACCTAACGCCCTGCAGACATATTATATCTGGATTAAGGGAAAGTAATTTATACATGAGAGAGTGTCTTAGTTTCCTTTCTCCTCCTCCCCGAGTGTTGAAAGAGACAATTCTATTAATATCGAGTGTCCTCCTTTTTTTGTGATATAAATTGTACTCCGTACTGGTCTAATAACAATTTTATCAGAGGCTTAGACCAACCATTTTATACGTGGAGACACAAACCCTGATCTAAAAAAAATCTAATAAAAGTATTAACATCTAACTTTATTTTAATTACAGGAATGAATTGAACTGTTTATTCCTATGAACGGTATCTGATTTATATATAGTCACATTGGTATTATCATCAAATTTATCATTAAACAAATTAATTATAGAAAGTTTTTAAAAATTGTTTTGAGTTTAAAAATAAAAATGTAAAATGTTTTAATAATAAAACGTTATTAATTAACATAGGTGTTGAATGTGAGAATGTTGTGCATTGTAACAGAAGAACAGAATAACTTTTTCTTGTTATTCTTCAAATCTTCATGTAGTTAAGAAGAAGGGAGTCTTCATATCTTTGTCACTTCATCACCACCCCCAGTGACGATCTGAATGAGGATCGAAACTTTAATATCACTTTTCGTAGTCGTCAGTGCCGGGAAAGTAATTTATTTTAGCGTTCTTAGGATGTATGCTGCTTTAACCCTGTCCTGCTATGTTTACCATGCCAGTCTATAGTGATGGTTTATCTAGTTCGGCGTAAAACTGAGAAAGGAGCTTGGTCTGGTGGCTGTAAAGACTTTTGCATGGCATCGACGCGAACAAAGACGTGAGAGCATTCTAGAAGATCTTTATTGACAAAGGTATTGAGATATTAAGGAGTTTATGGTACTAAAGGGCAGAGCTTTTTTGGTTTGTTGAAGGGTGCAAGGAAGATCGCAAGGAAAAATCAAATTAGGGTGTTCTACATTTGTTAAAAGTTCACCAAACAGGTGAAATAAGTAGCCTTATACAAGTTCTGCTAAGGAAAACCCTATGTCTTCCTTGACAGGAGCGCGTATTCCAAGTAGTATGATAGGCAAATAAATTGTACAGAGTGTGTGTAGAGGGCAGACTTGAGCTGGATGGTCAACTCTTTCCACCATTCCATTGTCACAGAGGTCGTACCTCATCGTACGATGGTGTGCAATACCCAACATATTCAAACATATTCATATTCAAATTGCGCCAATGCCAAATTGTAAAATCCAAACACTGATGAATGCACTTGCAACTGTTTCAGCTGTTATCTCTTTGATAAGCATGGCTGCAGGTCAACAAGTAAAACTGTCAACGCACGTTAGATCTGTAAGCATCAGAGCAAGGAAGAGGACCAACAAAATCAATGTGAATGCGACTGAAAAGAGCACTTGTTGGTTGAAAAGCTTGCGGAAGTGAGGCGGTGTGCTTGTTGACTAAAGAGAATTGACACTTCATCCAGGTTCTAATCCATTGGTGGACATCTTTGTTTATGTTTGGCCGAATCAATCTTGACGTCGACATTCTTTGTGTTGCACAAATGCAATGATGTGAAAGGTCGGGGATATGGTTAAATATATTGACTGTAGCTATATATGGTTTGGGTATTGTGGAAGAGATTTAAGCGAAAATTTATACTCCCTTACCAGGAATTATGACTTTTTTCATTTTTAATGATGGATTTAGCTTCATTTCTTCGATTTCAGTTGACGTTGTTTGAACTTTGAATATAGCAGTGTAGTCAATCGGAGGAGTGTTTGAGAGATATATAATATTTCTTGATAACATATTGCAGGAAGGGTGATTTGCCCTTAACGCAGCTTGGGTAAGTTGTGTATTGGGGAATAAATTCTAAGTGGCACAGATGTAGGGCAAAACGCATAGATAAGTTTAAAACAGTGGTAAGTGGCTTGTTATCAGTTAAAATATGGAAATGACGTATGAAAAATGTTGAACATCTTTGTAAGCTGCAACAAATTCTTCTGTTTCTTTGTTCTGCGGGAGAAAGCCGTTATGAAAAGAAGGCTAAAGGCTTTCATAATGTTCCATCATTTTGTTGTAGGGATACACACATACCATCAGCTGATGCATCTGTTGTGAAAGAGGATGGTACATTGCGTAAAGGGAAACTGAGGTTTGAAGCTTCATCTACAGTTGTTTCGGCTGCTTCAAATATGACATTGGCTCCTTCATTCCATGAAAGAATAACGTTTTGTACTCGTTTTGTAGGTTTAAGCATATCATAGAGAGGAACAAGAATAGAAGAGCAGTTTTGAACGAAACGATCATAGTAGCTTAGCAACGAACGAAGACTTTTCGATCAAGTGTACAACATAGTCGTTTAATCGTTTAAAAAGGGAGTGGAGGAGAGTTTCATGAGTTGATTTGTCAGGATTGGCAACTAAAAAGGTCATCTAAGTAAGTGTAGACGAATGGAAGTCCACGTACAACTTGCTGTATGAATCCCTGAAATATCTGTGCCACATTTTTTAATCCGAAGGGCATACTCACATACTCAAATAAACAGGAAGGAGTTGTAACGGCTGTCTTTGGGATATCTTCTGGCAGACTGGTATTTGGTCAAACGATTAGATGATGTTTATCTACGAGAAATTTTTCAATTCGAGAGTACACTAATTGAAACACTTAAAACTTCATGATTCCAAATATTCACTTTTTAAGTATGTAAACAACCTCTTACCTCATTTTTTTTTCTTTATGCACCATGAAGGGCTAGCACGTCTTCATTAATCAATACGTAAAAATTCATTCTCCTTAATCTTTCCAAATATTAAATATGTGATGGAATAAGTTTAAATCAACTAAATTTAAATTAGTTACAACCCATGGATTCTAAAATAAATCATTCCAATTCAAACTGAATAAAATATATATATTAAATCATTAAGTTAAAAAGAATTTCAATATACAAAAATTAATTGAAAAGGGCAATCTGGATATAATGACATATAAATTAAATATTCGTCTTCAAGATGATAGTTAAATTGATACAATGTATGAGTTAAATACTTTGAAATGAACGATAATTTATTAAAACATCGATATTTCCTTCCTCTGCAGAAGGAATTATAGGGCTGCAAGAATCATGGTATTTAGATTTATATAAATTGTATTAAGAAAAAGTCTGTATAGAAGTCCATTTGTTGTCATTAATTCGACTTATGCGAAGAAACGTTAGTCACTCTACTGAAACTACTCGAAATTACTTTCATGCCTAGACATTTATTTAGGTTGGCCATCCGTTACTACGTGTCAAGGAGTAATTCATGGATGGAGTATTTTAATTTTTTTGGAAAATTAAAATAAATAAACTAATGTGAGTAAGTCTTTGAAACAAATAATTTAAGTAAAAATATTAGAATATAAAGCACCGTGTTATCTTTTTAAACCAATCCATTAAATTAATTTTTACAAGAAGTAAAAATTAGTTTATTATATTACTTTAAAAACTCTTAAGCCTTTGCTTGGAGTCTAAATAACACGTTTGATGGCATTACTCCACAACGTCCTTCTATGTATGTCTTTTGGAAAAGTAAAATTTTCATCGAGGAGAAGCTTGAAGACTTTTTATCAATTGCTGATTTTTTTTATTATAGACAGTACTTCACATTTGACATTATGTGTATAAAAATATATCTCAATTTTGGCTAATTGCAACAAATAATTAAATTATGCTAAAAAAAAGCAAATAAAATCACTCTTACACCTTTCAAATTGATATTATGGCAGCTGACAATTTTAAGCTGATTATCAAAGAGAAGGAAAAAACATGATTTTCTTTTACTGAGTGTCTGATATTTCCCTTGAGTCCTTTATTAGTACCGGGTTACTGACGTACTTGAAAGGTTACTATAATAAATAATTATTGGAGCCCCTTATTGCAGTTCTATTATGTAAGCCAAAATATGGCAATTTATATAACTAAGCATGATTGAAAATTGTCTTTTATATTGTCATTAATTTTATGAGACATTACCCTCCCTACACCAATCAAAATCCTGCAAACTTTCCTCTAATTGCATTTGAATTTCTTATAATGATATTTTTATCTTTTATTTATCTTCAAGTAAGTATAAAAAAGTATTGGAATACCGATACATACTAATTTTATACTAAAACCGGTGCAAAAATATTGATATTGATTGTATGCGAATTTTTTTAATTTATTTTAAAAGTAATAAGAAGAAACTCGCGAATATATTGATCATTAAATATTTTTTATACTTAAATCTATAGTTATATAACTTTTTAAGTTTATAAAGTACCGTTTTAAGGTCATATAAAAGGTCAAACGTTACAAATAGGTCAACTTCTACAAAATATTTATTTTAGTGTATGTACCAGGCTGTTCAATTGTGAGGATGACATGTTAATTCAATTTTTGGTTGTATTTAAATAAAGAAGTACTGTTTGTGAAGTTTTGGACGCTTAAAAAAAATATTTATACAAGCTTCCAGTGGCGTAAATAACTAATTTTTGAGGTTAAGTCCCCCAAAATAATGATCTCATTTAGAAATTAGACGATCAATTTCTAGGTCCTCCAATTCTATGTCATTTGCCACATTCCATTCCCCTTAAGATCCTTAATAAATATGATTTATTGATAGATATGTGATAAAGATACATGAAGAGTAGATCTTCATTAGAAAAAAATTAAATCAGAGTCATCAAATATTTATTTATTCATGCTTCAACATCGCATATGCTGAATAATAAGTTTTATCAATTCAGAAAAAAAAATATCAATGACGCAAATTGGAACTATGTATAAATATAATATTAGAAATGATTCATCATAGCTCTATAAAATATATTGATGATTCGAATCCACATTTAGAAGGATGCATAATTAATCTAAGCAAGAGTAATACCAAAAAACATCTGCAAAGATTTATAAATGACATTTTTAATTAGCAGATAGTAGAGATGTGTCGGTCAATATTTATGAGTGTAAACTGCAGTCTCGTCCAGTACAATGTTGGTCCAATTCAGTCTTGCAATTAAGTCATTAAGTTTATAAATTTAGGCTCTTGATGACGTTCTTTTTTTTTAATCAGTTCTAGTACTGATAGTTCCATGGACCGACGGTATTAAAGACGGTTTCTAAGACCAGAATGAACCCAATAAATAAGGAATGGCATAATACTATTAACTGGATGGTTGAATCAAATTACTTGAGCAATATAATGTACAACATTTCAATGCACACACTGCATTTCCATTAAAAATATAGATTTAACAAAAGAAATTCTTGCAAAAAAAAAAGTAATTCGAAAACACTTGTATTGCTAGACTCTGAGATGCTTAATATTGTATATATATATAACTAATTGAAGCACATCATAATCTAGCTATTTTGTCGAAGTGGACCAAGTATGAAGTATCTTTTGCTTTTGTCCCTTTTGGGTTGTTTGACTCTAGTGTATGGACAGATGACAAAGACAACACCAGGACAACAAACAAAAGGATTGAGTTCAAAGGCCCCAGCTACAACAACCGTAGTTACAACGACAACCCCTGCTCCAGGTAAAAATAAAGTATTATATTTTTAGAAAGGATTTCAAATTAAATATTCTTAAAGTATGTAGAGACTGTTTCCCACTATGGTGTTTTCACTATAGAAATTATTGTTCATACAATTTCTGGATTCGCAAATGGTGTCCTAAAACATGTAGAATTTGTACACGTAAGTCATTTTTTACAATATTCAATTAGTATATTAATTAGATGTTAATTGGGTATTTTTCTATACTTATAGCAGTTCGACCATGCAAAAACTTATGGGGATGGTGGTGCAAATTTTACAGACATTGTTGTAACTTCTCTAGTGTTGCAAGGAACTGTCAACAAACATGCAATAGGTGCCAATAACAAAGATGCTGAATATTTAATCCTGAATGCATGTTTCAATATTTGTTTGAATAAAGTCCTACATCTTTTTTAATAACGATTGTTTTACTATATTTTTTCAAATATTATATTTGACTGTAAATTGATCAAAATGAGGATTTTAATGGTATTAGATTTGTATGAAAGAGACTCATAACACTATTTGAAACAATATTTCAAATGAATCTTTATAGCACTTAATGTAACACCTTTTTGGAAGTCATTTTAACGAGAGGACACTGTATATAAATACAAAAGTTCCAAGTTCTTAAGATTTAGAAGATCAAAATTCTTAATTAACACCAATTTATTTTCAAATTATACAAAAATAGATAGTAATTCTACCCATAAAACCTGAATCCTCAACCTAATAAAAATAATAAAATAAAAAAACAAAAATAATCCAACATCTTAAATATATCACGACCACAATAGAAACATTAACCAAATTAACAATAAAATGTAAATCAGAAAATATATATTTCATATCATTATTTATAATTTAAGATGGAGAGGGACAAATTTCGCTTTTGAGATATTTTTCAAAAAATTAATTTTTCTGAGTCTTGTCCATCAAATTTAATCATAAACTTTTCTAATTTTACAAAGAATTATATGTACCAGATGTGTGAACTTACTATCAATTACATCATAAAATGGTACAACAGAAGCCCAATTTATCAAAAAGGAAGTAAGTACGTTTTAATTATCATAATAAAGTCATAGATATACTTAAGATGTATGAGCGATCGCTCAATGACTCAAAAATTGCTTACTTTGACCTTTATTTTGGAAAAACTGCTTATTTTGTCTTTTTTTTGCTTGAAAATTGCTCATTTTTCTAAACTAATATGAAATAAATACAGAATGTTTGGGTTCCTTTTATATTACTGAACAGCTTTTGATAATTATTTGATGATATTTTTCGAGGGAAAATATACATTTAAAAACCATTCTTTATTATGCTCTCTTTTTGGAGGTAAAATATGTATATGTTGAAATCAGGGTTATGATTACACGATAAAATATATGAGGGAGCCAGATTCCGACAATAATTAATTAGAGAAAGGATAAATCTGGGGCAAAATTGACAGTTGAATAATCCCCATTGAATCTTGCAACAAATGAGAAATACTTTTGAGCCAAATTAATCTTTCATTTACACTTAAGTAATATCAGTGGTGGTATGATGAGATGCCTCCTTCTAACAAGACTCTTGAAGATCTAGCAAACTTCAAATTTCTTTGAACTACGAATGAGGACGTATTTTAGTATGTTTAGAACTACCAATATTGATCGAACGCAAAAATTATTGGAAGAAAATCTTTCTAAAATATGTATTTGTACATATAATATAGTAAAATTTATGAATGACTTATGATAAATATAAAACACTACTTATTTTTAATTATTCTTATAAAACTATATTTTTCTTTAAATACAAATTGCTTACTTTTGAATGGTCATTTTACAAAAAAAATTAGCGCTCTTTTTTGCTCCTTTTCGCCAAAAAAATAGCTTTAAAATCCAAAGTCTAATCATAACTATCAAAAAAGAGAATTTCTAATTTGTTCCCTTATTATTGGTCTAAGACAACCATAATTTTAAGACTTTATTTGTATCACTAGACACGAATTAAAGCAGGGTCATTTCTATTTCCTTAGTCTAATATATATTTTAAACACAAACATAGAAGCATAGTAACAAAGCATATGTACTATTTAATAATCTCTTAACAGTTAAATAAGATATATTTTTATAACTCATTTTTTTAGTTCTTTCGGAGTTGAATTAGTAGATCCATATTTATGTTATTGACATTATTATATATTATGTTTTCCTAAACAATACCTCCAGTAATAAGATTCATTTTTTCCGATGAAGACATCCAAAAATACTGAATAGTAACTAAGGGTTCAATTGTTTGGTGTTTTATATATTACATTCTTTGTTAAAAATAAGGCTCAAAAATGTATATATTTGATTTGTTTAATTATTCTAAAGATGCAAGTTAAGTTAAAAATTTGTATTTGTTAAAATATAAAAATACGACAAATTTGAAAAATTATAGTTTATCAATAACTATGAATTTTATGAGAAAAACTATCGAGTATGAATGAAACAATAAAATCAATTTTGGTTAAATATAACATAACTGTGTTTCTACCAAGGAGGTTTTTATCTACATCAGAGACGGATATATCTTTGTAATATCTTGTAAGAGGTGTGTTCAAAAAGTAAGCCTACTTTTCAAATTTCGCAGGCAATGTATATTTGTTATGCTTGATTTTTTAAGTACATTCGAAAAAGAACATATATTTATTGTTTAAAGCTATAAAATATGTTTAATTTCTTTTTGAGGGGCATAATGACTATAATTTATTTGTGTGTTCGGCGAATTTTTGATGTAAGTCTTTTCATAGGTATCTTCAGCTTTTTTTTTTTTTTTTTTTTTCATAACTCTATACACATGATTTGTCACAAGTTATGACCCTTTTGAGCAAATCCGGATGATCATTAGCAATGTTAATGCGACGATTATTTTTGTCAAAATTAATCCGTTTTGGAACCAACTTATCTGACACTCGTCTCATGCCCAAAATATTCGAAAAATTTCATGGCACGAGCCCACCAATATGGTAATATCTTTAGCAATTTTACTGATAGTCATTTGACTATTTTCAAAATTCAATTTTCTTAAATACTTCAACGTTTTTAACATGCTTGGGTGTTCAGAGCAAGGCTCGTCATTGGCATCCTTGCGGCCATTTTGAAAGAGATTGCAACACTTATAAACATTGTTATACTCAAAACATTTTCACCGTATACGACTGCCAAATTTCATGTGTTTTTGAGCTCTTGATTTCATTTTCTACATAACATTTCGTGCAAATTCATTGATCCATTTTTTTTTCAATAACAAAAATTGCTGAATACAAAAAATACAACTTACCATTATACCTTTCAAAAACAAACTGAACATATTTTATAGCTTTAAAAAAAAAGTTCTTTTTTGAATATAATAACATAAAACAATAAAAAAATCTAGCATATTAGATATACGATACCTACAAAATTTGAAAAGTCACATTACTGATTAAACACACCTCGTATGTATCATATTTTTAGTTCACTTTCTATTTAAATTCTTAATTTTTGATAAACTTTATGTATCAGTGTTTTTTTTTTTTTTTTGGATGATACTTAGTTAGTTTCCTGAAGTATTAACTAATCCTGGAACTAATTTTTAGAGGTTTCAAATAATGTTTTTATGAGTTTTGATTATTTATCTATCCAGACGATGAGTATGAAAAAAGGGTATGAAAAGTAATGAGGAATTTCTTGTTCCATAATTATTCATTAATTTAAAAATAATCTATGCTCAAGAGCCTACAAAATTTAATTTCCATTTCTCCATTTCTTATTTTCAATTGTGAATTCACAGGTAAAAATATAATGATAACAAATATTCACTTATTTAAGAATTAATAAGAGCAAAAAAAGTTATATATTGTTAAAATAATAATTTTTATTTTGGGGTGGCTAAATGAACCAGGAAGTACTTACATTTGAATTTGAAAGAAAGTAAGAGCAATTAATTTTAAATTTTGGTATTTAATTAAAACACAATTAACATTTTGTCCACTCAAACCCCTTTTCCAAAAATATTTTTTTCTTTTGAAAGATAAGCAAATGATTAAATTAGAAAATAGTCAACATACGAAACATTATATTTGTAGCTATTCCAAAAAGCTTGACATGATAAATGATCATTTGTCTATATATAAAACTGATAATTAGGCAAATCAATTTCTCATTATTCATTATATTAATTTTTATTGACGTCAAAAAAGGGGAATAAATGAGAAAAATGAACTCCTGATTCAAACTTTTGATGGATTTTTTTTTTAAATTATACATATGTATGTACTAGGTGGTGCATTGAAATATGAATATATATTATATTTAAATATATTAAAGCAAAAACAGTTAGTTACAAACATGAGCTCTCTAGCTTAGGTACATGTCGAGAAAATGACACTTGAACATGGTTGACAAATTTCCATTTTCGCTCACCAAGACGTTGGGCCTCTCCAGGACTTTCTTTTGTCACTTTTAGCCCCCTTTAGCCCTGATGCCAACCCATTCGACTAAACATTTTGGGTGCATGTCGAGGCCTACAGTGGACATAATCCAAACTCCGAGACCCTCAAAGCCATTGTCAGCCAACACTGGCACGCCATAATAGAGCACTATATTTGCAGCAGGTGCAAGGCTTTCTGTGCGACCTGAAATCCATCATTGCCACTAAGGGCAGGTATGTCAATGATTAATAGAGCTCAAACAAATATTTATTCATATTTTTAATTTTTTTTAAATTCTACTGTTAATTAATAAATTAAATTTTGTTGAATTTTAAAATTCAAAGTTTCAAATTTTAATTAACCACTTGGTACTCATGTACGATTTCCTACGGCTGCCACGCTTGAAAAGGCTTCTCTCTTGCAATCAACTACAATACACTAATTCGAATTTGTCTTTTTTCATCAAAAATATGTATGTAAAATGATACCATTCCCGTTTTTAATATCTAAAACGACTATATATACAAATAATTTTGACTTTGGACCTCAGATATACCTGTCACAAGGGGAACTTAGCTTTATTGTTGACGTTGTTTTTAAATACTCAAAAATTTGCGATATTATTTTTTTATTATTGTAGCAACCCAGAGGTTGAGTCTATACAATTAAAAGTGATACCAAATGAAAACAAACAAAATTCGCCTGAATATGAAGATAAAAATATAAATACTTCTGAAAATTTTTAACATTTTTAAGGTACAAGTATAAAAATAGTATTATAATAAAACCAGATAAAAAATAAGTTGCCCGTTAAAAAGTCACTAATTTATGTATGTAGTCTCACTTGTTCAATGTCCCTTTCTGATGACTGTCAAATTTGTTTCAGTGATACTCAAAATTTGATTTAAAAACCTCTCTGCTCAGTTTTATTTGTGATTTTAGTCACAGTCACTCATTAGCTTCACACCTCTCTCAGCCACATCATTGATCACTTTTACTTACCTAATAAATTGATGTGCTCTCCTGTAACTGTCATAATCATATTAGATGTCAGGAGGAGTTTTTTGAGCCGGTTACATTTCCCCCAAAAGCATAAAATTAGAATAAGATAATATTTGTGATATAAAACTATAAACAATATCATGTATTACCAGGTCTGTGAGAACCGTAGCTGCATTGATAACACTGGCTTTCCTTTTCTGTAACTCTCAGGTTTCGTCATTTCTGTCCTTCTCCTTTGTAGTTCTGATATAATTTGACTCGCATTTCTTTCAAATGTTTGAAAAATAGATTGTTTGGACTATTAATTTCATCCAAAATAGTTCCTTTCTATTATTGCCTTTGATATGTGATGTCAACAATGGAAGTAAAATACCATTGGCATTATTTTTTCTTCCATTAGCTTCACTACACCAATATTGATGACTCTGTTACTCTCCGGTGTATCAAGTACAATGACTACAATGTTGTCTATAAGACCCCATGTATATATCAGTTCTAATATAGGTTGGATTCTAGCGGCAATTGTAATGAAGTGTTCACCAAGAAGTTCCCCTTCTTGATAGCGTTGAGCACCAAGGAATAGTTACTTTGGCCTTTGCATGTTTCACTAAAAAATTCCTTACAAGTTTACCATTCATGTGTAGTGTAAAGTAATCTAGCAGAATTTCATTGAAAGTATTTATGAAAGTTTAGAAGAAGTTATGGCAAGTATTTATTCTATTTAGTCTTGTAGTAGAGGCTGATATTACGAAATCTTCAAGATCACTGAAGACATCATGGCTGTAGTCTGGATGTGAAATTGAGAACCGATCTGTAATCTTGCAAACATCTTGGTGTTGTCTCAGTGTATTCTAAAACCTAACTAATGCCAGAGCCTTGACGGTTATTTGAGTCATTTGAAATTTCTCAAACTAATGCAGCTATAATTATGATAACATTCTACCTTATCCTTGTTCTCTGAAGCTTTTCTTTATGACAACAATTTTTTTCTAACACTTTGTCATAACATGTGTGCGATACGAGTGTTTATCAATTTTAGTAGAAAATATACATTGTCACTTGAATATTCATTGATGTCTTCTCATTTTATAAATAAATGTGAATTAAAAGCAATATTTTTGGGATAAAACTATATACCATATTATATTATCCTTTCCATGAATAAAAAAATGTAACATTGTGTGTTAAAATTAATTAAAATTTATACAAGTATTGATTTGGTACGTAATACCTCCCTCGTTTAGGTTCTAAGCCTAAGCCTGTACTAAAAAACTATAAAAAATAATATTTTGCATACTCTTCATAGACTCATAAGAAAAGTGGTTCGACTACAAGATAGTTACCTCAAACTTAATACATATTTTTTTAAATGTTTCATTTGAATTAATTGTATAAAATGCGACCATCTATTTTATTGCTATTTCTGAGTGAGTTAAGGTGCATTCGTGTTTACAAATGAACTTTAAATTTATGTAAGAATTTTATAAATCTATGTTTATGTGATAGTTTTAAAAGAATCATACTTACTGATACATTTTTTTTATTTGTTTGGTTTCGACTAGTTGATAAAATAAAGCCTAATTTTGCCAACTTATGATAAAATATAATAAAACAATAAGATAAAATAATATGTTAAAATGAAATGATATAATGTGGTAAAATTAAATGAGTCAATTTGAATAAGATTAGATGAAATAATAAGGGAAATTGTGATTTAAATGCACTAGTAAAATTATTTCATTGAATTTAATGATAAAACCAAAAATGAAAAACAAAACAAAATTACACGTGGGGTTCTTAGAGTGGGAATTAAAGTAGATGTAGATTTTTTTTTTTTAAAAGCTCTTAGAACTTTTAAGAGAAGACGTTTTCCTCTTATAGTTTAAAATATGGTCATAACATATGCTTTAAAAAGCTTCATCATCAGCTTCACATTTCTGGTTTTAAAACTTATTTTAATAAACCCAAGCACTCTGTTTGCTTTTCTAACAATATTTTAAATATGAGTGCTGAATTTCATATTAGAAGATGTCAGTACTCTAAGATCCTAATAAACACCCACATTCTTCATCTTTCCAGTTCAACAGCGCAGCCCAGAAAAATCATAAAGGATCTTTTCTCATGATTTACAAGATTTTTTTAACGGTCGCTTCACTTCAGAAATTATCTGAGGTCATGTTTGGTCTCCTCTTCTGAGTGGCAAACAAGCTATGTGTCGTCAGCAAAGGACACTATCCTTCATATATAAAATTGAATTATGGTTATTTAAATATAAACTTTATACAATAACACAGTTAAGATATCAATAGATACATAATAATCACGTTTTAAAACTACTTTGATACATGCAAATTGAAAATAAGAAAAGAGAGCAAGCTTTCATATGTACACTCGCGGTAATCTTACTATACGAATATCTTAAATAAGTAAAGTTAGTTGATTATAACATAGAACAATAGATATCCAGATTTTCATTCCTATACTTAATGGATGATTACAAAGATAATACTGATAGATAATACAGACTTTACTCCTATTAAAGGGTGTGACTTTAAAGATTATTTATGGTTATATTTATAGGATAAAGGTAAGTGGTATGCAATCAAGTATAACTTAGAAAAAATTGAAAAGATGTTGAAAAAAGATTCATGCACATCTATCCGGTATGTCACGTTGTATTCTAGAGATTCAGTGGGATATAGTTATAATCCTTAATTTTATCTAATCGGTAGTTATTTCAAATACTTTATTTAGATTTTTTTTTTAAACTTTTTGTTAAAATATCCCTCCAGTTAAAAATGATAGGTATGACAACCAGTGTTATTCCTTAGATTGAAATGTTTATTATTATATTCATTTAAATTGAAGATTCCATATTGACGACTCTTCTCTTTCTTTAATTCCACCAGAGGGTGGCCATAAGATGTTATGTGTGTGTCTGCGATGCATAATTAATCTTTGTCGGATATTACATTATTAGGCTTAAAGTGAGAGTTCATATGGGGAATAAAATTATCTCTAAAGAAAGTCCCCCCCATCTATCTCAAGGATCGATTTAACTTTTTTTGAGGTACGTCATATCTTTTTATAAGAGCTCCCTTACCCCTGGTGCATGTTTAATGCATATAGACATATTATTAGCCTTATACCAACAAAATTTGAACTTGTTGCTCCCTGTATTGTTTTAAATCGACCAATTTTTCCTTAAGTTACCACTAACTTCGTCTTAATCTGCATCATAGGACAAATTCTGCATCACTTATATTCATGTTTCTGATCAACATAAAATAAAAGTTTAAATGCTGCTGACTACACTGAAATCCATGTGTATCGATTTTTGTATGTAACACCTTTTTATACATAAGAAGTGTTTGGTTGGCAAAAAAACATGACTAGCTCCCAACCTGAATCTGTTTTAGGCTTTATTTTACAATAAATTTTATATTAAACATACATAATATAATAAAAAAATCAATTAAGAGGGATTGCGAAAATAAGAATAATAAATAAAAATTTTAGTTTAAAATTCTTCCGTTAATTATAGCCCACCAAAAAAAAATTCATAAAAAATATCCAAATATTGAGAAAGCAAAACCAAACACTTTTTGATTAACATTACTTCCTAAAATCAAAAATACAACTATAACCGAGTAATATAAACATACAACCACAATTTAAAAAAAAAACATCTAAAGAACGATAATAATAATGATATCAGAAGACCCAAAAGACGCTGCTCATCTCATTCTTTACTTTTATGGAATCTATCTATTGTGTCCCAATCCAAGGAATTCCCTTTAGGAAAACACAAGGAAAAAGCAGTATATATTACTGCAGATGCAATTCCTAATTTCCCGAAATCGTAGTTCATTGTCGGAAGTAACTCGACTTGCTTTAAGAGCTTTAGAACTTATTAACACATGATTTATCGCACGGATTTTGGGGTTGAAATTCATATGCAGAGGAATCCGGAACAAAATAAGGGATTTCATATAGTTTGAAGGCAAACCGACCAAGCCTAACAACCCAGCATTGTGCCATAAAAAGCCTTATAGCAGCTCCATGAAAGCATGTAAAACTGAATTGTATGTCCTTCTACAATCCTTGCAAGATGTAAAAAAGAAAATACACCCTATTGAAACTTGAAAATGGGCCGTAAATTTATTTTCTTTGACAATTTTATTAGATCACATAATTCTTTCCTCCCACATTGGCGTCAAATCTAGTAGATTGATAGGGTTTTTACATATTAACAACGTGCCAGAATCTATGAAAGCTATATGTTAACTTTAAATGCCATGGTTTGACCGACCTAAGTAGCGGATGTCGAAATTTTCCATGTATTAGTCCAGTTGTTTTATTGGATTTCATGTCATGAATTGTAAGAATTTCTTCACTTATGGCTTCCGATTCCAGTTTTGCAGGGTTTTCATTTGGTCCAAAGACTTTATACTAAATTACTTCAGAATCTAAATATGAGTCTTTACTCAATGAATCAATAATTAATTAAAATAATACATTACTTATCGCAGTAATGTAATCGAAAAATTATTTTAGAATTGTCCATTATTGAAAGGATTTCTTTCTGTGATAATTGTAAAGTCTATTGAAAAAAATTATAACTTTAATACTTGTCATTGCTCTATATTTGTTCCATATGTGACAAAGTTAAAAAAAAAATATTTCCGCCGTTACGGAAATATAAAAAATAACATTGTCATCAAATCAAGCAAAATTAATTTTATCTTTAATTGAAGTATTTTTAATGTACATTACTGGATTTATTTACACTTGTATTGCTAGATTCTGACAAACTTAATATTGTATATATATATCGCAAAATTAAATACTTGATAATCAAGTTATTTTCTAGTTGTGAATCAAGTATGAAGTATCTTTTCCTTTTGTCTCTTTTGGGTTGCTCCACTTTGCTGGTTTATGGACAGATGACCAAGACAACACCTGCACAACAAACAAAAGGATTGAGTTCAAAGGCCCCAGTTACAACAACCGTAGTTACAACGACAACCCCTGCTCCAGGTAAAAATAAAGTATTATATTTCTAGAAAGGATTTCAAATTAAATATTCTTAAAGTATGTAGAGACTGTTTCCCACAATGGTGTTTTCACTATAGAAATTATTGTTCATACAATTTCTGGGTTCGCAAATTGTGCCATAAAACATGTGGAATTTGTACACGTAAGTTATTTTCCACAATAATCACCTTGTATATGAAATGGATGCTAATAGGTTATGTATTTATAATTATAGCGGTTACACAGAAACCACCATGCAAAAACTTATGGGGATGGTGGTGCCAATATTACAAACATTGTTGTAACTACACTTCTGTCGCAAAGAACTGTCAACAAACATGCAATAAGTGCTGATAACAAAAATGCTGAAGATCTAATCCTGAATAAATGTTTCTATATTTATTTGAATAAAGTAACAACTTTTTTCATAACTATTGTTTTACTTCTTTTTTTTCAAATAATAATACTTGAAAAATATATAATGTTTAATATATTGACTACTTTCTTATTTAATTATGAAAAACGAGCTTATGTGTTCAAATATGTATATTTTGTTTTTAATATCTTCCTAAATTTATTGTTAAATAACTCTCTTTTACTTTTCTTCAAATCTAAATGTGAGTATTTTCCTGTTTCTTTTGTCACCTTTCATTAAATTTATTATTTTAGCAAAATATAATTTTTTTTGCTCTGATTAGTTCTCATATATGATGCCACATATGAAAATCAGCGAATTTTTTTTTTATGGTTATATTTTATACTTGTGAATTCATAATTGAAAATAAGATAAGAATATTAAATTTTGTAGGCTCTTGAGGATAAGTTATTTTGAAATTATTAAGTCATAATGAAACAAGACATATATAAATATAACAAGACTTTATTCATTCTCCTTTCATTTCCCTTTGTTAGGATAGATACATAAAAAGAGCTCTTAAATAATTCTTTTCAAACTTCATTAATTAATTCCTAAAACTAATGAAGAACCATCTCATTTTTTTTAATTTATAATAAATTAAGTATTTATATGGAAGGTAAAGCAAAATATGATATATACAAGATACTAAAAAGATATCTTATTATTTGGAGGCTGATAAATAGTCCCAGGGAAGTAACATAGTAATGTTATATTTAACCAAAATAGTTGCATTCAAAGTTGTGTACTTTTTTACAGAAAGTTCAAAGTCCTTGATGAATATATTTTATTCAAATTTGTTGTAATTTTATGTATTTATATATCAAATTACTTATAACTTATCGTCACTTTTTTATTTTACGTATTATTTGTTAAAGTTTATACAACACAATATTTGTATAAAGTTTATAAATCAATAATCATTGCAAATTATGAAAAACATAATCTATAATCGTTTCAATTACATAAATATCCGGAAGAACAAAGAAATTGAGAATATAATATATTATTACATATATTACAACATTTAAATGAGTTCTGGCTAATTTAGAGAAAAGTTTAAATTATTTAAATTTTTATTCTTAGTAAAAGAAATTATTCAACAGTTTTAAATGAGCTAAAATATTATTCTGAGGAAATGGCTGTTTTAATTTAGAGTAAAAAAAAGTTTAAATTATTTAAATGTCTTTTTTTATTCTTAGTAAATCAATGGGTAACTTTTTTTATTATTCGATTTAATAGTTGTTTATTGTTTCTTTTTTCTTATTAAATAATTCAATAATATTAGTATTCATCTAAAAATATTAGTACTTAGTATTATAAATTAAACATACCAAAAAATAATAATAATAAGGGAGGCGAGAAAAGAAATAAAAACCTCAGCTAAAAAACATGAATTTGACAAATTAGTGAAATATTCATCTAATAAAACAATCACAAAACAAATTTAAAAAAACTAAATTCATTAATACTAAGAATAATTTATAGATGTGCGTGTGTGTATATAATGTACGACTTGCTTAGAAAAACAAGGATAGAAACGCTATAATTTTAAAAACAGACACATACTTTAGACATAAGATAAAAGTTCTTTATAATTCTGAGTTACGTAGGAAGGGCTGATCAGACTAGATTTCTGGGCTCTGGAGGGTATGTTTTCATTTTTTGTCAATAAGTTTTTTTTTCTTCCTAAAACAAGATCGTGTATCAAAGTTTTTTATAAGGTATGGGTTGTATATTCGAAAATGCACCAAAAAAATTAAAAATCCGTAAGACGAACTATTTTAGTAACTGAAAAAGGAAGAACGCATATTGAATATGAATTAAAAAGGGGAGTAGTTAAATGAAGGAAGAAGAGGATTAACAAGTTAATTTTAATATGTATCTTCAATCTTCATTATGGTTAAAGAAGAAACATGGCAAGATAACAATAACGCTAAATAAATCACTAGGTTAACATTTCAAAAATAATTGCTTTATATTTACAAAAATCAGTATTTTCACATGGCCAATTATATGTTGGATTTTCAAGAGTGTCAAAAGGGGATTAAGTTATATTATTATATTTACATCAAATGGACAGAAGCAACAAAAAATGTTGTATACAAGGAGGTTTTACAATAGAAATTTACCTATTATATAATAATCATTTTAGTCTTGAATTTTAATATAAACAAGCTAAATATAAACAAAAAAAATTTAATTGGCCATCTTTGAGATCGTGCTAGTCTTAAATATAATTATTAATTAAATATATATTCCCTTATATGCACCTTAGTTGGTCATTTTAATGGTTTATTTATATGAAATATTGAGAAAATATATTATAGAAAAATATACAAATGGCTAAAAATTTATATTCAACCATAAATAGTTTTTTCAGGGAAGTGGATATCTCCCTTTCTCTGCATTTATTTTAATTTTAAGATTTAAGTAAAGTATTCAATAATAAATTGTTTATCTGGAAACATGTTTGCATTAAATATTGAATCATTAAAGAAATATGGAGAACTAAGATATTAAAACGGGTTATTAACAAGGATTTATCAAAAATAAGTGATAAATTATTTATGAACTGCCATCTCTGAAGAAAACACTAATTAGTAATAACCAATAGGTTAATTATCTTTTATAAATACCGGGTTGTTCATTGAAATCTGAACACTTACTAATTCAATAATTAATGAAGATTGAGTGATTAAAATTCATTAATATTTCGATACATTAAAGCATAATCAATTAGTTTAAAAACTGATCTCTCTAGCTTACGTAGAAGTCGAGAAAATGACACTTGAACGTAATCGACGAATTTCCATTCCCGCATTCCATGCAGTTGGGCGTCTCCAGGATCACCGTTTACCCCGTCAGCAAGTCCCAAACGTAGAGAGGGAGAACAGCTATGTCAAAAACTGGACCTGGAAGAGTTAAAGAATACCGCCCTCGTCAATCCCTTCAAGCACATGAGCTCCCATGAAAGATATCTCAGGATTTAACACCATATTTTAACTTTTTTTTGTCAAAGTGTTCGGTGTCACCCTTCTCTTCGGGTGATATGATACACTTTATATATTACCATTTTTGTAGTAATGCAATTCTGAAAATTTATAAATATTAGAATAATTTGACTATATGAACCTAAAAAGTCTAATTACACTATTTTACGAGAGAAAAAAAATGAAGAAAAATTCCCCAGATAAACTGTAAAGCTTTAGTTATTTGTCACAAGATATATTTTTTTTCTTTTACAATTACAGTCATACACGAAATATTAATGGGGGTTGGTAAACCCTAGCCCATTACTTCCCAATTGTAAAAATCGATTGAATTTTTTTATGAAATTTTGTAAAATAGCTTCTATTAGTGCATATATTAATATTCAAAATCATTTTTCCATCAAAAGTGTCACTTGTGCCGTTGGTGGGCCCATACATATATGCACGCTTGGGAAGATATCCTACAAAAATATTTTTACTTATAAATGAAAATGATGCTATGATAATAAATAGGGTTACAACTAATTTTCATATTTTTTTACTCCAATTTAACTTCATTACGATAAATATCATAAAAAATATATTGATATATATTATTTACAAGCGTTGAATACGGTATTTTTCAAAAAAAAAAATAGCAAAAATCTTTTGCGTCTATGTATGCATATTGATAAACATGATACACAAGCATTTTGTTTTTTTGTTTTGACAATTATATATATAAAAAAATTTATGTTGTAAGTTTGGCAAAATAATGGTGTGGATATTTTTACCATGATTGGTTTCCAAGGATTTGTATATAATCGTCTAAATTAATAAAATATTTTGTTTCTCCTTTGAATTTAAAATTACACCACTATGTCTATGAACACGCCATGCTTGAACCATTTGCATATTTAAATTTTCCAATTAAAAAATCACCAATATCATTTTTTTCTTCGTAAACTTATTGCATACTTTGAAACCAAATAATCCAATTGGTCAACCCTTCCAGAGTGTTGTTGTAAATTTTGCAGAAATGAGGCTGATTTACTTCTATTTGTTTCTGCTTAAATGGATCTTTTTCAATGAAATTATTTACAATATAAACTGGACTGTTGTCTATTTCAACAATGATTACTTTATCATAATTGTTAAAAGTGCACTTCTTTTCCCTCTTTTCATTTTTATTGATTCCTTTTTTTGAATGGATTGAAATTGAATTGAGTATATTGGATCTAACAGTACCTACTAATCTAACTTTTTTTTTATCTCTCAAGTTGTCTATGAGGTCAAAACTAATGTAAAGGTTATCCATGACCACCTTACAATCTTTGGATATGTGTTCTTCTTAAAGTCGTCCATAAACAACATCCCTCCCTTATCCCAATTAATAACCTTTTTATTGAGATTTGGATACCCCATAAGGAATGCAATAAAGAAGCTCGCCGGAAGATGTAGTTAAAACCTCAATCTTAGACCCAAATAGTGTTGGCTTTGATTTGGCGTATTTTTTCATAATGTTGGGTCAAAAGTACTTGACCATCGATTCATTCCCACAAATATATTCAAACGTCTCCACATATTTTTGTGCAGTTCTGTTTATGGTTTCAAAAAGCATGGAAACTTTTCATAAGGGATCGTCAGGATGCGGATAGTTGTTATTAGCGAAATGTATAGAGAGTAGAAATTCATCAAATCAATTTTGGGACATCGATTTTTTTATTAAGATATTTATTGAGTCTTTGCCAATACATATTTCTTTGTGACGCTTTGAGATAGCTACTTAGTGCTGCATTATGGCATCAATCGCTCAAACTGTATCACTGTCACTAAAGGTTGGATTGTTTGAGTAGTAGGCAGATCGTTTCGTCTCCACTTATATTTTTTTCTATTGATGATTCCAGTATGAATCATTTTAAGAAGTCGTAGTAGGTAGTTGTGGTAGAATTGGTATCAAATGGAATTTTTAAGTTATTCCATCTTAAATTTTTATATGGTGGAATTTAACTGTGGATGTGATATTTGGAATGTTTTCTCATAAATTTTAACTTCTTTTAGCTTTCGACTATCAATTGAAAGATAATTTTCTCTGTCTATTTGTCAAGATATAAAAAAAGGATCTTATTTCCATATATGTTTATATGTACTTTTAAATTGTTTTTGTTTTTACAAATATACGCTGAGGTTCATCAAAATTTGGCTTTTCATTTTCGTCTAAGTTATATTGATGATGAATACAAAGATCAGTATTGGAGGTCAACAAACCTTTTCGAAGACAATTGGGATATTTTTCAATTGCTTCTTCCTTATCCCTATCTTCATCAGTCTGTTCATAAGGATCTTCGAATGGAATTACATAAACACTTGTAGATGCATTTGGAGTGGCATTCTCTAAAAGCGAAGGAATCTGTTGAAGATTCAAATTTTAATTTATATAATTATTAATTTCAACATCAAAGTTAATTAATTGATCTTTAGGTAAAACAATTAGAACGTTTGCAAAAGTAGGGAAAATAAGATATTTCTAGTGTTCATTCCCACACGTAGATATATGTACTTACAAAATTTAATATTAATTATAAAATAAGACTGTAGCAAAAATAATTCATGTATGAGGTACATATCAATACATAATTTTAAAACATTAAAATCAATAATAAAGGGTATATCTATTCCTATGAAAGTCCAGAATGTTAGACATTCCTCCAGAAAGATCCATAATTCAAAGATCTATAAATTATACAGCACTTATTCTACACAAATTATATTTTTCTTTTAAATGAAGTAACAATTATTGTTGAGGTGGTTATAATGTTTAAATACGATTAAAGAAACTGATGATTTTAGTACAGTTTGTAGCTAAAAAATAATTTCAAAAAAGGTAATTTTGACATACATATATGTACGTGTGGGAAGTTATGGGTTAATAAACCTTTGAATACACCAATTTTGGATTGTTAATTAGGTGCTCAATTTTTTTTTTTTTTCCAACTTGGAGGATGGGATTTTATTTGGACTATTTGTAGCCATCTTACAGTGCCCTGGTTTTCTTCCAAGATTACTTTTCTTTCTAGGAGGAGCCTTTGGAAATGGTTGGATTTCCTAGAATGATATTTCCGGTGAATTATCTAATCTCTGAAAACAGAAACATCCAAGGGCTTCCATTTATTTGAAGTGTGAGTAGGAATAGTAAGGAAATACAACTCCATTATCTTTGGCATGTTGAATTGAATTACAATTTAAATGAGATTCCAAGTTATCTATGATAAGTAACACATTATTGCTTTTAGATGCATGGGAATATTTGATGAAGTGTTCAATAAATAACAAAAAGTTTTCAAATTTCATCCAACTAGATTTGTGTACGAGTCTCAATTATTCACTAGTCGCCCAGACATAATTTTTGTTTTATCAAATTTTATTCTTGGAAAAACAAATACTGGAGGTATTTTCTTGCTCTTACAATACCAACCATAGTAACAATTTCGCCCTTTACTCTTGACACAACTTGTCCAAATAGATGGCATCCTTTTGTGGTAATGAGTTTTGTCATTTTTGGAGTTGATGTGATTCTAGTTTAATCAAGATTATAGATTCTGTGACTTTTGTAGTTGACAAAAAATTTAGTCACATAACTCATATTGAATACGACCCAAGGACGCCAATTCGGATTTCCAGATGTTAACAGTCTTGTTTCAATCCAAAAATTATCTAATTCAATCCTTTCCCTCTACTCTTTTGGTTTCGTCCCAAGATTTTGGATAAACAATTTGATTTTTAGTAGCACTTTCATAAGTTTGAAATGGAGTAAATCCATAAAACATTAAAGATGTAGTCTTTAAATATTGGCAAAATTGGCTGTCGATTTTATCGTTAAAGACGGTTTGTTGAGTTCTAAGAGGATTTGTTTTTGCAGTCTATAATTCGGGATCGTTTAATTACTACAAATCAAGTTGTCGGTGGAAGATTATGCAATTTAGAAGTTTTACAAATATTCATTCGTACGGCATGATCCTCAAATGCGTTTGGAAGGTCCTCTAAGGAATATTTTTTGGAGCATTTCTTGTATAAACCATTGGCATTTTAATACACTTGCCGCCTAATGTAAAATATAAAAAAAGTGCCTCCATTTTATCATTTTCATTTGGAAAGGGTGTAAACCGTACAAGTAAGTTTCAATCCGAACACTTGTGTTCGAAATCACCCCACAAACCTGATTTTTAAATTATAAATTAATGCACAAAAATATGCAAAAAATATTTACAACTTTTTTTCGCTATAAATATTGGATATTAGAGTAGGAATAATTTTATAACCAATATCCAACGAATAAAATAAAAACTTTATTTGATATATCTTCTAAAATCTGAATAAAAATTATATCAAAAGTAATATCAAACTTTGATGTCCTCTAAATCATTGGACGCACATCCCTTATATAAGTAAATTCTTGATGCTCATATTTTATCGAACCACTTGCTAAGTAATAAGTTAATTAGTAATATTAACAATGAATGAATATAGACTTGGATTGTTTTTATTATTGAAAATCAAGATCTGAATTATTTACGTATATAATATAATAGGTAATATTAGTGTTTACAAATCGTGGGTCTAAGAAGGCCGTAGTACACAAATAAGCTAATTTGTAATTGCAATTATGCGTTATTCTTTGTTTGCTATATTTCTGGTGACATCCCCCCTGATAAAAATTATATAGGCGCTCTTCCATTGACTGTCATTAAAGATACAAAAAGAAATACTCAAACTTGACCATAAGTAATAAAGGGAAGAAGGAAAATTGGGAAATAATAATAACCGAAATTGATTTATTATTATGCAAATAGTATTTTTTTAAATTTTAATACATCTCCAGAAATGCAAACGAATATAAAATGGAAAAAGTTATCCTCCCTTCAAGTATATATTATATCAAGTCTATTGTAACAGTTGATCCATCGTACCACTATTAATCATAGTAAATATATATCGTTACACATCAGTTTGGCATTTTTAATAAGCTCAGTGTATAGTTACTCAGACTCGGTGAATTGCAAACTCCCTTCAAAAAGAATAGTTTGACAAAGAAGCATGATAAATCCGACTCAATAAAAATCTTATAAGTGTCTCACATTTTTTATAACTCTGCACCTTTTGCAGCAGAATGGGGTTTCTTATCTTTTTTATTAGCTATTTGGTTCTCAATGGTGATAATATTATGAATAGTTTTTCATCACTTTCAATCAATTATTAAGTATACTTTATAATCATAATAGTTATACTTCTGTTAAAATTTATTACGTTTAATATGGCATATAATTTAGCATGATTATAGTTGTTGTTAATATATTGATAAATGGTAATGTTAAATGTGTTAATACAAGAGTAGTAGATATAAACTTAATCGTATTTTATAAGTTAGCGTACCATTAGGTACATTTGAGAAAAGTAAACTTTCGATACATAACACATTTTCGTAAAGTATCATCAAAGCTCTTAATATTGTGTTACTATAATAATTAATAATCGTGAGAACATCGAGTAAGTCTTGGTCCTGGACTAACTTCAAGAGCAAGCAAGAGGCCTGATTAATTCAAAGATGATGGAAATATTACTGTAGAATGTGCCTTCAAGAGCAGTATCGTTTACAGGAGATATTTGCTCCTTGTCCCACGCATTCTAGATTCTTATATATTAATATTTAAGAGCAAATAATAATTATTATATCAAGAAATTTATCATTCTCCTATAAAGGTAACTTAAAAATAACAAATAATTAAATAAAAAAGAAGCCATTTAAGGAAAAATTTGAAATTATTTTCTAAAATTAAATCATATAAATAAAATGGATATGAGTGTGATATAGACTAGTGATTTATGTATTATATATATCAAGGACACTGAAGGACTCTTGATAAGGAAAGTGTATTCTTATGTTAAAAGACGAAGCAGAGTTGACTTAAAGAGGAATGGACCCACGAATTTCAATGAAGGATCTTTAGGTATTTTAACATTGAGTTAATTATATATAAAGATTAAAACCTGTACGTATATAATATTAGAATGTTCCTTTGTATAGAATGCATTTATATCAGTACGAATAGAATATATAGTCTATTGAAAATTGACATAATTTTGTATTTTTTATATAATAACTACTATTTAATTTTAGCCAAAAAATGCAAAAAAGAAAAAAATTACATTACCTATTTGAATGTAAACGGAGTCATTGCTATTTTTCTTGGCAAAATATTAAAAACTTTCATCAACCGCAATCTTCACACTTTTCATGAGTATATTTTTGTTTAGTCTATTTGAACACTAGATGGTTCATCGAATTTCAAAACACCGTCATAATAAACAGAGCAACGCATAATTATTAATACTAAATATTTCATCTTACAGATGAAATTATGACTAGTGCAATTAAGTCTACCATGATAAACTTATGCCACTTAATAGTCCTCGGCGTTGTGACCTCTGATGGAAAGAAGATTACTGTTCTTTTTCAAGACTAAAGAAAATCGGCCAGGATGCCTACTATACCTAAGGTGCTTAGGTATACCATCTTACCATGTATGAAGACAAACTACCTGGAGGGTAACCATGCATGGGCTCAGAACGGTGCCCCCTCTCACACACCCACCAAGTGCCAAGAGTTATACGCAGATACCCTGGCTCTATTCTGGTCCAAAGAGATATGGCTCCCTCCTCACCAGATTTGAACACACTGGACTTTTATATATGGGTCACTTCGGAGTGGGAAACCAACATAATCTCACACCCAACTATGGGCACACTGAAATAGTCCATAGTTGCTGTATGACACAACTTGTTAAATGAGTTTGTTATCAACTCCTGCATGGCCTTCAGGTGATATATAAAGCTGTTATTGATAATGAAGGTAGCCATATAGAGTGATATTTTTTTCAAAAACCTTATCTACATGTTTTGTTAACATAATTATCATTTTTTTTTTTACCTATTATTGAAATTATAAAATTATTTATATATTTCTAAATATATCTCTCGAGTTATCGAAAGATATCCCTACCCTGTAGATTATATTTCTCGACAATTGCCAAGCATATTAATATAACATTAACAATTATAATTATTTTCTTATGTATCGATTGTAAATAATGCTTTAATGTAAATATGTATTTATTTATGTATTTCCTTGATTAAAGTTTGTATTTTCATTTTGTCCTAATTTTTCAAACTTATAATATACTTGATAATTGATTAATTAACTACGAATTAAACATATTTCAATTATATACTTCTAAATATCTAAGTATTTTGTAAAATCTTAAGATTTTTGTTGACTACTCTCTTTGGTAAAAGTTTTATTCATAAGTGGGTTTGCTTCGTTCCAGAATGCCGTAGTTGTTACGAGGCATCGAAGTCTAAAAAATTACTTGCTTTTCTTAGTGTGTACGTTTTGTTATTCAATATTTTCAAGAATTAAAAAAATATATCTTCAACAAAAAAATTCAAAAGAATATTTTCAGTAATTATAATATTTTAAAAATAATAGTAGAATACTTATATTTGCTGGAAATGATTGAAGTTGGATATTATGAAGAGCATCATTTTTATCGTTTTATATTTCGGTCTAGTTTTCAACTACATGACAGAACAACTAGTTTTTGAAGTAAATGATAATATTTAAGATCAAAAATAACAAATATTAAAATAAAAAGTAAAAAGTAAAAAAGGATTTAAGAATTGAATGTAGGAGATTAAAAAGATGATTTATTTCATTACGAATATTGATTATGTTCCTCAACGTTTATCGTATAATTGTATTGAAGAATATTATTATAAATATTGAACAAATTCCGTACAATCTACTCTTATTTAATATACCTATCTTTGAAGTGAAAACATAACAATGCCTACATACCGCATCTCTTCTTGTACGCTTTCTATTCCTTTATTCATTGACTAATTTTATTCAAATCAATGATTAACAATAGGAATGAATTAAATATTAAAAAATTCGCAAATAACTCTTTTTAAAAAGAATGTTATGGTTGAACTACTTAATCTGATTGTGAAATTTTTTGTTGTAGCTTTTCAATATACCTTTTCAATATACCTACTATCTTTGTTCCTCATTATTCAGTCATTTATAGAATTCATCTAGTTTTATAGAAGTGCAAGGATAAAAAAAATATTTTATAGGAGATTTGGAGTAAAAGATGTATTCTATAGGATAGAGGCAATAACTTATGAGGTTAAAAGTTCCAAAAAAATCCTTATGCGTTTCTAACGGTCGGGGAAAAAAAGAATATTGAATTTTTATCGGAAGTTCGTTTCGATTCTTTGTCTGGTATTGGAATTATGCTTAGATTAAATCTTTCAAAAAGGGTATATCCCTTCATTAATTTGTACGGGTATCTTGACACTAGTACGAGTAAATAAAAAAGGAAAAGATTAATTTGACTTAAATAACTACAGACCAATATCACTTATAAATACTACATTCAAGATACTTACGGGTATTACATATAAATTCACTTCATAATTTTCTACCAAGATTATTCACTCAAAACCAGAAATAATTTGTAAAAAACAGACACGGCAAGTATATCCTGAGAAGTATTCAAGATGCGATTATTGAATCAAATAGAAGGGAATTAAACTTTGAGTACTTCTAATAGATCTTGAAAAAGCATTTGATAGTATCGCATGATTGTGTATTAGTACAGATGGTAAAATATGAAATCTCTCGAAAATACATTGACATTATATATTGTATGATCCTCACACTTCATAGTAGTTAAGTACCAAATTTCAAGAAGTTAGCTCTTTTTGATCAAAAAATACATTATAAAAAGAAGCGTCGGGTAAAAAGATTTTAAAGCGACGTTGAAAATTTTGGTCTGAGACGAGTATATATATGTCCGAAACGACTCAAAATTATGTGGTAAAATTTGCTACACTTAATTTACTGCTGAATTTGAGCTTGTGTGCCAAAAATCATCCAAATCTGAGAGGGCCAGGTGACATACCCTCGTTGATTTGACATGGAATGACCCATTTTATATAAGAAGATGAGTAAGAGGAGGTGATCTAGTCGCGCCAACTCTTTTTATAATAGCTGGATATAGTTTATATGAGCCTATTTTTCCAAGAATTTGATAAATGGATACCAAGAGTTAGACTTAAAAACACATGCTTTGAGCCAATAACGTAACAGTATTTCTATCAAGTTACCCTAATGCACCGAAAATGTCTTTTTGTGAACTCCTTTAGATACTGAATAATTTCAATAAAGACTCGTATCTATCAATTAATATAAAAAAATCCAATATAGTTAAAGCCCCCGAAGATTTTTTGATCAAGTGTATCCAAATTTATTATATACACCCTCATTGAAGTTGGTAGAAAATCAATGAGTCCTCCAAAAAAGGAAAAAAATATCATGGAGTTATGTTAGAAATAAGTAAAAATAAAAAATTTCACCATAACTTTGATTTTAATATAATAGAATAAGTTACAACTTGGAATGTGAATATACTTTTTAGGATAATTCAATTACTTCAGTTCATCGTTTTCACGAAGGAAATTAGACGAGAAATTGACTTTGTTAAAGAAAGTGCCTTTGGAATGAAAAAAACACCTTATTTATGGGAAGAAACACTACATACTCCAGTTAGGGAGTTTTTGACTTTTTTGAAAAAAAAAATACGGTTGGTATATGTAATACCGAAGTGAAGTGGAAGTCCTTAAAATATTCCTGCCTTAGAATATTAAGACTGTGTCAGGATTTCTGGGCTGAAAAAAAGAAAATATATTTTAAGAACTACTTTGGCTACTATTTTGAGGAATGAATTACCATGGGCCCAGGTCAGCTATACCTAAGAATGAAGCTTATTGGAAAGAGCTATTATCTTCTTGGAATTCTTTTTTGTTGGCTTCTCTCCCACTATTTGTTGGAATTGAACCTGTAAGTTTTAATGAGCTTTTCAAAAGTAGAGATGAGCTAATGAATCATTCACGAGTTGTCTCCTTTGTGAAAAAAAATCATTTATATGCCTGTCTTCTTCTTTTTAATTTTGTAACGACAAACGGAATTATTTCTAGGTGACATAATAACAAAAAAAAAGTAGTATAAAAAATAAGTATGAGTCTATACATCTCCTTTTACACTACGTTGGAGGCTCTAATATACAATATATTCAAAGGGAGCTCTTGAAAATGACAGTATCTCCCCCCAATTCTTTTAGTTTCTAAACGTCTCCGATATGTAAATAGAACAGACATGGGGATCGGTCATGAGAAATCCATTTACCGTTTCAAGAGAGAGATGGCTACAATATTGTCTCGCTAAATCAACAGTCTTCCCCAAAAAGTCGAAAAAAATGAAACAGTTAAGTTCTGCTCTTTCTGATAGTATCAGACTAATTCCTCCTTCTATCTTTTTTATGAATGTGATTATACAGCTACGTGTAAGGGAAATCATGGGAGAGAAAATTAGGGATACAAATGGAATATAAATTACAAAAAAATATTGGTTGGTGGGTATGTCGCTGACAACTCGGGTTCATCTTAAGCAGACGCAGTCATCACAAAACTTATTTGTATTTTATACTTCAGCCAGACTATTGGGTCAATTATGAGGACGTCAGGCCTCATTATTTCGAAGACAGACTATTGATGGTGATCCATCGGTTTTAGACTATAGCATTTATAAAGTATTATTATTTATGAGAACTTACTCGAGATCCTCTCTTTACGGCTGTGTTCTTTAGTAAAGCAGTAGCTTACTTATATGATCTCAAGTTGGTTCTACAGGTTTTTATTTCAACTTCCCTAATTTTTTGTTTCATTTTATCAAATAATATAATGGAGAAATATATTAATACCATAATTTATTTCTCCATTATTATTTGAATAAATTGTATAAGTTTTTTTAATTATGAATATTAAAAAAGGGGAAGAAATCATAACAATATGCAAACTCAACTTATCATCTGTTTCATATATTGAATGTCAATGATTATTTCTATGTTATCAACTCTTATGCTTCGAATATTAAGTTATCGATAATTACCTATCTATTATATTTATAAGTTACAAAAAAGTTACCTCTTTTTCTACATTGACACTCATTAGACCAATTGTTCTATTTATTTATTTTTAATTTCAAAAATAAGGTCATCCTATTTTTAATCGACTAGCCAATTTTCGACAATCTCAAAGAATAGTCATTGTGTGAATTGGATATCCAAATTGCAAAATTAAGATCTTGTAGGAAAGAGAAGGGCTTTGTGATTAAGAACCATATCATAAAATCACTTTAAAAAGTCAGCAGTAGTATGACGTAATTATTTTTTTCCAAAGGTAATATTATTACTCTTGAAGAGAGAACATATAATTATAAAGTAATCAGCAATGCATGGAAGTAACACAAGTATTTGTTGCGTAGTTATAAGTGTAAGTCCTTGTTGGACTCGAAGTAGAATTAGTGATGGACATGTGATTAATTTTCGCCTATGTCATGGCTTAATACAGAGTGGGGTCTGGGATTATTTATTTCATCTCATAACTTCTTATAGCTAATTTAATGAAACATCGTGACAGCTCTTGTCCCCAAACATTTTTTAAATGGTCAGGATTACCGCATTTATTGTTAGTTTCTTTTTTTAAACATACTGACAGATCATATTTTTTCATCTATGATAATTTATGAGGCTGGATGTTTCGTTTCGCATAACATGTGGGTAGTAGATTTTTATTACGATTATTCTAGAAGATTTCTTTTTCGATTTATGATCGGATCAATATCAAATGTTCTCTCATCCGAGAAAAAATAAACACAATTTACATTATTTCATAAATCAACCAAATATACTTGGTACTTTGTTTTAGGACTTTGTCTATGATTACCTCAAGAGCCACGTAACTTTAGGGTTGGTTTTTTTAAGCGCTGCAAAATTCGGGACGTTTTATGATTGTTTTCGTTTTACATCCCAGAGATTATTGATTTTATATGATTGAAAGTAGTACCAAACGAAAGCTAACAAAATATTATACCGTAGAGTAGTAAAGACATAAATAAATATAATAATTTTAATGTACTAACAGTTGGGACTTTATAGTGACAATTATGTATTTTAATAAAAAACATAAAAAATCAACTTGTCAGACGACGTTTCTGATATATCTTTTGTCACTTCTTCAATGGGACTTCCTTCTCTTTTCAAGGATAGATGTGATCTAAATAGCAAAGTCACTCATCCGTTTCATACCTCTCTCTTCCACAAAATTGGTCACATTTACTGACTTCACAAACTTACATGATTTCCTGTAGTTATCATTATTTTCACAGGTGTCATCAGAAGTAGTGGGCCAGTCACATTTCACTCCAATAACATGAAATAGAAAGCGAGTTTCTGGTCCTGCCAGGTCTGGGAAAACTGTAGCTGCATTGATTGTAGGAAACCCTTGCTTGTCTTTCTTTAAGTTCTCAGTTTCTTATAGCGCGACTACGAGCTTCTCCTATTCCCACTTGATTATGGCGTTATGTGAATGGAACCAAGGATGGTTTTCATGAGAACAGTGGTTGTTAATCTATTGTTTTGATATTAGTATTGCAGCATTCATTACCTGGAGGTTATAGATAGATACCTCAGCAGTAGATGTGGGGATCATATTATCACTCGTGGATAGTAAGGCCAGAGGCTTTTTCTTCCTCCCCAGCTTGAAGATACGTGCCCTTCCTGTATTTTAGTTACTTGGTTAATAAAAGCATTTTATTACAGCTAATGTTCCTGGTCATCCAAAATGCTTAGTGAATAGCATATGGACTGGCCAAATGTATACTTCAAAGAGGTGCCTCATCCAACAGGAGCAGGACATATCTACAACCCTAATTGTAATCTTCCTTCATACGTACTTACTTGTTCAAGAAATCGCTTACGACTGCAATTAAAGAAGCACAGAAACAACAAATATATAAAGTAACTCATTGAACGATTTTAAATATGTTTCATTAATATAATATTATTCTTTCTGATTCTTTTAGTAATGGAAAATTACAACTTATGAATTAAAGTAAATCTAGGTATCTCAAAAATTTGTGATTAGGGGGAAAAAAGCACAGTTATGAATTTTCTGTTCAAAAATCATTTCAATCCCTATATCCAAATTCAAATAATAAATTATCACTCTGGAATTGTTGCCTGTGTTATATGTACATCAAGAAAGTATAAATGGTAATTTTGCTTCCCTAATTATCTAGTTTAACTACTCTAGTTCAGTTGGCATACTAATTGGCCATAATTTTAAAGAAACTAAAAAGGAGGCTGCTAAAATTGTTCTTTATTTTGTCAACTTTTTGCCAGATTTATAAAGATGACGCATACAAATATGCATACTCTAATGGTTTCAAAGATATAAATAGATTAAAGATCTAATTAATTTTTACAAACTTTAAAGATCCTATCACTTGCTCCTCATTTAAGTTTTCCATAATTATAACATTTTCAATACAAAGTCATAATTATAATAATAACATTTACATATTAAAAAATCATAGTTCAAATTAGCAAATCTTTCATAATGTCGCTAAATTAAGTATTAATATAAGCTTAAAAAAATATTATCAGGATATATAGTTATTTTTACACATTTGCATAAGCAAAAAATCTATAAAATAAATTATAGATATAGTTCACAAAACGTATTTCTTAGAACAGGGCATATAACTCGATACTTGATGAGATTTTTTCAAACAATGGCCTTGGGACTAATCTCTTCTACATAGATATACTATTTTTTTTTTTTTTTTTTTTTCAAATTCCATGTGATTCCTTAAAGAAGCGTGAATATTACATAATGTAGTATCGATATAAATTGCTAAAATTTGAAAGAACGTTTGAAACAACGGGTGAAAATATTCAAAGAGTAAAAAGTTTTTTTAAGAGTTACCGGTATCAGCCTGATTGGAGTACAAAGTAAATTGTTTGCAATTATGTCAGAAATCGGCATATTTATGTTTTTCAAAAGTGGTAGTCTTATCTTTCCTAGAACTGGAACAACAAACTGTTTAGTCGATTTGGGGGAGGACATTCTATTCAAAGTTTTAAGATGCAAATTACTTCATGCAAGCATATGTTGAAAAACTTAATTATTACTTATAGTATCAAAAGATGATATGACAAACACACTTGTAATTGAGTGCTGTTCTGTTTGTTTCGTTTATATAAAGAAACATTCTTTCATCGTGCATCTATTCTTATAACAAGACAGAAGTGAACTAAACAATCAATATGCGACTGTCTGTGCTGTTATTTGCCTGTTTGTGTATAACGCTGGTTCATTGTCAGAGTAAGTTATTTTCAATATATTTGATATTTGTTTTCAATTAGATATTTAAAATTTAAGAGAATACAAAGATTGTTCCACAAGTCAAAACAACCAAAGGGATTGTTACAACTACACCAATTGTCACCACAACAACAGCTGCTCCAAGTATTTTTATTTTTTCTATTATTTCTTTTATTTACGTATAATATTTTAATTTATATCAGGATGCTTTGATCGCAATCGTTGCTGCCCACGGTATAGACATTGCTGTCGAAATTCGAGGGTACGAAGTGTTTGTCCAAAAACATGTAGAGTTTGTACGGCAACTACTACCTGCCAAAACAGAAGTCGGTATTGTTTTTCGCCAAGATTTTGCTTTTCATTCTTCTACAGGAGGGCTTGTAGAAGAACATGCGGAGTCTGCTAAGTATGACCGGATAAATAAAATGGAGATTGTTTTGATAAATCACTTTTTTATGTTTTAACTGCAAATATATAAGTTCATCAAACTATTTGAATGATTGATTTATTATCAAAGTTTCAACACTTAACAGTCGAAGATTTAAGATGAATTATCGTTAATATAATTATATAGGACTTACAATATATTAATATACATGTACCTACAAATAGAAAAAACAATGTTGAATGTACACTTATGTACTTTTTAAGTGATTCATGTCTCAGAAACCTTATCTCCTTATACAGGTGTGCGCGTCTAAACTGAACACTCCTTTTAATTTTACGGCTTGAGGGTTTTACGTGGGGTTTTCTTGTAGACCTTAAGGCTAAGATCTTTCTTAACTAGCCGGTCCATGGCCCTTCTGCTGACGTTGAACTCCCTTGAGAGGCCGCTGACGGTGACCTTGCCTCTCTTGTCCTGGACAGACTTTTTCACAGCAGCAACCATTACGTCCGACCTTCGAGGCCTTGACTTAGATCTTGTGGTCTCCTCAGGAGTCCCTTTGGCTACCACGCTATAAACGGTGGTGCGGCTGCAGTTCCGAGCCTTGGCAATTTCAGTGGGAGTTTTTCCCTGCACGGAAAGTTCCAAAATTGCGACTCTCCATATTATCGGCTGTTGTTTCACTGTTGCTATTTAGATTTAGCTGGAGTTTGTTTATAACTAGTCAAGACCCTTGCCTCGAAGTATAAACCGGTTTCAACTCAATAAAATCACAAATATGTGCATGGCGTAAAATTTAAAGGAGTGTTCAGTTTTAGACGCACACACCTGTATTAGAGCTACAAATTAGCTACAATGATGCTGATTACATTTTATTTATGTAAGGTATGGTACTTGAATGATAAATATTAGACGGGTAAATATTGATACAAGGTTGATCCCATCACTTAATTTAAATTATTGTAAATTGGAAACTTAATCGTGATTAATTTTGAACAAAGTGAAAGATAGGTTTGGTGACTCAAGATTCTTTATGTAAAGTTTTGACTCAATTAACAACAAAACAAACAAGAAATGTCCTAAATCGATTTTTTTTTTTTTGCTATGTTGCACCAAACTTTTTTTTTTTTAGAAGATATTAATTAAGCCACAATAAAAAATGGAACCTTATTATTTGGTTAAAAAAAATTAATTTTGTATTTCCCGTCTCTTTTCTAAACTAAGTATATATTTTTCATTATTGGTCACACTGGATTATACGAAAAAGAATTGTAAAGATATAAGTGTATACCAAAAACGCTTTATACGCAGTATCGCGCTTGGCCGGTTCTATAGTGAATTATTGTCCGTTGTGTATGGGGGTCTGATAGGGATAAATTCGCCCTGCCTTGTTTTACATTTTTAATACTTGAAAGTGAAAAACTTGTCGAATGCGACCAAGAATATCTTCAATGTTCACATGCCAATACTCTTTTGGTTCGTATTAAAAAACAGTAATTCCATCGATTTTTCCCCCGCTCAATTCTGCCCACTACTTTGAACAACGCAACTTTTAGAAGATAGCAATCTAACAAAGACGGCCGCACACATCTTTGATGTCGAGCCAGAAGCTCCGGGAGCTCGGATGGGAAGTTCTAATCTATCCAACCTACAATTATGACATGACATCAAGTGACTAGCAAACTGTTCCCGACAATGGCCAACGTGCTTTGGACTACAAATCTGGTAACAATAGAGGTCTATGAAATTGGTTGTCCGAGTTTTTGCCACAAGGGATTCTATGAAAAGAGTATTATGAAGTTGGATTCTTATTGGCAACAAGTTATCAAACAGAAAAGGTTATACTTACTTAAATAGAATGATTGTAACACTTTTTAAAAAGTATGCAAATAAATGAAAAATACAAAATTATTTTTTTCCTAACCTATTATCTTCCAAATCCAGACAACTAAGGCCGACAAGCGTAATTTTTCATGTTTTATATAACTTGACATGTCTGGAATATGTTGAATATATTTATTTGTAACTAATGTGCAACAGAAAAACTATCGATGACAAAAACTCTAATATATGTGCAATAGTAGTGGATAAGAGATAAAAAATTAAAATGTCCCCATTTTTATCGCTCAAAATAAACAAAAAGGTTCACTCCAATCACAAAATCTTTAGGAGTCGCGCATCCCTCGTAAAATTCAGTCTTTTTCTTAATTTTTTCCTATTCTCCCTACATATTAGTATTAATGGTTTTTTATTGAATTATTTTAAGAAATTTCATTTTTATCAATTATACAAATAGCTAAAACATAAATTCCTGAAAGAAAAAATTATTGTAATTAATTTTTCCTTTGGGTATTTTCGCCGATGTTCTTCTGACACCAGAATCATGAACTGAAGTTGATCTTCGGGCTTGTTGCGGCCATTAGTTGTTAAGTCTTTAATTAAAGCTCCTTCTGTTGCGTCATTTGTCACAAAAAGTTACTTTACTCTCTCCTTTCCTTGTTTCTATTCTTTTGAGGTGGTCCACTCTTCTGGTGGTAATAATAATAATAAGGTAGTAATATCTAGATGGAAGAAAATTTTATTCATTGCCGAGATAAAAAATTCTAAAAGTTCTCTGAATACAGCATTGCTTCCCTAATCAGTGGTTAAATGTTGAGTTATCCTAGGAACACCTTCTTATCTTCAATCTCTATAGTGTAGAAACAAAGTAATATCTGCAATTTTACTTTGATTCTATCACGAGATTAGAGAATACACAGGTAAGAAAAATTTCCAAAATGTGATGTCGATAGGCAAGGTGTAAGAGCTCACGTTCATGTAACATTTCAAGCATAAAACAGACGCCAGATTTAGATAATCTACTTGTCTCTATGGTGTCAAAGGAAAGCCATTTAATTCTGTCTTTTATATTCCATTCTACTAAAACTGATACGATCTCCGAAGCAATTGAGTTTGCATCCCCCCCCCATGAATCTTTACCTGACACAAAATTTCTAACGTTCGATCTTCTCTTGGTCAACCAAGTCAGGCATTAGGTTACTACCATCCCAATGTAATGTTAAAGGAACTTTCAGAGGAAGTTTACCAACAATTCAGCTGTCAATAGAGTACAGTTAGTAATTCGTTTCCTTCTTACGGAACTTGGGCTAATGTCAAGATCCTCGATATAATGACCAAGATGAGCTACAAAAGGAATTAATATAATCGCAGCTTTTCGGTAACTGATCTGAGTTCTGTCTAAAGCTACACTTTGACTTATAACAATCTTCGGTTTGAGACGTACTTCTTTTAACACGTTGAGAAGAGAAAAGAAAGGATTTTTCCTTTTCTTCCTACGAGAAAGAGTGTACCGAGGAAGAGGTACATTGTTCTTCCAGCCATCGATCGATGTATCGTTTTTCCTCCTCCAACCTTTTTCTTTTGTTAGTTTCCCGAGCAGCCCATTTGTTGTCTTCTCCAACCATGTTAACTGGCCGTCCTCATTTGTGTTGCATAATAAGAAAATCTTATTCTTCTTGAGTTTTATAGGGTGTAAGGCATCTGGATGTAATATGGTACTAGGAAAACTGCCCTGGGGAGAATTGCCCGTGGAAGATTGCCCTGGAGAAAATTACCAGTTAGGAAAATTCCTCGCATTTTGTTCAAACTTCATTATGAATAATAACACATTATAAATTCGCTTAATATTATTTAATACAGATATCTTAATATATTTGTTTGGTGGGGAGGGGGTGGGGAATAAATAGCTTAGGACCTCTTAAAATATGGTTGAATACTCTCCGCCCTCTGATTGGCTCAGGTGTAGTCTGGGATTGCTAAAAAACATCGCCAATACATCCAAGGAATCTTTGTAATACCAAAAAAAAAAGTTCAAAGGCTTCAGGTTGCGCGAGGTACTAGGGATGCAAGGATTATACCAACCTGTATCCTTAAAAACCACCGACAATACATCCATATAACCTATCTTATACCAAAAAATAGGTATGAGCCCCTGGGTTGCGTGAGGTACTTGGGGGTCACCCTGGATCCTTAAAACCCCCACCAATTCATCCAAGGAACCCTTTGATAACAAAAAATAGTTCCAAACCCTGATGTTGTAGGGGATATTGGGCCACCTCTGTCATAAATATAAAAAATACGGGCAATTTCCTCCATGACAATCTTGCATGGGCAATTTTCTCCACGGCAGTTTTCCGCGCACGGTCAAAATATATTTTCTAATCTTAGGACAAATATCTTCTGATTCTCATTCGCCTTCCTTCTCCGTCAGTTTTTATTTTTTTTGAAATTGTAATATTCTTGATGGAGCTTACTGAGTTTATAAATTATTCTATATGGCGATAGTTGGTATTTTTGCCTTATCCCAGATGTCATAAATCATAGTAGCAGTCGTTTTGAAACATTGTTTAATTTCGGGTTCCGATTGTGGCAAATAAAAAATAACTTTCAGAGATCACCACAGCGTGGAAATTTAGTTCCAAGGAATCGGGAAATTGGTTTGCCTAACGACCAAATTTCATCAGTTCGCTTCATGCTTTCCAATGTCATTTTTTCTCTCCAGATTGTAAAGACAATGATGAGTAATATATTAATCAATAATGATAATTTAATTAAATAACCCATAGCTCCAATAATTCTGAATGGAGTTAATGTTGCAAGATCAAATGCAGTTGGCTGAAATACTAATGGTGTATTATAGTAGAACAACTTTCCTATGTTCCCACCTAACACGAACAAATTATATATGTTGATATTCTAACATGTTCAAACATGATGAAATGTATACTCACCAATTTGACCTTGACGCGACAAGAATTACAAAAGTCCTTTGTTAATTTGTGGGCATTGTACAATCCCTAAATATTAATGTATTGACTTGATTTTTACTCTAAACAAATATTTAATCTATCACAAAGAAAAGAAAGTTTGTCTTCAGGGAGGTTTTAAGAATTTATTCAATGCAAAATACTTTTTTTCAATATTTTCAATAAATGCATGCACGTACGTAGATGAATTCATGCGAGGCAAATTTTTTAAGAAGAAATCAAAGTTGCATAGAGAATATGCATTCCAAACTTGTGCAGAATACATAATTGCCTACCTAGTCAGGTGCATGCCAATTACTAATATACATACTTGATATATAATACATATTTTAGCATAGATATTAAGTATCATATATGTTTTCTAATATATTCTTATTTCATTTTAACTTCTAGTATTCATTTTCTTGTAAGTGTAAAACCACGACATAACGTGGTTTTACACTAACAAAAATTCTCAAGAAAAAAAAATCATTTCGGGGAAATCTTTCATAAAATTTATCATAATATAAGCTCTCCTTATGTAATTCATTAATTAAATAGTTGATTAGATACTAAAGAGACAAAGTTTGAAAAATGTATACTGTCGTGTCATGTGCAGATAAAAAAATAATAATATGAAACAATTTTGCTTAATAAACCACACGCTCGAGATAAACTATTCTCTTGAACTCAATGGGCATGAGTTCGATTCTCAGTCTTTCCAAGAGAAGGGAATTTTTTAGAAAAAGATTTAAAAAATTCATGACTAGTGAAAGAGAATTACATTTTTTGGAAAAGTTTTCAAAAATTCAAATTCAAATACTAAACTTTTTCGAAAAAGATGTGAAAAATACACAGGTATTCACTAAAATTTAAATTTTTGGGGGAAAAATTTAAAAATTAAAATTTTTTGAAAAAATCACGAACACACAATTATTGAGTAAAAATTTAATTTGTAGGAAAATAAATAAAATGTCCATAGCTATAGACAAAAAATTGATTTTTTTGGAAAAAAATTCTAGTAAAGTTAAAAATTATTTACTTTGTGGGTTTGGGGGAGGCTACAGCCCCTACAGTCCACCTTCTGCAGATGTATGAAATAGAATTTCTGATTATTTTCTTCTTCTCATGGCAACTTGTAGATAATCGAATTTAACGTCATGATATCTAAGCTACTCTAACCATTATTCAAATTGTGTCGGTTATCACGTCTTTTCGGTTTCTTTTTCTTATCACACCGGCAGTTCATATTTTCATGAGCTCTACTTATTTATATCAAATCTTTTCAGTTGCTAATTACAATGATTGGCATAAGGTGCAATTACATACAATACTACGTACTTCACCTTTATTTAAGGAATTTTTGTTTGCTACTAGAAACTTAATATTGAAGATTTTCTACAAAAAAAATAAACATTGAAAATTTTTCTCAAAAAATTAAATATTTCAAATTTAAATTTTTTGTGAACAGCTGTTAAGTTTTTTTATTTTTTTATTGTACTGTTTATTTTTGAAATTTTATCCATAAAATTTAATTTTTGAGAATGGTTGTAGATTTTTGAATTTTTTTTTCTCCAAAAAATTATCATTTAAAATTTCATCGAGGCCGTTTACCCTAGGTTCTAAAAGTGTGACAATTTTTGTACTTGGCACTTTTCAAAAGAACTGACAACCCCTTCCAAAAAAAAAAATAATAATAATAATAACCTGAGGACACCTTAGTTTATCATTTTTAAAAAGGACTTTTTAATAAGATATATATGAAGATATTTAATCTCAATTACCTACATTCATTCCTGTAAAGAGCCACAAAATTAATTGAATGATGGATGAGCTTATTTCAGCTTTTTACGCATATTACTGCGAATAGTACCTAGTATATTTATTATAGCCCGCTTTTATAATTCAGTCATTACTTATAATTTACCTTCTTTAATACTGAAGATGTAGGGGAGACCGTTGACAATTTCAAAACTTTATTGCTATTGGCTAATTTGCTCCAAGTTAATTTGACTTATACATGCCAAATTTTAACCAATTATATCCTGTTCGAGGCTCTCTAACCTCTGTTCCAACAGTCCAACAATTTTGAATTTTGCGCCATTCGAAAGAACATGCAAAAAACTAAAATTTGATGTTTGTTCTGTTTTTGTGCGATCAAAAATGACCGAGCAACAACCAAAATGATAGAGGATATTCGATCACCTCAAGTGGACGCAGTTCTGAACAGGACAATGATCGCTTCTGGGGTAACTCAAGAGATCAGGTCAAGGGAACCTTCAGGACCAAACATCCAGCTCAGATCATGATCCTCTGTGTAATGGTGTCCGAAGGCAGCAAGATGCCTCCCTACTTCTTAGAGGGCAACGAGAGTCAACACGAACATCTACTAGAAGGTCTTCAGATACCATGTCTTGCCAAGGTTGAACAGCAGTTTTTCCAAGGACAACTATGTATTAACTCAAGATGGCGCCCACGCACACAGGCCAACGTGCAGCATTTTTGTAGGGAGAACATTGCTGCCTTCTGGCTTGCAGACTTTTGGCCTTCGTCCTCACCCGACAAGAACCCTTTGTACATTGAAGTTTAGTGTGTCTTGGAGGGCAAGAAAAACAAGACTTCTCAACCGAATATTGATGCCTTGAAGGCCGTAATCACAAAGGAGAGGAATAACTTGTTCTCGGACTTCATCAAGGCCAGTTGTGCTTTTGTTCGTCCTCTTTATTGAAGCCATCATTCAGAATGTAGGGGGACATATTAAATAAAAAGGGTAGAAAATTGTTAAATTATTATCTTTTGTTTCAAAAGTTTCCCATAAATATGGCACAAAATAAAAATATGTAGAAGTGAAAACGTGTTTTTAAATTTTTTTTTAAATATTTTAGTCCTTAACCTGTATATCTGCTATTAGTTAAATTAGGAGGGGATACGCATTCCTTGTAACGAAATATTCAGAAAATGAAGTTGATATTATTATTAGATCTGAAACTTTCAACTCCCCAAAATTTGTTTTCAGATATGAAGGTTAGCAAGCTAGTTCAAAAATATGAAATTAAAATTCGCCAAATCTATAAAGAAAAAAAAAATTTAAGTTTAATCTTACGGAATGTCTACTGGGATCTAAAAAGCCTGAAATCATTGAGAATAGAAATAAGAAATATTGTACTTTCATAGCTTAAAATATCCATTTGTATAAAAACTTTTTTTTTAAACGATTATTCAGTTTGGGTTCAAGTTTCAACTCAATTTAGTATTTTGATCATTGATAGATGCATAAACGAATTATTATTAATTTTGTGTTTCGACCAAGACAACAACCGTACTTTTTATTTTGTACATTATGCACCAGAAAATAATGTCCTCCTATGATTTTACTTCAAGGTTTTTTTTAGAACCATACATTTAGGAAATAACCAATAATAAAAAAATATCGATCTTATTACATAGTTCAAGATTGAAATTTTCTACTAATATGTAGATGCTATAGGAAGAAGGAGTAACTTAAAAAGTTTAAGAAGCTCTTTTTAGATTAGGACACTAATGCTTGACTCTTTTGTTCATTGCTATTAAATGACAATAAGTTTATTTTTATAAATAAAAATTCAAAAAAATTACAAAACTGATAAATTTACGATGTTTTATTGCTGACAACTGTACCACAAACAAATGAGTGAAAAGAAAATGACAATAAAATGTGAAAAACTATAAGCGTTAAAGGTCTGAATATCAATTTTGTTGTGTAAAATACCCAACCAAATAAATAGGAATACATTATTTGTGAATATTTAATGGTACAAATATGTGCATTGGGAGATTGAAAATGTATTCAAACACTCCGTAAATGAATATTTTTTTATAAACATGCAATTACTGGCTGAGGAGACTTTTAGCAGAAAATTTTTTGTCGATGGAAAATTTGCAGAATGACATTTCGCCGAAGGATAATTTACCGAACGGTCATTTCAATGGAGAAACATTTCCCGAAGGCCCATTTGGCACATTTTTGTCAAAAATTGATATTAAATTTATACGATTGCACATTTTAATTCAATTTAAAATGATATTATGATGAAATAGGTATTGTTCATAGGCAATATATGGCATATAGTTTAATTAATTTATGTTATTTTGCAGAATAATATTTTATGTGCATTAATGAACATTATATAAACACAACACAGTACTTGTTCACTCTAAAATGATTACGGTAAAATGGTTGCAGACAAAAAAATTTGGGTAATATCGTTGCGTGGTAAAATTATCATGTACATTATTATTACAAGACAAAAAGGTTGTGGGTAACATCACCATGAAGTAACATCACTTTAATCAATGTGATTGTGAGTAATTTCATCACAAGACATTATTATCGTGTACAATTTCGTTGGAGTTTATATTATCTTGGGAAGATAAAACTATTGAATTGAAGAAACATGCTATGAAATGCCTCATTTGCATCCCCACCCCACAAGTTCTAAAGGTGAGGTTCTGACCAACAAAACAATTTAAACTCAACTGCATTTATGACCGTTTTATAATCTGCTATTATATACTCCTAAACACAAGTTGTACAGGTGAATGACTAGGCTCCGTGGTGGGTCAAATTCCACGGGTTGTGTAATGAACTCCTGGACCCAATGTAGGGTTGCAAGTATGAACTGCTGCGCCCAAAGTAAGGAAAATTCTTCAGCTACCACTTTATTAAGCATCCAGAAACCCTTATTATATCCAAAAATACACGCCAGCCCTCAGGTTGTACAGATGAAGGGTTGGAATGCAATGTAGTTTAAACTCTACCACCATGAGTGTTTAACCCCTTCTAATATGTTATGCCATATCCCATTTCATAGACCATTAATTTCTGAGCAAGTACGTTGTATTTTTTTTTTTTTTTTTTTGTACAATGTTTAAGTGATGTATTGCGTTATATATAAATCTATATACTTAGAAGTATAAAAGGTATTACACCAGTATTATATATATTTTTTACTAATAAAGTATTATAAAAATAAAATTTTAAGGAGTGGATGGTACATAACCAGCGGACTGTGGTGTAATATAGCCTATTAGAAGATATCTTTTGAGCATAGAAACGTGTCAGAGATAGTATTTAAGCCGTCTTTTGTCTTAGAACTTCAACTATACAACCTTAGGGCCAAGGTGTTTTTTTGGGATATTAGGAGGGATGTTACATGCTTAGGGAAGCGATGGTGGAAGAATTTAACTTGCCTTGAGGCACAACAGCTCATTTACTCAATCTGTTGGCCGGGATTTATTATATAAGATGTCTTTGCCTTGAGGCTCTGCACATAAAATGTACAATCTGAGGGCCAGGGTTACCCCTACGATTTTGCCTCAATAATTTTAACAGACACCCACAGTAAAATGTGGTTCGAATATTAACCGTTGTGGTACTACATATAAATTAAATAACAAGCAAACACAACGCTGTGGAATGGAGAATAGGATGACAGATTACATAATCTACATACATCTACCAGAATGCAGTGACGATAATGTTCAAAAGATTCCTATCATACGGAAAAGTTTGCTTTAAAGGAGAGGACTGAAATTCCAAAATTTGTTTACATCTTAACCAATTCGAGTTTAACCAATCAACGTTGATAAAATTATAAAAAGCAAGAGTGAAGGAAAATCGTCAGCTGACAATAAAAAAACATTTTATACTTTTGGTATGGAATGATTTTTTTTTTAAATATGTACAGATTATTATGTGTTTTGAAATTGAACAAATATTACTATAATGATGTTTACAAATTTTTTTACTGAAAATTACTTTTAAACCGTTGCAATACGATGTACAGTTCAAATATATGAAAAAATTATAATCCACAAGCCGCAACCGATGTAATAACAGTCACTGATTTGAGATAAAATAGATTTCTGCCCAGGGTCTTGGACTGTGGTCTCGAACGAAATATCGTTATAAACTATGGATACACGGGTTAACTGTGCTGATTAATAGGTAATCGAAAAAATTTGATAAATATATTTTTTTGTGGCTTAGCTGTTCCCGGTATAAGACCAAACAACATAATACTCAGCATAAAGAATCATTAATTTTAATTTATAAGAAAATCGAAGACAAAATTGATAATAAATCTGAGAATAGACTCTTTAAGAGAATAGTGCAAGTTAAGGGTAAGTCTAAGTGAAAGACTTTGGAAGGATAGTACAGTTCTATCAGTGAGATTAATCTAGATTAAGACTAAATATCTTAAGACTGGGCCAAAAATTATTCGGTTTGGGACTGAGTCTCAACATTAATACATACATAATATAAAGATTTAAAAACTTATAATATTTATTTATACTCATTTATCTTTGTACAAATTATAAGACAACCCTTTTATTATAATATATATAATAGGATTAAACGCTTACAAGAAGATAAATATAATTATCTTCGTCTTCTCTAAACATGAAATTAATATCATTAGAATATATCTAATCAAAAAAATGGGCAAATATAGATAAAAACCTTTGATGAACTTTTTTTTATATTTATACGAATGATGCCATTAAATATAGTTTAATAAATTGATCATATATTATATACAAATCTCTTTTAAAAATTATCTATGCACATTTAGTAATCTTTTATAGTGCATCATCTAAGGGTGAAGAGGGTATGTAATTATTTGCAAATGTCTCGAAATATACAGTCAAACTGGAAAAAAGGAAACTACTGTTGACTATTTCCGGATTTTTCTTGTATCCGAAGTACATATATGAAAAACTATAATTTTTGAATTACTTATGTAAATTAGTAATTTTGAAACCCCCATTTTGAAGCAACCAAATCGATAATCAAGTATTTCTATAATATTTTTAAGTAATTGTGTGTTTCGGTGGAGTAATAATTATATTAGCCTGTTCCTCAATGATTGATACAGGTTCGTTTGAAGGAAAAGGAGGAGAGTTAGCGAAAAAAATTCCACCAGTATCTTTTTTTCATAAGTTTTATGGTGGAAAAACATTGCATAGTTATTCAGAGACTAAATAGCTAAAGCCTACATTTCACATTTGGACATGTTTTTTTTTTCATTCGTCGGTGAACATAGAGACTCACAATTTTCGCTCGTACTTTTTGATACGCTACAAACTGGGTAAAACAGTGAATGAGATCCACACCAACGTATCTATTTTACCCATATGTCTGCCCTGAGCTGGTGAGCTCAGTAATGACACTTTCAAGCTCGAGATAGGTGTCCCATCAGGACATCCCCGGGAGACAAGGACACCCAACAACATCTCCCAAGTCAAGGACCTGGTAAAGAACAAACCCCGATTGAGCGTGCATGAGATCTCAACTGAGCTTTTCCTACCACCCAGTGGTTTTTAGAATCATGACTGATGATCTCCACTTCAAAAATATCCTCAGCGTGTGGGTACCCAGTTCTCTATCTCAAGCCAACAAGGATGAGCGAGTGAAGTGTTGTAGAAAGGTTGAAACGATCAAAAAAAGTACCTACACCCTGGACCTTAATCTCTGTGGCCAATTTATCTTCCGTAAGCTGAAGCACCTGTTTCGGGATTACAATTTTTATAGCTATGAAGACTTCGCCCGCGGGGTTCAGTGAGTGATGAAGTTAATGAACGAAGAGGAGCATTCCGGGGAATCGTGGAAGTTATAAAACCAATGCCACGGCGTTATTCGAGCCAGGAGAGACTCTGTTATTTGATTTTGTACTTTTATTAAATTTATGAATGTAATTTCTTGTATTATCGGAGCAGTCTCTATCATTTCACACAACTTAATATGTGTCCGTATTGATTGTAAAGTAATGTGATATTAATTTAAAAACAAAAAAAGAGTAACATACAGTTAAAATTGTACAAACTGTACAAAAATAAAAAATCTTTATAGTAATTCTTCACTCTCATTAATGCCTATGAAGTTGATGTAAAAAAGGGGGAAAAATAGTTGACTTTATACAGAATTCTTATTTTGCGTATCTTCTATGCAAGTATTTTAAGTAATAAAAACTGTATCCGAGAGAACATAGACTATATGTATAATTTTATTATATACGGATTTGACTTTACATTATTATATATTTATTTTTATTATAACAATTAAATAAAAGTAAATCTAAATCCCCACTAAGTCATTCCTTACATAGAGTATGTCAGGTATTGTTAATATAAAATATTTGGATACATTTTCGATCTGATAAAGTTCATGGCTAAATTTAAAAAATAACATCCGTGACTAAAATATATTTAGATATTTTTCTTCCTTACATGATCAGTTTGTCATTCATTGAAGCTTTATTACTATTATTAACTCCACAAACTAAAATGTCTAAATTTGTATACTTAAAAAAACCATTTTTTTAATTATTATTTTTGGGCTTTCATTAAAATTATTGATAAAACTAAATAATGATTAGATTAATAATGAAATACATCAAGAATCATTGCGATAAAAATTTATCCTAAAGTTTAAAATTAAGAGACTAGAACGTACCCAAATCCTTCAATATTAACTACATACGTTTTTTACATACAATAATGAAATATACTAAACTCTACTACTACAAAATACGGGCTTATAAAATATACATGTAATAAATTTAAAACAGACATATTCGATGTAATTGTTCACATCATCAGGTATCCACTTATTAAGATTTAAGGGTTGAGTAGAAAATACTTGACCATAGTCGAAAAAACTGAGCAATATCTGTAGTGTAGTTCCCTTCTCTATACTTGTGACGGGGAATCCTTAAAGAAAAGGCGCAATGAGAATGTTCTTTACAGAGAGTAAAAGCTTATTGCCCATGTGAAAGTGAGGCAGTTAGGTATGCATGATTTAGTACTAACCAAAGCAAAATAGACAGTCCTAGTTTCTGGAGTAGACTTTTCTTTCCCTTTAGGAATTTCGAAAAGAATGCAAGGAAACAAGCACTGCTGAATGAAAAAGATTAATATTCAAATGGAGGAAGTATCGAAGAGAAAATAATGCTAGGCATTTTTAAAATGCATGTATGATTGAATTAAAAATCTTTCCACAGTTGAAGTAAATACAGCTCGTTGAAATTTAGAATTCACCCGTAAATTTCCTATTCTCCTTGACTTCATAATTACCTCTTCCCATGTTTGCAACAAATCAATAAAATCAATTCATGTTTGACAAATTGTCTTTGCATTATGTTCCAAGGGAAGTTAATGCAACATCTTTAAATGTCAACGGTTCTTGAAACTTAGCTTTCCTTAGGAGAGAGAGATAAAATTGTCCAGACTTAACCCTTGACTGTTGTATTGTATTCATATCATGGATCGTTAAAATTTCTTTGGAAAGAGCTTCAACCTCGATACTAATTGGGCTATCAAAGGGACCAAAGAACGCCGTCTTTTTTTAAATCTGACAAATAATGTCCAAAATAGAAGTCAAGTCATACACCGTGGAAGATTTCCACGAGATTCTTTGGGAGGCAGCCTTGAAGCAGAAATGTCAAACAGAAGATAAACTAATCAATCTGTTCCCATCATATTTTATTGATTTTTACTATCACAAATGACAAAAAACAACATTTTTTTCTGGATTAAAGGATAAATCAATAATTTATAATTTAAGGCAGAACATGACCTATTTGAACTAGTGGTCCCCTTAAATGTATCATTGCCCTTTTTAAAGGCTGAATATAACTTCGGTGAAATAACTCCTGTAGCCAAATTTCTTCAGCTTCGCCCAATTGGCCAATCTAGCCAATCCGAATTGAGAATGTTACGTGTGTTATATATGAAATCTTTGTTATTCAAGAATCCTTCTGTTGAGAATCGGCTCTTTTTGCCTGGCAATAAGACCTTAAAGTACCTTATACGATTCGTTTAACACTTTTATGATGTACAATCATTGATATTTAAACCATCCCATTTCTTCGGTACAAATACGACTAGACCTTCAGACACAGAATTTGGCAATTCCCCAAATGCTTCCATAGATCTACCGACATTAAATAAAAAGGGTGAAAATTTTCCTCCAAAAGATTTAAAAAATACACATTTCAGTCTACTGAGACCTGAGGATTTATTACCCATGAAGATTATTTTATATATACTAGATGTGAAAACTGCATTATATACTTTCTTTTATTTAAACGGAATTTTTGGATCCTGTATACCAATTAAGGATGGGAAAGAATCATGTAAAGCATTAAGGATGTCTACTGCTTTACATAAAGTCTTTTCTATGCATAATTTTGCTAATTGATGATGCCGTATGGTTTTCCTTCCTCTTCAAGTTTTTTACACGGTAGGCATGGCTATTTTCCTTTAGCACTTCTTCCCATATTCTCTTCCGAAACGTCCGATATTCTATAAGTATTTATTAAGTCTCACATGTAGCTTCATGAAAAAAGGGACTTGACCACTCGAACTTTTAATGAAATAAACTTACAAATGCCAATATTTTTCTTAATATCATGCGTCATAGTGATAGTAAAAAGCCATTTATTTTCAACTTAATAGCTTTACTAATTTTTTTTTTTTATATGATTTCTATTTTGAAGAGATATTAAAAACATTTTGGTAGCCTTAATGGTGATTTTTCCATTCAGGAGAATTACCAGATGCAGAATGATCTTTCTTCTCTGCAGATTGGGATCTTATTCGACTAAATTAAATGTTCTGTGTATTTATATGGGGTTTCAGTGGTCTCTCCGGTATTGTACTATCAATTCGATGATTTTGGTGATCAGGTTCATCGAACTTATTTTTTTATTCAACGCCGTTAGAAGGTATCTTATCCTTAGAAGTGCAATCTTTAGAAATCTCAACCTCTAAATGTACGTCCTGTAAAACTTCAATTACTTCAACTATATTCCTGCTTTTTTTTTATCATTTTACTGTTCTCTCCAAAATCATCCTCCGTAGGAATTACTTCAACGCTATTACTCTTTTGTTTTTTTATTGTCCAAAATTTATCTCATGATTGTCTTAAACATCATTTCATAATACAGCCAGTAATGCTTCACTATGAATGGTAGAAGCTTAAAAAATTCTAAACACATTAATCACATACAAATTCTGGAACTGGTAAGTGAAAAATAAAAGCTTTTTAGCAGCTGTGAAAGGACTGAGATGTCAAACATTTAGCGAGAGCATTATGTTTTCATACAGCAGCTTGAAACATTGTTCAGATGAATATTATTTATGCATTGCTTGAGTAAAAATTGAAAAGAAAACTTCTATACTTGGATTGTCTACATAATGTATTTGAGTTGGTATAAATTTTTTCTCCATTTGAATTGGTCCCTCATCTAAACCTGATATTAAAGTTTTTAAAAGGGTTTCGTAGGAGTAGGTATATACTGATAAAACAGACTTTAATCTAGTCATAACCAATTATTTAAAAGTTATTTGATGATATGAAGGATAACTTAATTAAATTTATTAAAATAAAACATTAATGTGTTCAAATAAGAAATGATCAAAAATAGTTTTAGAACTTGTAATCATTTTTTTATAGATAATCTTCCTTGAGGCTTACACTTTATTGCACCAAGACCTATGCACCCTACTCGTTGGATGAGTAAGGCATTGTACGCTCTCAAGATTTATATATTTCGAGATCAATTTAAACTTACTGCTAATAAAATAAGAGGAATTTTTAATATTTTTATTTTGAAAAAATATATCAGAGATTGGTTCAAAGCTTTAGATGTTATATCTTCTCCTCACTAATTTCTTAAGTTTCTGTTAAGCTTGATTTTTTTGCAAATACACAACTAGAATCTTTTGAAGTTTTAAAAAAAAAATCCAGCCACCTTTAGAATTTTAAACGAACAAAATATAGCCTTGGCATTTAAAAAAAAAATATGATATCAAGGAAAAAAACTATGGCTGAAGGATTAATAAATTAGGAAGGGTCTATTTATCCTTTAAATATTCCAAAACGAAAAAAAATAAACTTTTAAAATATTGAAAAACTATAATTAGTAAAACACCCTTAACTTTTATACATGTAGGGGATAACCAATAATTTCCTTCAAGCTGACCTAAAACATGTAATTAAAGAGATAAGACGGCGTGTTCAATCATTAAAAGCATAACACGTGTTGTAAATTATTCGGCTGAAAGAGGGGTGGCCCCCATAAAATAAAAGTACACTCCTTAATTGCTAATGATGAAGAGCAGAAACAGTATTTTATACAAGTATTTAAGGAACATCGAAAGAGATTTCCAATTTTAAAAATAAGAAAATTAAGCAGAGAATTTATTTAATTTTGTCAATTTTTTATTTCATTTTTCAAAATAAATAAAAAAATAAAATACTATTGAAAAGAATAAACTTATTGAAACAATAGGAGCCAATAAAAAAACCTGTAATAAATATCAAAATCCCTCTGGTAAATTACGTGCAAGTCGAGAAAATGGCACTTGAACGTGATCAATAAATTTCCATTTGTGCACTCCAAGCAGTTGGGTGTCTCCAGGACCACCGTCTACGCTGTCAACAAGTATGAAACGTTGGAAAGGAAGAAGGGCTCTGTTAAAAAGGTCAAACCGAACCCCTCAAGTCCATGAGGGGTTTCAAACTAGACTGTTTAAAGAGCTATCCAAAGTGGGTGGAAAAAGCCTGATGAGGGTAGAGAGTCCACTTTTGATATCAGCAATCAAAGATACTCGATTACTCCGTTGCAAGAGTCTTTTGAATGAGTTTTAAATAAGTCTTTTGATTTCTTTTGAACACTTTCTTTTTTTAATTATTTAAACTATTTCGGTCATAGATTTATTTCCATTTTGATTGGCTGTCTACACCCATAATGCCGTTCCTTTGATTACAACTTTTGGGTGATGTCATGGGGAAGGCCTACAGTGTCCTTCTTTCAAACACCGAGGCCCTGAAAGCTACTGTCAGCAACCACTGGGACATAATTACGGAAAACTACGTCTGCAGCGAGTTCAAGGCCTTCCGCAGCCACATGGAAGGCATCAATGCCACTTTGGGTAGCTACATTAATATTTATGAGAGTTCAGACACACATCTATTTATATTAATAATTTTGTTCAAATTATATTGTTAATTAATAAATTATATCTTGTTGAATTTTAATGGACCACTCGGTATATCCAGGACAATTGAAAATCTTGTAAACGTTATATTTCATAAGTTGCAACCACAAAATGAGATAAAAAATTTTGTATAAATAATTTACTGCACATAAAATGAGAAAACGTATGGGATGAAATTCCATTAGATGTCGACATATATAGAGCAATATTTTACTTTAATAATGATAAATATTAATTAATAATTTTTCTGCGACACATCATAGCGTTCAAATATCCACAACTATACTACTCGTAATAAATATTTCAATATATTAAAATGAATTGATTGCATTAACATATATATTATGATTAAAATTACTAGTATTATCTATACTAATAAAGTAAAGTTTGTTTAGATGAAATTTTTATTTTTGAGTGGGTACTTAATGTTTAAGCATTCATGACTCCTTTATCTATGACATAACAATGGAGTAACGAGCATGTAAAGGTCAAATTAAGCGAGTCATATTAAAAAAAGAGAGAAAAAAAAAGGGGAGGGGGGTCATGTTTACTAGGTGTTGTCAAAAAGTTAGGCTACTTTTGAAATTTCGCAGACAACGTACATTTGGTATGCTAAATTTATATTTACATTTATTATTTAAAGGTATATAGTATTTCTATATTTTTGTGAGAGGTATAATAGTTTGTTGCGTGTTCCTTAATTTTTGACATACGTCCTAGGTTCTTCGATTAGGACGTTGAGACTTTGGTTTCAATTTCATAACCATGATTCGTCACCTGTTATGACCCTTTTCAGCAAATCAGGATAATCACTGATATCTGTCAACAGCTCATTAGCGATGGTCATGCGACGATTATTTTTGTCAAAAATAAGCAGTTTCGAAACAAATATCCGTGACACTCGTCTCATGCCTAAAACATTCGAAAAAATTCCATGCTACAAGCCAACCGATATATCAATATCAAAAGCAACTTCTCTTGTAGTCATTCGACTATTATCAAATATAATTTTCCCACAGCTTCAACGTTTTCTACGTGCGAGGCTCGTCATTGGCATCTTCTCGGTCATCTTTGAAGAGTTTGTACCACTTATAAATACTTTTTTTTACTCAGAACAGTTTCACTGTATGCTACTGTCAACATTTCAAGGGCTTTTGGAGCACTTAATTTCATTTTTTAAACAAAATTTTTAGCAAATTCTTTTATCCATATTTTTCCATTTCAATAAATTTGGGAACACATAAAATACTACAAACCATTATGACTCTCACAAACTAAACTTATGAAATAGCTTTAAATAATAAATATATGTTGTTGTTTTTTTTAATGTACCAACTTAATAAAAAGATCTAGTATACTAATTATACGTTGCCTGCAAAATTTGAGTAAGTCACCTTTCTGTTTCAACACACCTCGTATATTTGGTAAGGGGAAAAGTAATTTCATTTTTCCCGCCTTTTTTTAACTAAGTTTATTGTTTATTATTAGTCACATCGGATCATATGATAAAGCGTTGTAAACGTGTGAGTGTATACTAAAATGCTATTTAGATTTAATATTAATATGAGTATTAACATTGGCCTTTTCAGTTGTGAACTATCGTGCGTCGAGGATGGAGGTATCAAAGGAAAAAAATTGTCATATTTTACATTTTTACTCCCTGAAAGGGAAAAATGCGTCATTTCTGAAGCGGATTGAGACTGGCGATGAAAAATGGATCACTGGCGTCAATGTTAATGGACAGAAACTGTTATCGAAAGCCGACCAGACCGTGGCCAAACCAAGGAAGTATTTAATGGGATTGGCAGATAAAATCTACTTTAAGCTGTTCCCCAACGGCTAAACTCTCCATTCTGCCATGTACTGAGAACAATTCAACTATTTGAAGCTGGCAATCGAACAAAAGCGCCCATCATTGGTGAATAGGTGCATATCTTTGATGACACACCAGAAGCATTTGTAGCTCGTATGGAAAGTTCTTATGCATCCCCCCTACAGTCCAGACCTCGTGCCAAGTGACTACTGCCTGTTGATGTATATTGCCAACGCAATTGGAAGTACAAGTTTGGCCTCAAAAGAGGCCTGTGAAAATTGATTGTACGAGCTTTTTGCCAATACGGAGAAAGGCTTCTACTAAAAGGGAATTATGAAGTTAGATTATCGTTAGCAACAAGTTATCAAATAGAACGGGGTATATTTGGGTTAAATTGAATGACTGTTTTTTTTTCTTATAACGCATTAAAATAAAGCAAACATACTAAATTACTTTTTCTCCAACCTAATCATTATAAAAAAAGTGTTTTTTTGCGACTCCTAATAACTCCAATCATTGTCAAATACTCCTGTTAAATTAGGCTAAATATGACAAGAGTGAATGCAACATAAATTAGTTGCCCAATAGCGGGAGGTTGGGAAATAGTAGTCCAACAAGTAGGATTATAAGAATCCTGTGGCATTCCATGTCAAGTGTACACCCCAGTGTTAACTTCATCAGCTATTTTCAGTTTCGTCTCGTCTTCGTATAAAAAATATATAGTTTTCTAAATTTAGTATCTACAACTAGACTTGGGTAAGGTTGTATAAAGTCATGGATTTTGTGCCTCATTTTCAAAAAAGGTTAGACATTCAAACCTTCAATCGGCTTTTTATGCCTACAAGCCGTGTTTTTATATTGTTTTTTATTTACGTCATAAAACACGAGTAGCAATTTATGAGTTTTTTTCGTGGCACATAACTAATTTAAAATACTTATTTGACCAATCCCAATCCCAAATTTTTGAGTGCATCTAATAAATGAACTAAAGTTTATTATTCAGTAAAGTATATTTATTGAATTAGTTCGACTTCTGCTTATACTTCAAGTCAGGCTTGGACACTGAACAGAAAAACGAACGGCGTTCACTCTTTACGTTCATTTTTTTAACGAATGAACGACGAAGGGAAAAAAATAAACGATGAACGAAATATGAATGGTGTTCATTTTGACGTTCATTTTCTTATTGTACACAATAAGTAGCTTTTTGACTATTTTTCCCGAAAATTACAATATCTTTTTTTCTTGATTATGGGTATAATTATAATTATTATCTTTGATGGCGGATAAAATATGTTTATTGAGTCTTTTTTTTTTTTTTTTTTTTTTTCAATCTGTTGCTTCATTTAATTGCACTGTTCACTGGAAAATAAATCATCTCAAGATAGAATTCAAAATCACGCATAAGGTGAAATTGATCAAATAAAAGGCATAATGGACGTTAATGCATTTATTTATATTGTTAAGTTTTTATCGAATTTGTTCATGTGAAGTATATAAATTTGAACCCAACATTAGAACCTTCAATCTTTATTACTGCGCAATATGAAAGTACTCATCAAGTCGAGTACATATATGAATATCTTCCCACGCTCTCCAGAGAATAAATGAGAATTATTGAAAAAAAAGGCGAGGTTAAAAATTAAGACAGAAGTACTTTCATATTGAGTAGCTATAAAGAATGAAGGACTAATGTCGGGTTGAAATTGATGTACGTCTCATTAACAAATTAAATGGGAACTTTACACGTTATTCGATAAATAAATGTTTTTGAATCCATTATAACTTTTATTTGATCCATTAAACCTGATTTCTAATTTTGAAGGCTATTTGAAAGATAACTTATCTTCCAGCCAATAGTGCAATTAAACAAAATAATGGATTGAAAAAAAAAATTAGATTGGTTCAAATATTAAGAATTAATCTACATTAAATATAAATGACATGAATTTGATTTCCCCATTTTAGTAATGAAAAGCCAGCATTTCTATGGGGATCCCCAAAACACTACTATACTTCCGTGCATTCCTCCTGCAAGTTATTTTCTATCCGTAAATCAGCATTTTGTAATATACCTACTTTATTTGCTATATTTTTGGGGAAGGTATTATACATAATTTACACTTACTTATAGATTTGCATCGTGAACTCTGATTGAAGGTAATTAATTTACTGAAGCTCCAAAACAATAAGAAATCAAACCGCCATATATTTGGGAAGTTGCTCACCAATAACTATTTGTGGGCCTAAGGCAAAGCCAGTTCAAAAATAAAAAAAAGGCTAATGGATGACGTTTGACGCTTCTCCCTATTCTTTCTTCTTCTATTTAGATTTCATATATATGGTATTGTGTTTAACCATGCAATCGAACAGGGCCAATCCGAATCAATATGGCGCCTTATACAAAATATTAGCCAATAATATGTATATTCAATATTAAACTGTCACACAAAGCTGAATACATTAATTGCCTTAGACATTTATTATATTCAGAGAAAATATAAATACCTCTAATAATATAATAAGTAATTAAAAAATGTAACATCCATAGCCAATGCAAAATATAAAATTGAACTATGTACAAAAAGAAAACTGTGGATCAAGTGTTACAAAATAAAAATATTACAACTGCACGAATATATGTATAGTGTATACGGTTGATATCCAGTATGCACTTATTAACTGGTCGGAGCAGTATAATGAGGTTGGGTTGTAGCTGAAAATATAGACAAGTGATTCAGGACTAATTTTATCCTCTCACACGGCAAGAAACATCTGTCCCTCCTTCACTTTAAAGTCTTGCATTAATTTCTCTAACAATAAATAATATTAATTAAAACAGAACCCACCTGTCTGTAGAGGTTAACACTATAGACAAACTAAAACGACTGTGGGTCTATCAGAAATGAACTCACAGGAGGAATTTACAAACATAAGCATTTGCCTATATTGTTAATGGTACGGGTAAACCTTCGCAGTAAATTAGGTAACTCAGAAAAAATATTTCAGTTCAGCAATTTTTTAAAGGAGAAAATTTTGAAAATAAATCGGAGGCTGCCTTGAATAAAAGTACTGCCTCTATTTTGAGGATATTAATAAAACAATTTTTTTAAAGAATTTGGACACAATTTTATGAAAATTGAGACTATCATTTTAGAAACCCAGTGATTGCCTGTTTTGATTTTAGTAAGCTACACCCTTGAGTCTCATTTTTAGGTATTACGAAACAAAAAGGGGTTCATATATTAATGAGTATTTCTTTAGGTTGGACTTTTTATACTAGATAAATATTAAATGAAAAAAGTAAAAATTCAAAAATGAACGATTGAAGGGAAAAAAGAACGGATGAACGGCGAACGGAAAGTTTTAAAAAAATGAACGACTGAACAGAAAAAGGGTGAACGGGTACAAGCCTGCTTTAAGTACATTTTTGATCAGAAAAGTTACTTTGTGTCTGACCCTGATTGAGCTTCTTTAGTAAACTTGATAGTTATTATTTATTGATATTCTGTTCATATTAAACATCGTTTGGTGTTCTATAATTTGTTGATTATTAAAATTGAGTACACCATCTTTTAAGACGTAATGACTTTACAAAAAGCGTATAGACGATAAAAATATTAGTGCCAGTGATTAGAAAAACTTTGTAAGAAATATTTATTTAACTTTTTTTCGTGCTAATTATGAATTCGCATGCAGTTTATACAAAACCATTATATAGAAATTAATTGACCTTCCTGGTTCTCCATCTTCAAGTTCGAATCCATGAGGTATCTAATTTGATTTTTTTTTTAATATAATACATTATCACAGAGTTTTTAAGAGTTAACCTCAATAAATTTCTTCTTATCGCGACTGAAATAAACCTTTTAAAGCAAAATTTTCTAATGTAAGTGAAACTTTATTTATTCATTTCCCAAAAATATTGTTATTATACTTTAATTATTGAAGAAAGAACATGTACTCGTAAGTATAAGATGTACCCCATGTGCTAATGACTGATGGATAGTAACACTGATGTTTTGTTGTGGAGTTATAAGTAAGTGTAAGTCCTTGTTGTTTATAGATATAAAAAGCTCAGTTAATTAAGGATGAATATTGAGCTACTAGCCCTGATTCCAAAATTCTAAACCATGGAATTGTTTATAATGGGTCGGGTTTACTATTTGAAAAATCATTCTCAGTACTAAAGGAGATAATATTTACAAAAGGGTGTTAGCTTATATTGAGCTTAAAGTGCTCAATGATTCATATAAGTCATTTAAGTATATATGGTATAAACTCACTATTCTTTTTGTTATCTTATTGATATGCTATTTAGTATTACACAGATGGGAGGGATCCTGTCTTATAATGAGATTATACAAGTATAAACATTTAGTGAGTTTACATCCTTAAAAATAAGTGAACTATATTAAAATCAAAGCCCTACCTTCCGAATCCATGGATCCTGGTGATCACTAAGTACCTGAACACAGTACCACTTCTCACGTTATAAACATTACAACTGAAAAGCCTCGTCATATTAGCTAACAAGCTAATCCGTACGATATAGTGCTATTGGTTGTGTGACGTGAGAATATTGAAGAAGAGAAAAGGAAGATAGAATAAATATCCTAGTATTACAGTGGTGCGTAACGTAATCGAAATTCTTTCCAGTCAAAATGGCGGTAATCGTAGCTTGTGTGGGCTTAAGGAGGGGATGTGAATTAAAAAAGGAGACAGGTTGTCCCACAACTCGCCTGCAGGCTAGTCACCAATATAATATCCTCAAATATAACTGGACATTGTTCTTTCTTCTTCTCACCCACAATAGCTGGGAGGGGGGGAGGGGAACAAGAGAGAAGGGTTTGTTATATAATAATAATAAATATGGTGTTGTGCATATATATATAGATATAAGTGTGTTGGAATTGGCTTAATTAAATAAACACTTTTATACCATAACTTAAGATTTAAAGTTGTAAAAATTGGTGCTAATAATTAGATACTGCTAAATGTCCCACCCAAAAATTATAAATATACTATGTTGATTTGATTTTACTGAGCTTGTTCATAATTACCAAATGTATTTATTATTGTAAGAGGTATAGTATTTTATGAATAAATCATTGGGGGGGGAGGGTAGGAATTTCAAGATGAGTAGGGCTTTAGTTTCAGCTCTAAAATAAGTCCTTTTACAATTACTTAAGTTTAACCCCTGGGCATAGGACCCAACTTAGTCCCAAATGGCGGTACTGAGAATGCTTATCTTGGATCCTACTCATACCCAAACAATAGAATTGAAGTATTTCTATATATGTATTGACAAGATGAGGAGTAGATTTTTTTTCCATCATTGATTTCACGTTGCAGTTTATAATCGTCACCTCTAATACAATCTTCAAATTATTATGATTACCGCGTTAATTTTCTATTTTTCTTATTTTAATATAATGATGGGTAATATTTTTTACAACTCTAATAATATACATAGTAGGTAAAAAATATATAGGTATATATGGATAAAAGTAACAAAAAATAACCTTTTATGGTTAGAAAAAGAAAAATAGTTGATTATATAGCTTTTTTTTCTTGTTTCTTTACTAGATAGTCATTATGTTCTCATCTCACTGTGTCTTTTTTTGGTGTATTTTTTTATATGCATGATAAAATGTTAATATATATCTATATATTGTATATAATTTGTCAATATTTTCCCTGTACTTATGCAATTTAAATTTTGGAGGTTCTCATTTCTATAAAGAAATACTCTTTCCAAAGTGTTATAAGAGGATTATTAATTACTAATTTTAATAAGAGTCTTAATTTCGTAGTATGTTACATATCACTGTACTATATTCTTCCAATCTACAAAAGGCACATTACTATATATACTTCTAGTTTTTTATTCAGTGTGACACCTTTAACGAGAGCCAAAGGAAATCCGGAATGTTTGCTCAGGAGAAGATTGTCCTGTTACGAGATTGTAGGTTTTATATTTTGGACCAAAAATATCAGAGGGAAACGGACACTCATTTATTTTTTAAAGAAAAGAAAATTACTGACAAGAGTTTGTGTAATTTGGTTCTCAAAATTGATTAATAATTTTTTCCCATGAATATTCTTATTCAATCCCTCATAACACCCATCAATTGAGTTTAATTATTGACAAAATGTCCCAATAAATAAAATCTTCATAACATTAAGCTTTAGATATCTTAGTGAGGTGTCTTGTATTACTCATTTTAAAATTAAATAGTTTCGTAATAATCTAAAATTCTAAATTACATAATACATTTAAGAAATTTTTAATTTTTTGAGGAAAATTGAAAAACTTAATTTTATATTTTCCTTATTTAATCCTATATTTTAATCAATTGTTTTCCTTCAAAACTAAATTGTTTCTAACATCAAATCAACTTAATTGTGTTTTATCGATTGATGCACTTAAATAACAAAGACTCATGTATTTAATGTTATTATTTTCTTGTAAAAGCATAATGTTATGCAAGTATAAGATCATTTTTCATTTATTAGTTATATTGTTAATATTTTTAAAATGACAATATTTTTAAGGAGATACTTCTTAGCACTATATGCAAAGAAATGAGAATTTCTTTTTTACTTAATTACATTTAAATATTTAAAATGTACGTCTAAAATAAATATGCTAACATAAAAATTACACTTAAAAGTACATTTAAGGTTATTTCATTTAACTCATATTACAGCGAACGTTTTTTCCTTTAAATAAAAAACTATTATATTTATTTTTTCTAAAGATGTACTAATATCAAAATTTTAGCCAATTCTCATTCCTTATTATAAATAAAGGAATTACATAAACAAATAAGAAAATGATTTTTTTTTTAATATTGCACTTTAAAAAAAAAATATTCTCAGTGCTAAAGCAGCTAGGTATTAATAAAAGGGTGTTTGCTTATATTGAGCTTAAAGTTTTCAATGATTCATATAAGATATGGTCAGGGGAAGATCAAGACCAGATCGTGTAGTTTAGGTACAGTTTATAAATACATAGTACTATCTTATTGTTATTAAGGATTAACAAAGATAGATAAAGATGGGAGGGGTCCCGTCTTGTAAAGAGATTACAAATAGTATAAAATTTAGTGAGCTATATTAAAATCATAGCCTTACCTTCCGAATCCATGGATGCGTATTATAACAAAGTACTTGAACACAGTGCTATTGTTCACGTTATAACTTTTGTAAAATATGCGTTATATAAAGGGTAAGCAGCACAACGTAGACTATTAATTGATGTTTATTTTCTTATTACTATAAAAGGTTTAGTGATTATTTTTTAGTATTCTGTTTCCACCTTCCTTTTTTATAAAAACAAACTATAATAATCATTTAATAATTTTATCATCATGAACGAGCAAAAAGGCAGTGCATCTCAGACCTCCTAGATGCTGGAATTGATGTGATGAAAATTACGGTCATTGTTATGTGTTCTAGGAGCCTTGTCTTTAATTTGACCAAAATGAAAAATATAGAAAAGTCCTTGACATGATTTCAGGCTGTGGAGGGCATGATTTAAAGAGGGATACGAAGTCCCTATTAAGTATGGAGAAGAATAAAAAGGAGGATCCCACAAAATCAATGAATCGCCTTGCCAAAGACTTCTCTGCGGGTTCTAGGACGATCAGTATGGCTAGTCAGCACAAAAAGTTTTACAAAAACTTTTTTACATGTTTTGTTTGCATTATTTTTTTGCCAATTATTGAAAATATAAAATTATTGATGTATTCCTAAATCGATATCTCAAGTCTACGTTTTGCTACCCTGCCCTGTAAGTCAAAATTATGTATTGATTAATTAATACTGATACTGTATCAAATTAATTGAAATTGAATTTTATGGAAGAATTCGGGATTCTATATTAGATTACCTAGGGTTGTTTTCTTTAACTTCTCCAGGTCTAGTTTGACTTTTTTTTGACAAAGCCGTTCTTCCTTTCCAACGTTTTGGACTTGCTGACGTAGACGGTGGTCCTGGAAACGCCCAACTGCTTGGAGTGTGTGAATGGGAATTCGTCAATCACGTTCAATTGTCATTTATTCGACTGATACACAAAATATAGAGCTCAGGTTTGTTTTGTTTTGTAACTAATCGATATATACTCAAATATGTAGGGTTCGGAAGCAAAACGTGGACTGTTAACAAATGCTAATTATGTAATTAAAATAGAGAGGTTTAATGATTTTCCCTGCATATTCCTAATCTCCTGTCCTTTTTGCATAAGCAAAGAATAATAAACATTTCTCAAATCTTTCATGATGAGTGAGCAAGAAGCAAAAAAGGCAGAGGATCTCAGACCTTCTTGATGCCAAAATTGAGGTAGCAGAGATTATGGACTTTGTGAAATACTCAAGGAGCCTCTTTTTCAAGGTGGCCAAGATGAAAAAGGATCGAAAGGACCTCTCAAGGGAAGAAGGAAGTGGGAGACACAACTTGAAAAGGGATTCTTAGTTTCTGGGGGACCTGAAGAAGAAGATCAAGGAGGACCCAACAAAATCCATGAATCGCATCTCTAACGAGTTTGACGTGGACAAGGGGACAATCAAGAGGGCTGTGAAGGAGGACTTGGGGGTTTCCTCTTAAAAAAGGACCCCTCACCGCCTGTTGACGGACACTCTGAAGGAAAGGAGATTGCAGAGGTGCAAGGAAGTTCGTTCGTTGATCAAAGCAAATAGATCCACTGTAAAAAAATTCTCTGACGAGAAGTTCTTCGTGGATCAAGGCAAATGGATCCACAGTGAAAATTTTCATTGACGAGAAGATTTTCACCCTGGACCAGGTCTACAACTGTCGGAACGACTGTTGGCATGGTGGATCTCCAGAGGAGGTGAAGGGGGTGTTTCGTACAAAACATCTGGTCCGAAAAATGGGCCTTGGCGTCGTGGCGTCCGACGGCAAGAAGATGCCTCCCTTCTTTTTTGAAGCCGGGAAGAAAATCGGCCAGGAGGCCAACTACAAGGTGCTGAGGGTCGCCATACTGCCATGGCTCAAGGCCACCTATACAGAGGATAACTATGTGTGGACCCTCACACACATCGCCCAAAATGCAAGAAGTTCTGCACCAACAACGTTGCTGAATTTTGCCTTAAGGACATGTAGCAATCATCTTCGCCGGATTTGAACCCGTTGGACTTTTCTGTGTGGGGCACTTTAGAGAGGTAGACTAATTGGACATCTCACCCGAACGTGGACTCCCTGAAGGTCGCCATTGTGAAGGAGTGGAACAACTTTTTCGATAAGTTCATCATCAACTCATGCAAGGCTTTCCGTCACCTTGTGGAGTCTGCCATTGCTGTTGAGGGCGGTCATATTGAGTGAACGTGTTTACAAAGGTTGTGTCCTAAAGTTTTGTTAAAAAAAAATCAAGATTATTAACAAAAAATAAAATTATTCACATTTTTCTAAAATCAGTTTTGCTTCCGAACCCTGTATAGAAATACTAATTAATTTCAATCAATCAACCTTAATTAATTTTTGAATTTGACAGGCTTTAGATTTTAATGGACCACTTTGCATGTTAAAATAACAACTAAAGAAAAATTAATTTTATCTGGACCCCTACAGGTAGGAGGCCATAGTTTTAAACAGAGGTTAGACTATACTATGATCCTTACTTCCCTGTATTGGTTGACCATTTCAAATAATATTATTTGTTATTATTTTTTATAAATAATGTAAATAAATAGGCTAAGGTATAGGTATTATTCAACTAATTACAATAACCGATTCCAATACTTAAAAAAAGTCCGATTCTTGCTTATTCTTATGCCTCGGTACACCTCAAATTTTTCCCAAGCATAACTCTTCAGAAACATTGTCTGCTTTCCAAATTTTCTGCAAGTATCAATGTTTAGCGAAATATACTAATTTTAATAATTCTTTATGGTCGTCGTTAAGACTGAAAAGTTGTCAATAATAAAACAATTTTGATGTTGAAAATATTAATAAAATAAGAAGGTTGAAAACTAACAAATTAATTATTTACAACATTCTGTAACTATTATTTATAAACATAAATAATATCAAAGAGTTTGGAACATGCTACAATAAGAAAATACATCAATTTTTGACATTTTATGTATGTTAATTTCCTTTCTAAACCAGAAATAGTTTATATATTTTTTTACAGGATAATAACAACTAAATTAGGTCAGAAAATATGAAATATCGTATAAACAAAAAAAAATTATGTATCATTGCTTTTTAAATATTAAACAATGAGGGCATATACGTTCTTGGATCCTTATGAATCAAATTAATCAATGTTTATATATTGGAGTAACTCATGGGCTGAAAAGTTCCGGGATAAACAAAGAAAACAGGTTTGTTTCGTTCCAAATTGACTTTTATAATATTATTTTTTTAGAAGAGTTTCCATAAGACATTACTTAGTTTAAACGGTATTTTTTCCCATCAAGAAGTAGTCTAAAATTCATTGATCCATTGTTTTGAAAATAAGAAAATTAGTGTCACACTTAACTCGCAAACTTAAAGAATAGATTATCATTAAATTGTGGCAGCTATCTTTAGAAGATTGACACTTTCTGAAAATAAGGTGAATTAAAAAAAAGGAGCCAATATATTAATTGAGCCTAAAACTTTTCAGCCCATGTGTAAATTTAGATACTAAATTTTTAATAAATATAATTGAAATTTTATCAAACTGGCCCTTTTTCTACAGGGAAATTTTCCATAAACAATTTCAATCATATTATGCAAAAAAAAAAAAAAATTGTGAAAAAAATTGTGTGTGTAATTGATTTGATTGATATACTTAACTTTAAAAATACAGACACAAAACGATTTCAGTGCTATTCATTAATCTTTTTTTATTTTTGTAAGTAAACAAAGAACATATTAGAAACCAATCGATTAAAACGAATATCAGAAAGTAAGAAATAGACCAATCTAGCTAAAATTTGTTGGGGGTTCTTCCAAGAGATGCTAATAACTCAAAATAACCTCAATACGCACCAGTAGTGCCATCTCTTAGACTTTAAACGGAATTTATAAACGACCCTCGTATATGCATATGTATATTTTAATTTTGTAAAAAAAAAAAGTAGAAAATAGTATTTATTGGAATTCTAAAGTCAAAAAAAGAAGCCTCAATAACTGGTTCATTTTGGTAGAATATTCAAAAGATATTTAAAAAAATGTCCCCCCAAAAAAAAAAAAAAAAAAAAAAAAAATAAAAATCGACATCCCCATAACAGCCTGACCAGGTTTAAAAAGAGGCACCCGTGCAAAATTTCAGCTTCCCTGGTTCAACCGTGTGGGCACCAATAAAGGACACACACACAACTTTATTTTCTCAGTGGAGGAGTGAAAAAGGCTCATAGAGATTTGTAACTGTTACTCCCTGTAGTCACTTAGATATTGGTCATTGAATAAAGTAAAAATATTTTTTATCAGAACAACTCCCACTGTTATAAAATAACTTTTTGCTTTTAGTAATTTAATTTAAGAATCTTATTCTTCATTAGGATTTTTTATTTAAAAGGTCGTTAATGGTCGGATAAAGGATAATGTGTTTTAGTAATTATCTTATTAGGTTGACAATACTTTATCAGTCATTTCATCATGTTCTAATTCTACAAATATAAACACACCAATTATGGGAGAGGCTTCAAGGGGTAAATGATTTAACGTTTGAGGTAATTTAATATATATAGGCAGTTAAAAAATCGGTATACAATGTGGTACCAGCTTCTGTTAAAAAAGTTATATATCTACAAGGTCAAGAAATTTGCAAAGGAAATATGGCATCAACAAACCAATGTTCGAAAGTAACAACCAACTGCTGAACGGTGTTATACTAAGTCCTCATTCTGCAGACTCATTTAAATAGATTAAATTAACGAAATTCATTTTAAAAAGGTTAATCAAATATTTAATGGCATTAACAATAGTGGAAAGACCTGCATTTGGTTATTTCATAAAATAATTGGATCCGACATATCCGCTGCCATCCAGTAAACATATTTCTGAAAATTAGTTGCCAGCTTTATGAGACAAAAAACATAAAGAGGTACAATAATGTACTACAATTTTTATTCTTGCTCCAAGAAATTTTAGAATCTATTAAGTTTATGTCTAATTAACTTATCATTTTATATAAATATATATATTTATATACAGATTTTTTAAGAACTTAAATGTCCAGAAACAGTTGGAATAACAGTGGATGGATAGGCAAGTGTATCTAGTGTTCCATTTGTTTCTGTTATAACTAATTTTTTTTTTATTATTCTCTATCGGAGCGTATAATTGCTTGCCCATAGTTTAAGGATAGATATACTGGAGATGAAAATATTGTTTTGAAAGGCCTATCCTTTTTTTTTTTTTTTTTTAATATATTGATTTAACATAGTGTTATTAAATAAATATATATGTAAATGTAAATTGAAATCATAATCAATAAAAGTAAATATTGTTTTTTTACTAGTGATAAGTCAGTAAGCATTCAAATTGTATCTTTGAATATAATTTAATAAACCATTAAGTAAATTACTTTTATCTTTTATTAAAGTCGGTCATAATATATTTATATTTAAATGATAATAAATATATTTTGACCGACTTATCTGTGATAAGTATAAAATTTTTAATAAAATTATTGCTATAACATCGGGTAAAGCAGACAATTTCAAACTTGCCATTAAATTAATTGTTATATTACACATTTTCTGCATTGTATATTTAATTCATTTGGTGGTGAGTCAGGCTTTAAATAAAGCCGTTTCAATTAAGCAACGGAAAACTAAAAAAAAAAGTCATTGCCATTAATCAAAGTCCTTCAAAATATTGGAATAGGAAAACATGGATAACTACAAATTAGTCCGTGGGTAGAAACATAATGAGACTAACTCTGTTTCCTCATGGCACAACTTATATTCAAAATTGAAAATTGCAATTGATATGATTTGCTTTGACGAGAGTATGTATATAATTAATGACGTCTTGTGAATGAAAAATGGTGGAGGAATCACAAAAATGTCTAAAGCCATTTTATAAAGCAACAACAACAATAAGTGGATCAAAATATTCTACATCTAGCCTGAATATGCCACTTTACAAAATGATTACTGCTTTTTTGAAGAAAATTGTACAAAAGTTTCCTTCTTTAGGCGAATTAAGTTCTAGGTTATACAATGCGTTAACCACAAATTTAAGTTAATAATAACATAGATATAAATAGGTTTATTCCCCATATTTTAATTTAAGACGGTTACCCAAATTTGAGGAAAAAATACTTCGTTATTCATATATCAACATTATTGTATCCAAGATTCAGGAAATATGGGTTTAATTCTTCATAATTGATTTCGAATACGATGTCAAAAATTGAAAAGGAAGGGAAACGTGTTGAAACAACCAACACAAAAGAGGATGAGGAAAAGGAGTATGCGTGTCTCTGACCACAATCTCCAATGAAACAAGAAAGTTGAAGAAAAACGAATATTATTTGACAATAACACATGTCAATTAGATAAATTCTGCCGGAATTTTGGTTCTATCACCAAGTTTCAATCCAGAGTTGTGATGGATGACTAAAGGCCGGCACTGTTTCCCTAAGCTATACTAAGGTTTTAAAAAGTACTAATATAATGCGTTTTTTTTAATAATAATGAAAACAAAATCCTCAACGTGTCAAAGAGTAATTCATGAATTGTCTATATTCAAATTCTCTTGAAAGACCATGATCCAAAACGATGTGAGCTGTTGCATATTTTGGCCTTTGTCACTAAAGAGACAGATTCCAAGGGTTCAACTTCTTTGAAAATTACTAGATAAATTAGAATGAGAGCCAGTCGTAACTCATCTAGGAACAATTTACGAAGAAATAGGAAAATTGATACAAGTAGGCACATAGGAGGATTCTACTAGTTAAAGGAACGTTTCTCATGAATACTTGAGATAGATTTTCCAATTAAAAATCGTTTATTCGAATAGTTAATTAAATCACTAACCATAATCAGATCAAATCAAATAGTTTTCTTTACTACATAAAAATATTAAAATTTCCCTTTTATTTGTATTGTTGTTGTTGATTTCTTGTATGTCTACTATTTCTCTTCAGTCTTTTAACTGAAAAATCGATTCCTAAAAGAAAAATGTTTTTTTAGAATCGGTCCTAATATTGGACTGGAATTAATAAATAAGGACCAATACAACTCTATTCATGACTACACAGAATTAATTTAGGTACTACTTTACACATACTATTATATTAAATATTTATTTCTGAGCAGGATGGTAATAAAAACAAAGTTATTAACGGATACTTTTGACGGGTATATTTGTAAGTATATACAAAATAATACAAAACCAATTTGACCAGTTAAGGCATGTCAGGAGGTTCATTGAAATATGAACATCTTTTACTCCATAATTACAGCTTTGTTAGTGAACTGCGCGATTTTTTGCACCCCAAATTTAAACAAATAACTTTAAATCTGTTTAAAATAGATTTTAATAATGGAAATTTTTGGTATGCTCGTGAAACAGCTTTCGGAATTAATATAACTTTTTACTCATTTGAAAATGTATTTTCTTGTAAATATTCGTAGACTTCGTTATTTTTAATCTAGGTAAATACATAAACCGAAAAACATAAAAAATTTACGACACTATTCCGGGGATCAAACATTTTGACTCAAAATCTCAAACCGAAAAAGATTGCGAATCAGTTGTGATCTTTTGCATCCCTAGTAGATATGTTGTGTTAAAACTCAGCCTGTTTCTGTCTAACAAACTCCTAGTAATTAAGCCAAATACAAAAATGTTGCATTTGTTCCTTATTTGAATAGGTACATATTTGTACAATATTTTTATTATGTATTGAAACTACGTAAAGGGACAGAATACTATCAATGAAAGTCAAAAAACTTACTTAAAAAGAATAAAATTATCAAAAACTTGATACTTTTGCTATATCCAACAATCTGCCAACAGTACAAAACTCCTGATTTTATAAATGTGTAATCAAAGAGCTTAAGGAAACAAAAAAAAATCATTATACATATTTATTTAAAGACTCTTAAACAATTTATACTTGAACGTGATGATGGTTTTCAAGTCTCTCAAGGTTAATTTGAATTTGGAGTTGTTTTTGAGTGAAATAATAATAAAAAAATTACCATTTTATTTTCAAATTTAATTTACTATTGAGTAATTTCCATTAGTGAAAAATTATAGTAGTTTTTTATATTAGTACAATGTCATACATGCTAATGTAATAATTGTTATCAATTTGTGTTCAAAGATAATGTGTCAAAAGTACCTTTTTCTCAAAAATGAGATTTTTATTTTACATTCTCCCTCTCCTATTTCCAATTGGGAACTAGTTGTACTAGGATTGAAAGGAAAATAATAACTTTATACCGAGTGGTATATTAAAATATGAACATTTTCAGTTTTAAACTACAACAAGATATAATTTATTAAGTAACAACATAATTTTATCAAAATTAATATATGTGTGTCTGAGCTCTCTTTATAATTAATGTAGTCATCCTTAGTGACAATGATGGCTTCCAGGCGGTCGTGGAAGGCCTGACACCCATTGCGGATGGAGTCCTATCTCAAGGCGTACCAGTAGCTTTTCTCGACTTGTATGTAAGCTAAAGAGCTCAAATTTGTTTTTGTTTTTTTGTCTCTAATTTTTATGCTTTAATATATTGAAATATAAATTAATTTCATTCCTCAATCTACATTAACTATTGAATTAGTAAGCGTTCCGATTTTAATGGACCACCCTGTATCTGTTCCCTTTCGACAAATATTGTTGAAAAAAATATTTCCTGACTACATTTTAATTATGTATCATAGTTAAATCATACTATGTATAGTATCATGTAAATGTAGCATAGTTATAACCATATTTATTTATTCTGTCTAGTCCAGTGTTAGGACCAGATATATCAGTCTTTGGGACCGATCCTTGCAACTGTCAATACTAAACTGATTTGAAAAAGAAGAAAATAAAGTTATTTGGCGTCATCAAGGACCAAACCTTTTATGACTTATTTTCAGGAACGGGTCATAAGACTAGTCAAAACTATGAGTATCTTAATTTTGAAACTTTAATTACCAAAATTTCAAAAGAAAAGTTTTCGACTAGTTTCTCTTTCGGAGTGAGTCCGTAATATTACAACTTTAGTTGGATAAATAAATATGACATATAAAAAATGCACTTTTCTACTTGAAGGTCAAAAAAAAAAAAATATCAACATAATTATTCCTAAACATAACATGAATTCACACTATTCAAGTAAAAGGTCACAAAGTCATAATGCATCTGTCACATAAAAAAGTATGGCCCTTACTCTATTTATTTGAAGCTTTATAGAATTCAGATTCAATTCCATTACTTGTAGCTCTAATTCAAGTGCGAGTATGTTTAGAAAAATTTTAATCCATGTAATCCTTGTTGCAACTTTTGTACACTGCCAACGTAAGTCATTTTATCAATCAATTAATAGAAAATATAATATTAAAATATTATAATTATTTTTTTATCAGGCGAAGAGGATTCCTTTCCAATTAAGGACGATATGCGCATGGTGAAAATAAATCCGTCTTTGACAAAAAATACACTTATGGTTACAAAATATCCTTCTACGACTAAAAATACACCAAGGATGAAAAAGGAGAAAGCAGGTTGGGGTAAAAGGGGTAAAATGATTCCTTTGAAAAAGAATGGGAAAAAAGGTTCAGCTAAAAATGGCAATGGGATGATGAAAAAAGGCAGGAAGCCTTCAATGAAGGGAAGGAATGAGGAGGCGTTGTCAGAGGGAATAATCGTTCACCAAACCTTTGATTATCAAGTCTTAGAGGATTCATAGTTCAGGTAAGTTGTGGCTGAAGGAATGTCGTATCTGTTATAAATACATAAATTTCATTTCATTTACAGATGTGTCGATGATCCTTGTAGAAATGAATCAAGTATATGATAATTTTCTTCTATTTTACTATGAATAGTTGTTATATCATAACTTTTTAGTTGTTTTAATCTTTTCTGGATTGCTCCTTAAAATGTTCATCAATATCTTGTATATATTTCCATTGTTTTTGTTTCTTTTCTTGATCATTTTTTCCATCAACTATTCTAGATAATTTCAGTAACTTTAATAAAGGAGGATTTAAAATTTATCTTGATCTTACAATACCTATTTAGTTCTAGGTGTTTGTAAACTAAAGCTTGTTAAATAAGCGTTTAAAAAAAATAACCTTATAAATATTTATATATTATACCAAACAATATATAATAAATAACAGTACAAATTAAAAGTAGGTGTTAACATTTCTTCTAAAAAATAGGCTTCTTTAAAATTTAAGTCATTGTCGAATTAAACAACTCAATGGAGCCAATTAAACATTTGAAATATTCCGATAAAAATAATAAAGGGGCGTTGTTAAAATCAATATTATGAACGTCTATGCTGGGCGTATATATTGTCAACTTGTGTTTCATTTGATTCATATTGTATTCCCCAACTTCAAATTTTGATTTTATTATAGTCAATTTTATAGTTGCAATTTATTTATGGCAAATTCAGTCTTCTTTTGTCACTCCAGGAGGACGGAACAAGAACCATTCCTCCTAATATTCTTTTAAGCCTAACGAGCAATATAAGCCGTTCGCTAGCTTTCTTCTTTCTAACGATTTTCCGACTCTGTAACGACATGTAGACGTTATCTGTTTTTTTTTTTTGCATTCCGAAGGGCATGGTTTGATGATGTCGAAACAAAGGATATTTCCATTCATATGGCATTTTATATTCTAACCCTTAAATAAATTAAGAATTTTTGTAGATTTTTGAAGAGCTTTTGTAGCTATATTGTCACAGCATAATCCAGTGTTTACTAAGATTATTGTCCAGGATTGAAGGTATTTTATATATACTTTAAAATTTAAAACCTCAAACAATCTCCTAATCAGAAGTGGTACTTCTAAATTAAATTGCATGTATTATTTAGGTACGAGACATAGACCAATTTTCGATATGAAGTTAGCAACCTTATAAGATATCTTCACTATTTTATTGTCCAGTCCTGGCCATCTTCCTATTTAGTTACCCATCACTAATCATTTATAATTGCCAGAGTCTCCAATTCAGTAAACTCGTTTCTATCAGTCTGCCTTCTTCCTTTCTTGCTCCCCAAGATGATTGTCAACTAGTGAAAAATATGTATGTCAGACGGAACTTTTTTTTTATTATTAAATTTATACTTCTGGCTAATGCCTGTAGTCTCTTATTATTCATAATGTCCATATCCAATTGGCTTCTATGAAAGCATGAAGCAATTTCTATGAAAAACATAATAATAGGTTAATCTTGCATATAGTTATATCATAATAAAAAGCTTCCTTTTTTATAATTCCTCAAATGAAGTGCTGAATACATTTTGAAGATTCAATTGCGTTTTAACGATTTATGCAGTGTAAAAGATGTGTAGGTGTATCTTTAAAAAAAATATCACCAAAATAAGAATCAATAACAAAACTACAATTGGATATTTAATGATAACTTCACTTTCTAATGTATTGAACATGATATCAATTTATGGATCTTTTACAAATGTACATATTTAAGTATGTGTAAGACTAGAGGGTCGTTCAGATAATCTGGATTACCTTTAACTACATTCTGATAAATAAGGGATGCAAATTCAGGTCTGAAATTTTATTTACAAGATCTAATAATACCAAAAAAAAAAATTGCATGTATTTGCCATTTGCACCAATCATTCGCTCGATACAATGCTTAAAGAATTTGCAGGCCTTGACCATGCCCACAGGGAGATATTGTTCCAATAGTTGATGATGAGGGCCTTCAAGGTCTCGATGTTGTTGTGTGAATTGGCATATATCTTCCTTTCTAACTCTCCCTATAAGAAGTAATCCATAGGAATCATATAGGAGGAGTTAGAGGGCGTGGGGGTGTGAAAATTACACCTTCTCTCCTTTAAACAAGTTTTGGGTCGTGAAAGCAACGTAAAAGGGTGCAGGGTTTTTGTTTAAACAGAAACTCGACACCATTGGTCTCAACTTTCCTCCAAGGTATCACTTGATCAGATAGGAGTTCACAGTACCTATTGGCACCCAATCCCTCGTCTGTCTCAGAGTGTTAATCGGAGTTCCAGGAGATGACTTCAAGGAATGGTTGTAGACGTGGTAGACTGTGCTCTTTGGATATATAACCTTATTCTTAATGTACTTTGGGCTGTGTCCCATGCAAGCTAGTCGATAATGGTGTTCTTCCGGGTCTCCTACATCATAAATACTTGTTTAGAATTAAAAGTTGTGCAACTAACTAAGGATCAATCTTTCCCTTTAACATTAAGCCGAGTTAAATGATTTCCTTATTTTTCAGGATGTAGTTAAAGAAAGCCCTATAGTTTAACATTTATTATTTTTTTCTCAACTAATAAATAGATTACTTAAATTTCATATTATTACATATTTACTATTTCATCCCGGAATTGCCCTAGATCTCACTGAAGGACAATTCCCCTTGAAATAATAAATCTCTTACGTATGAAAAATATTTATTTGTACTTAACTCTTTATGTAAATTGAAAGAAACGAAATTAAAAAAAAAGTACAAACAGTAAGTAATTTAACTTATAACGAGACTTAGAATTGTGAGCAATCGTTCAAAAATTGCTCATTTTGACCTTTTTTTTTTTTGGAAAAACTGTTAATTTTGCCCTTTTTTGTGTAAAAATTGCTCATTCCGTCCTTTTTTGTATGAAAATGCCTTATTTTTCTAAACTGGTATAAAATAAATATAACATGAGTGGGATCTTGTTGGATTAAACAACAGATTGGATAATTTTTTTCTAGGAAAAATCTACTTGATAAAACCCTCCATTATTAGGCTCTCTTTTTTTAATGTAAAATAAGTATATAATAAATCAAGGTTATGATTACATGATCTAGATTTCGACAAAAACCAATTAGAGAAAGTACAATTTTGGGTCAAAATTTACTGTGCCAAACTCCCAAATTCTGATCTTCCATTTATGCAAAATGTTGGACGTAATATGAGTTGTAGTGATAATGAGATGCCTCTGTCTAACAAGACTTCTGAAGATTTCACCAACTTTAAATTTTATTCAACTACTAATATGGACGTCTTTTAGTATGTTTAAAACTACCAATACTGATCGAAGACAAAAATTATCGGAAAAAAATATTTGTAAAATAAATATAATAAAACATAATATAGCACAAATTATGAATAAATTATAACAAATATATTTCAACACTAATTGATTCTAATTATTCTTATAAGACTGTATTTTTCTTTAAATCCCAATTGGTCAAATTTCATATTTTAAGTGCTCAATTTTCAAATATTTAGGGCTCTTTTTTACTTGTTTTGGCCAAAAAATAGCTCAAAATACTAATTCTACTTATTATTATTCAAACTCATGGAACTGTATTTGATTAGCTCAATTTTGAAGCTAAATTGAACCATAAAATATGGATAAAGAGGGACAAAAAATAGATAAGAGATGTAGTGATGATGTATTGCATGATAAAGATGATTATATGTATACTATTTAATCATTCATATTTGATTATTGGTTTACATATATTAGAGAAGTGGAAATACTTGGATTTTTTAACATGCAAGGATTTTTACAATTATATTGTATATTCTACAACTTGTTAAAATAGAATATACAATTGTACTTCCACGTTTAAAAATCCAAGTATTTCCACCTCTCTAATATATGTAGACATTATTCGATAAGTTGTACAGTTGTTTCAAAAAAATAATAATAATTTTTTTTTTTTATGACCTCATCAATCGTTTTTTAACCTAGGTATGACTGAAAATAAATCTTCAAACATATATTTCATAGTTCACCTCATTTTTATGAGCAAAGCATGTGACGTCAAAGAAAAGATATCATATAATTAAAGATTTAATGTGTGTTTTATATTTCTTATTCTACTATGAAAAAACAAAACTAAAAGTTATTAATCTTTTTATAAAAATGACGTACATGTATTAGAAGGAAGATATTTTGGAATGATTTAATATGAACGCCCTTTATTCCATTTTTGTAGAATTTGACAAAATTATGTTAAAAAACTTAATTAAGGAAGGGTTTTGATAGGCTCTGTATTGGTAATAACCTAAAAGAACATAAATGTAATTTATATCTTTAAAGTCCTACGTACAATCTACGTTGGCCAGGAGGTGGTGTTTTGAAATTGCAAATACGAGCTATATTGTACGTACCTTATAAGGAAAGGAGATTGTTGAAATTTGTACCAAATTCAAAAATGCAGAAAGAGGAAGCCAAAAATACCCAAAAATTTGTACAATAGGCCTTATAATGCAGAATCTTGAGGATCCAACAAAATGTGATTGCTTTAAAAGAAATTTCACCAACCATATTGATTATATACCATATTTTAACTAATTCAGGACATTCATCGATGCCCACTCCAAACAAATATCCATATTAAGCGTTTCGTCTTAAGAGAAGTCAATTGTACAGGACCCCTAAATCAGATTCGGCTAGTTTAGACCTATTGGAAATCCTAAATATGAAAAAGTCTCAATATATATATGTTTTGTACGAAAATTTGTAAAAACCTAGGTATGTTATTAGAGTTGGTCGATTATAAAATATTTATTCAAGCAATTGCCAACAATTTTCAAACAAATTGTATCAAAAGTCCTGATAATGTCGTTATCTGTCATGTTGATTGACTTATTACTCTAAAAAAAATACGTGTAATTTTTTTAAGGTATGTAAACTAATAAAAAATTGTGCCTTTTCCTATAAAAAAAAGTCGCTTCTAGCAATACTTATCAAATATTACAATCAGACAATTATAATATTTAAGTGAGACATTATGTTTTTAGAAACATATGAATCATATGTTTTTAATAAGAAGTAGATGAATAATTCAATTTCTAAATCACAGATGTGATCAATTTGGAGCTTTTTATTCAGTTCTACAGAAGAACAAACATATATATTAAATTTTTTTATACTTAGAGCAAAATACAAACTTTTAGAGATACAAATTTAACAACATTTTTTAAAACACATTTGTGCCATGAATGATTTTTTTTAAAATTCATTTTATACACGAACATTGAATCATAATATTTCTATATTTGATATACAAATTAGAGCACAATAAAAAACAATCAGGTATCAATTGTTCAATTTATTGTAAATGAATTATCTATGGCATTGTTTAATAAACATCTATTATCCATACCCAACCTAATCACCTTTGGAATTAGGATGCCCCTCATTCCTCCATATAGTAAATGTATTATATTTTGTAGATAAGAAAAAAAAATGTGGACTGCTTTGTATTACTCTATATCATGTTTATAAGAAACCACCAAAAGCAGGAAATGAAGAATACCGGGTGAAAACTTGAAAATTATAAGCTTGAAAAGAAAGAAGAGAACAGCTTGCTATTCTTTAATTAAAGATATAAAAAAATCTTTATTAATTTTTTTCTGATACATAGCCAATGTGATATTGATTTATTATATTAAGCTGCCATTGGCCTCTAAGATGGCAACAAGTCCACTCCTCGTCGAAAGAGGCCTTCATGGCTTCAACGTTCACGTTTTTTCCTGCGGATAGGCATCGGACTGTAGGGTGGCCAAATTCTCTTGTCCCAGAAAGGGATGTTGTTAGCTGAAAAGGTCTGTGTAATTTTCGCAGTGTGAGCAGAGGTCCATCTTGCTGAAAGGTAACGTTAACGTCAAGAAAAATTGCCTGGACTCAGGGGAGCAGGTTGGCTTTGAAAATGTTAATGTACATGGCTGCCATGAGCCTATAACCATCTGTGAACCAGATCAGGGGCGTCCTTAAGAACATCCTTATTAATAAAGGGTGTTTTTTTTGTGGAGCCTCCTTCATCTTTATGGTCTCGTTGGGGTTTTCTTAATATTGTAGATTTTCTTACGAGCTATTCCCATCAACCTGTCCACCTCTATTGGAGTATAACCCACACGAAGAAGAGTTGATAATTTATTCCATGAATCTTGCTGCGATGACATTACTCGTTTGATTTAAAAAAATTACAAAAAAGCTGGTTTAGATACATACATACCTGTAAAATTACAAATAGTTCCAATTTCCTTAGACAGAACCTCTCAAATCAATATATTGCAAGTTTATTATTATTATTATTAAGTTTCAAGTTTCCATATGGTACTAATTTATAGTATATACTAGAGTTAATTACAAAGAAGAACTTTTTAAACGTTCATTTTAAATTATAATTTTTTTAATGGACTGTTACTGAACACAAAAACAAAGAATTTGATTTGAAATACATGTGAGGAAAATATTCCTTAAAGGGAGCCACTGATCTACAGTGTAGTATTGGAATTTCGACAGTAAATTATGTGTACACTATATATTTTCTAATCTTCCTGATATTTTTTGAAAAGTTTTTATGGGTAAGGCATGAATTCTAATATCAATTTAATTATAATTTCTTTAAAAAAATTATTTCTTCCTTGGTCTTAAAACACGTATTTAAACACTCCATCAAAAATATTTGATTATCGACTAATTTTGTTGCCCATTGCTTTTTTGATATATTGACACTTGTATAAATTTTGTGTTATAATTATTAAACATAGTTTAATCCAATCAAAAAATCAACTGAAAGTTTTCAAAAACCAGATTTGTGATGAAAAATATAATTTTTTGTCAAGTATTCCTACTAAAGTCAGATATCCAACTTAATTTTTTTATGAAAAAGATTAAACTTTATTGAGTTGTGTTATTTTCGAAGAACATATAAAGTGGTATTTTGTGCTATGAGAATATTGACCGTAAAAACCTAACCAACCAAGTATAATAAAAAAATAAGCCCTTTTGATTCGGATAAAATGTAATGGTGAACTGCTTGTAAATGAACTATTCCATGTCAAAATGGGACCACCAAATAAAAAGACTTCAACTTTTTGGGGCTATATTTATTATGTCTAGATTTATTAAATATTAGATCCTTATATCTACTAAAAATATGTTATTCAATCATTATATATTTTTCTCCAACTATCCCACTTTTCTCTCACATATCTCATATTCAAAACAATATTAATCATTTAAGTATATACTATTTTAGTACCTAAAAATTTTATTTTATTTCAAATACTACTATTCTTCTATTCATTAAGTAGTATTGAGTACGGGGGTAACGTTTTTATTTCTTTTTAAAGCTTTCAGGTTTTTTTGTTTTGTTTTTGTAATTTTGTCCAATTTCTTTCATAACTAAACAAATCATAGGTCCCAAAGATAGGATTTCTTTAATTTATGATACAATTTGTGACATAATTATGAACGCTCTACAGTCTATTTTCTGATAAATCAGTGGAACCATAATATGCCCGAATATCTACATATTAGTAACATGTTATTTTTTTTACTCTAACTAATAGCCAGATTAAATACTTGCTTTATAAACTAACTTAACTATAAGTTTATCTCATAATATTATTTTAGTATTGTTACTTGTGATGGGACGATTAAAAAAACCAGAATCACATGACCATTCTGATGTGATTCTAGTAAAAATTCCCGATACCGATTCATATTTTTTAATAATTAAAAAATGCATTTTGCTTTTAAGGGCATCCACAGTATTGTATAGTGTGGTATTTGTACTTTCGTATGTAACATATGAGTTCACCCAATTCCTAAAAGTTGTCATACCATGAAATTATTTCCTCATATAAAAACCATTTGTGTGTATGTCACATACATAACCCTCTATCTAAGCACTCCTTTTAATGGTTCAATTACAACTCATTCCATTTGTGAAATATAGTTTTAATTGCTTTTGAGCCTTGAATTTTCTTTCTTTCTTTACTAACTATTTCAACAGAAAACTGTTTTAACTTTTAAGTGGTTAATTGTAAATCAAAAGCTCTTTCTTTTTTTTCTTTTTACTTCTAGTAAGTAAAATTTTTGCAGGAAAATTTGGAATTGAAATGGATTTTGCAAACGTTTTAACTTTATTTTCTTGTTTTTGAAAATAAATCAATAGAAAAAGATTTTGACTAATTCATTAATAATTCTTACTAATAATACTATTAGTAATAGATATACATAAATACATTTAGAAGATTCTATAATAAATAGAGACTTATTTGTAGTAAATCCCGAATGGAAACTTGAAGCTTTCACACTTAGAAAGAAAAATGCCTGGAGCATATTGGCTTTAAAAACGTTGATGTACATGGCTGTTGTGAGACTGTAACTCCCTGGGAACCAGATCAGGGGCGTCCTTGAGGTCATTCAGATAATGAGATTTCTCCTCCCTTAAAAAAAATATAAAAGCAGCAAATTTTTGTGATACACGGCCATCTATTCAATTACAGACAGTTCTAATTACCTCATAAAGAATATCTCAAATCAATGTAATACAAGTGTGTAAGTTTCAAGTGTCCGTCACGGTATATAATTTCTTTTTAAGGCAAGACTGTGTTTGCCCAATCATTTTTATTGAAAAATTTCAAGACATCATAGTTAGAAAAATATAAAGTAAAAAAGTCATTTTAGATATTGTATGTAAGATCTGATGAAGTATTTTATTACTCATAGATTTTTTCGGATTTGAGTGTCTCATTTAGGAAATTTGTTTTTCAATCGCATGTTTGATATACTAAAGAATGATGACTTTTTTTTTTCTTCTAGTATAAACTAAAATGAATATTGACTTGTTATTGTTACATTGATAAAGATATATAATTATCTTATTTACTATAAACATCTGTCAATTTATTCAGTTCTATTCAGCCAACTCTCTGCTAGATAGTCAACAGTTGCAACACATTAAATATCTACATATAATCATGGCTATAGTTAAACATCAAACTAGCCAAAATACTCGATGATGCCTGATAAATAAGTTATCAACATGGATTATGCGTATTATATGCAATATAAATAGTTTACCAAAATTAATAACCAGTTTATGTTGGTGCTAGCTGATTTCATTCCCAGTAAATTCATTCTCTGTCTTTTTATTCCTTGTAAGTTCATTCCACGACATTTTATTCGCACTTTGAATAGGGATATTTAGTGACGTCAGACAGTTTATAGGGAGAGTAATTGATCCTGAAGAATGGAGTGAGGGGATCCAGTAACATGCTTATTCCTAAAGTAGATTTGAATTGTGAAAATAGGAAAGGAAGAGAAAAGAGGATGATGAAATTGATGATAGTAGATTGATGAGAAGGAGTATGAGCAAGTAGTGATAGTCGATAAATAAGAGGAAGAGTAATGACGGGATTTACTTCTTTTTCTCAAGGTATAAATAATATCCACGGATCAAGGTTCCATTCCTACTCCATATTAAAGATCTATTATGACGTCATTTCTTATTCATAAACATCATAAATCTTTTAAATCCGGCTTCCATCCATCACCAATCATCCCTCATCTCCAGTGTCCACTGCCAAGTCCGTCTTTACATCCCTACACAAAAACTACTATCTAGTTTATAATTATATACTGTATGACGTCACTAAATATCCCTCTTCAAAGTGGAAATGAAATGCCCGGGGTGAATTTTACTGTGAATGAAATTACTAGGAATTAAAAGAACACGGATGAATTTACTGGGAATGAAGTTACCAGTCACGATTTATGTTACCATCTATTGTGGCAAAATTTTCTCATACTACACATAATTATTCTTAAAACTGGATATGATTTCGTAGCAAGTGTAAATCAATGCTTATGCTGATAAGTACATCATGAGTCTCTTTGTCATTTTTTTTCTTCCATATAAATAAACTCTCTTTCTTTTCCCGTTATTTTTTATTTTCATAACTGGAGAGGAGAGGGAAACATACCAAATTTGCACATATTTCTCCATTCGTCGCTAACATACAGACTCACAATTTTTGGCGACACTTTTAAGCTCGAGAAAGGTGTCTTATCAGGACACCCCCGAGAGACAGTGACCAACAACATCGTCCAAGTGAAGGACCTGGAAAGAACAATTGCCGATTTAGCGTTTCAGACGTCCCTACAACTCAACTCACAACGGTTTTTCGATTCCTGACTCATGATCTCCTCAACTCGTGGACCCCTACAGCCCGAATCTTAATCTCTGTCACCGATTTCTCATCCGTAAGCTGAAGCCCCTGCTACGGGATTACGATTTTGATAGCCATGGATACCTCACACGCGGCGTTCAGTAGAAAAGTTAGTTAGCGAAGAGGTGCTTTCTAAGCAGTTGAGGGAGTTGCAGAACCCTTGCCATGACGTTATCACAGCCGGATATGATTAAGTACTTTTTTTAAACTTTTGATTGCAATTTATTGTCTTCCTGGGCAGTCTCAATAATTTCGGAACCATTAAATATTCGGACTTTTCAAAGTAAATTGTAAGGTCCTATAAGCTATTAAAAAGAAATAGTCTTACTATGAGGACTACTGGTAGTTTTACTATTAAATTATTTATTGTTTTCTATTCTTGTTCCCTCTTTATGATTTATGCATGAATTAATCTTTATTTTATCTTAATTTTTTACGTGATCCTTCTTTTTGTATTTCTTTCTTATGTCATTTGTACATATAAAATGAAAATATCAATATAAAAAAATGGATGTACTATACTATATTTGGCCTAATAATTTATTAGATAGGATACTATACACATTAATAAACCAGTTGAATAATTTTGTGTTATTATCTTTCCAAGCTATGATTCAAAACCTAAAGTAGCAGTTGGAGAATAGAATACTTTATTTTTCAGATTGTAGATGAATTATTATTTCTAAATATAATCATCATTATAAAAAGATATCTCTTACCCTCTTGCTCATATTTATTGTTGGGGAGGATATAAAATTAAAAAAAAAAACATTTAAAATTATTTCAAAGCTCGATAATTAAGTTCAGAAGTTGTTAATTACTCACAAACTAAAAAAATACCATCCTCAAGAAAATTGATACCGAAAGTATATGATGTAATAAGAATGTATATTGAATGAAGTGCAAAAGTTTTATACAGACATGATAATAAAATTTAGGTCTATCAAATGTTTGCAATTTTCTCTGGACTCACCCCATCACCCTAAAAACTGCTTTACTACAAACACACACTAATGAAAATTAAATCTGGTACAAATGTCACTCTAACACGTCAGTTGCTCATTATGCTTACTTACGACAAAATATCCCCCATCTTCTTTTAATCAGGAATGAAGAATATTTTGCAATTATGTGCAATTTAAATTATAAAATAGAAAACGTAATATTGGTTAAAGCAGTCGGGTGCATTACTCAATTCTGTAATTTATTCAGTCAAAGTTTCGAGCAGGATGGTGAGGACCCACTGAATATGATTTTATTGAAGCAGTCAAAAACGTCCAAAGTCCTGTCTTGTTGAGGAAAAAAGATGCAACGATGCAATCGCTGACAGCATCGACGTAATGTCCTGTTCAACTATCCTTTTTGTCATCAATTAAGACATACGGTACCACAATTATACACCCCACAATGGACAACTCCTGACCTTGTCAAACAGGGAGAAAAGAGTTAAACGGATCAATACTTTGGTCAAACTAAAACAGAAATATTAAATATCTTGTCTTGTTCTTCTCAGACAAGAAACCTTTCTGTCAAGCACAGAAGCATAACTTGAGGAACAACAGATGCTTAAAAAAATTCGTTATAACATGTTTAGGATCATGAAGGCCAATTATCCACAGTAAATTATAGTTCTTGGCGTTGTTAACTGTGAGGGTTACGTTATGCTACCATTCATCTTGAAACAGTGCTTGAAGGTCAACGCCAAGGTATATATCAGTGTTATGCACATATATGTTTTTCCCTGGATCTGCAACATCATGAATGAACGACCTTTGCTCTGCAGCAAAACAAGGGACCCTGTAACACCAGCAAAAGAACACTCGATGTGATGCAGGCTCGTTCTACCCCTTGGCCCCCTAACTCGCCGGATAGAATCCTTTGGACTATTTTGTCAGGGTTAAAGTTGAACAGGTGTCCAATGAAGGTCCCCAAAGTACCACAAGATCTCTGAAAGCTAGCATAAGAAAGACATTACAGACTTTAACTAATGGGACGGTAAAGAAGGTAGTTGGAATTCAAATTTATGTAATAATCTATATTTTTATGTAAATTAAAAAAAAAATGATATAATAAATAAAGTCGCATGAGCATTTTGCATTTTTTTTTCTCGGCTTGCGAACGTTTTAATGAACAATCCTTTACATGACTGTTTCAGTTCTGGGAAAAAATAGTATATGTGGCAACTTTGATGGACGATATATCTGCAAGCAGAGATCCCTCTTCCCACTTAATAGTTACATGCTTGCACGTTTGAAGTTTCAAAATAGCAAGAAATATTATAAATGAACACTAATATCTTCCATCTTATAAACTTTGAAAAATAGAATGTCACTAGAATTTTGAAATTTTTTACATCCTTACCATTAGAAGCATTATAAAAAGAAGAAATTTTTTTTTTTTTTCATACTGAGAATATATTTATCTTTTATATGAAAAAAAAGAAGAAGTTATTGTTTCAATATAAATTAAAAAATACAACACAAAATAATTCATCTCTAACAATCTTTTTATTATTTTCTTTTTTTTGAAATATAACATTGTACGTATCTCTTATCAGTGTCTATGTAATAATAAATATAATGTATTGACATTCAATAGTTTCCATCGATATGTAATAGTTGGGAAGAATAATAAGGAAAAGTGTAGGAAATACTAGAGTATATATAAAAGGAAGGAATATCATTTACAAGTATTTTGAAGAAATAAACTCATTTATTCTTTTATCACAACCATAAATGAAATGTTGATATGCAAGGCACACACATAAAAAATAGATGTGGACCCTAAACAGAAATCCAAGTTAGAATGATTTATCTCAAAATTAACTATTTGTATTCTTTAACGAATCATTTATCCTCATCCATTTATATATAAATAAATAATTTAGTTAACCCTTTGGAGTTGTTATAATTACTTTTTCAAATAAGATAAATTTATGGTCACAACGAAATAAATAGAGTGTATATAATATTTGAAAGGGGTTATATCGTGTCCAAGCTAAGTATCAAACATTAAAGGAAGGTTTTAAACTATTCTAAACATCATGGAGTATTTTAATTTATCCTGTAAATTTGAACAAAAGGTAAAGAAAAACAAAAAATAAAGATTTGCTTCCGAGGACCTCCTTGAATGTCCACTTTTTGGAATCCCTCATTCACTACGGTTATATACGAGTTCTATTGTCTCCATGAAGCTTGAAATAATTTATTTTTACAGTTTGAGACATGAGGCTAAATTTTATAATATATCTTTTCTTTTTCTCTTTTTCTTTTTCTCTCTCTTTGTTTGTATCTCATTTCTTCTTCTCTCTCTTTGTTTCAATCTCTTCAAGCTGGGGCATAAGAATACTTATGCACTTTTATTATGAGATCAATTAAAAAATGAGTTTTTTCCTTGAAATATTGTCGTGGCCTTATCTTAAACTGACAACGATATAGAGGGTTTTAGAGAGCCTCATTTTTTAAAATCAAAGCTCATACTTTCATCTATCCAATGAGATACTTATAAACTTTTTGAATCTATTCGTCTTGAAGCTATGTGCCTTTGAATAGAAAGCACCTATTTTCCACTTTAAAAAAAGATAATTTGAGTTAAAAGTATGATGTTGACATTTTAAAACTGGTTTTAGAATGTTTTAATATTCGGCAATAAAATATATTAACATAATTTATCCCTATCTTCAACACTGAGGGCTTAAAACAGCTTTGAACCTTAAAAATAACAAAAAATATATCACCTTTTTCTCAAGCCCACGAGCCTATGAGAGAACAAATCAGGCCACATTTGGCATCAGGGGATCAAACAGTACTAAGTTGAGCATATGCTGTTCTTGTGCATAAAAAAAGTGTGATTTTGTTGGATAGTGTAATTTACTGAAATATATTACAAAATGGATAGTTGAACAGGACATTACGTCGATGCTGTCAGCGATTGCATTCATCGATTGCCTGGGATTCTTTTTTCCTCAACTTATCAGTATCTTATAAATTGGCTTAGCTTAGTTATTTCTATTTATTAAAAATTGACATATTTGATTTTTGAAATTCTTGAAGTTCTTATTTCTGTATCTTTGAGCTTTTGATCATTTTATTTAAAAGTGTTGCCACAAGGGACCATGCAAGTTAAAGGGATATTTCACGTCCATGAAGAATAATCACCTTCTATGTCAATTATATATATATATTTAACAAATTGGCGATAAAATGATATAGCTTATTGAATCAAAATAGAGTGATTTTGAAAGGGAAATGTTTATCCAGATATTAAGTAATCCATGATTAAAGATAACTTAGTAATAAATATTTTTTTAATGGTGGAATGTTTTTTATGCATTGTTTTTAACTATAATTTTAATTATCCTATACATTGTAAATGTTTGCCTGCACATTATATATTTACTTTCTATCTCGAAATTAGAAACAGTAACAACTGTTTCTAATTCAGTTGAAATTCAATCCTTGCAACATTTTAATAATAAGGAAATAACTTTGGTAAGCGTAGTGAAGAATATATTTTTGGAGTAGGAGGAGAAAGATATCGACTCAATCGATCGCCATTGCTCGAATACATGTGTTTCCACGTAGGACTAGACACTCATTGGAGTTTGTACTGTATGTTACTGTAACTTTCTCTTTAACAAATTAATGGATCTGTTGACATAGAAGTTCAATTCCATGATATCTATTACGTTCATCCTGTAGTTATTCTGTAATGTTTTATGGTATCTACAAGAAAAATTTGTTGTGCTTTCTGAGATGTGATGATCGCCACCGGCTTCATCCCTTAGCCCATGGATCCATTCCAAGTCCCTTCTCCAGAATACTTCATAAGAGAAAAACTCATAAATTCCTTCACATAATGAGACCTTTCATTTACTTTCATGATCCTCCAAAGATTTAATTGTCCGAATATCTCGAAAAATTGAGATCCCTCTCCTCCTCATCGAATAACATATTCCTAATAATATAATTTCCTTATGTAGCGAAGACTGAATTTCAACTATCCGATGGCACTGTCTCTAATTTCGAGGTTGAGGGAGAAAATATGACGTGCAGGAAAACTAATAAAATGTACCCCAATTATCTTGGGTTGTTAGTACCCGGTCTCCAATAAAACTATAAAATAAGGTGGTGAAACTCATCTGTTAGCTTGAGTAGATTCCTTATCTTATTAAAAAAAATCCATACAAGAAGTTTCTTTTTATGATAGCACAGTTTGAAAGTCCTTTAGCACAAGAAGTCGAACTTTTAATTCCATTAAATGGGTGAATTCATTGTGGCTGCAAAAATAATAAAAATTAATATTCAAGTATATTTAACGCAGATCAAAATAGTAGTCGTGCTTACAACTAAATTAGGACAAATATTTGTTACGTCATAAACATTTCTTTTATAATTGTAAATAAAATGTGAATGAAGTAATGTCAATTTGAAATACATTATTAAGTGAAAGTATTGTTTTAGTAGATTAAATTTTATGCACTTTTTTTTTTAATAATAGAGCGTACAATGTATTTTACATAAATGTATATAGGTACATGATGGACGTCTTGAGGGAGTCTACAGAGTGATGGTAAGTTGTACAGGCCTCTCCTCCATTTTTGCCTACAGATAAAAATCACAAGTGTAAGATCAGGAGAGTTGGAGGACTAGGTCTTGAAGTGCCATAAATCAGAAACATTGTTTTTTGGCCATTCCTGCACAATCTTGGCAGTATGGGCGGGGGAAGAGTACTGCTACAAGGTGGACCTTCTTCCTCTCGCCACTTTGTGCATCCAGTGCTTGACTATGTCCTTGAGTATGTCCAAGTAGACCACTTTGTTCACCTTTTACTTGGGATTGAAGAAGTAGGGTTGCATGATGTGACCTTCACTTGTAATGACGCCCAGGACCATCAAGGGGACTGGATTCTTCGTCCTAATCACCATGGGAACTTCAGAAGGTTCTCCACATATCCATTTATCATTCTGGTTGTTTTTCATTTGGCTACAGTTAATACCTTCTCATCTGAGAAGGATTACAAATGTCCTCAAGTATTCTTCATTTTTGCACCTAGCCTCTCTTGTGAGCTTCATTGAATCTGTTAACAGGTACATCCCCCTTAACACATAGCTCTTGTAGCCTAAGTTATCATTGATGACCTTACAGATGGTTCTGCGGTGCATGGAGCGGTTTTTGGAAAGGATGGGCATGGATTCGCCTAGGTCAGCTTTGATTGACCTCTTGAGCCCAGTGATGAACCTGGGGGTTCTCTTTTTCTTACTTTTGGCACAGTACTTGTACCTATCGTGTATTTGTACCTCTTAAAGATGGTATCGGCAGTCATTTTTGGGTAAATCAGGAGTCTGATGATGTCACGGGCAGAGTGTCCTACGCAATTATGCTCGATCAAAGAGGACCTTATTTGGTACTCCATCCTCATTAAATTGATTTTTTTATTCGTTTTTTCTTAGAAAATGATAAATTCACCCTATATAATCTTTCCGTATAATAAAGCTACTTATAGATATCACTGTTGTTGCTCTTGACGGCTATAAACTTGTTCCAAATTTATCTGCACGGGTCTTTACTGAAAGAAAATATTGTTCCCTTCTTATAATTCGTACCTGTAAAAAAGAAAAAACCTTATTAAAATTCTTCAATCTATTTTTTTTCTCATGAGAATTATGAATTCCTATGAAGTTGATACGGGTCCTAATAACATCAGCACGTATTTTCATCCTGATCCAGAATTGTAAGGAATCATTAAAGAAACGGCAGCATATCTTGCAATTGCTGAAATGATTACAGTTATTATCTCCTCATCAGCTTTTCATACTGGAACGGCTGAACACCCCAGAAAAATACTTGCATTATTATTTTAAGGAAAGTGAAGTAGGGTTAACCCATTCAAATTCAAAGTCTCCCTTCCCTTTCCAGTTAAGAGTTTCTGTTATTTGTTTTTTCTTCCATCTAAGTAAACTCTTTTGCTTTTCCCGTAATGAGTAATGCCGGGATGTACATTTATTTCCCAAGGTTTTTTGATATTATCCACAGATCTGGATTGCAGTCCTACTCACTATTAAGATTTATCATGTAAGCATTTCTAATCCATAAACATCATAAATATTTTATATCTGTCTGTTTTATATCTCCCATCCATCACCAGTCATCAATCATCTCCACTGCCCACACCTCTCTCTACACCCTTACACAAAAAATACTAACTAGTTTAGAAACATAAATTGTATGACTTCAATAAATATCCCTCTTCTAAGTTGGAATGAAATGTCCAGTGATTACTTTTAAAGGAAAAACATTTACTGGGAATGAAATTACCAGTCACAATTCATATGTATCTAAATATTTTCTATATGACAACCTAACAAAAGTTTACTCTTTCTTTCTATCTCACTAAATAAATGTCACTCCAAAAAAATGCATTAAATGTAATAAAAAGATAAAAATGTGATACAAGAGGGAAAACTGTTTTATTTTTTTGCAAGTACCAGAATAATAGCTAGGTAATCTCTTTAATGTCCATTTAAAGAATTAAAGCTCTTTTTAAAAGAAAGAAAAAGGAAAACAGAAGGAAATTTAATTTCCTTTTTTTAAAAGATAATACTAATGCTCTTATAAAACCAATGGTTTGTTTCAATTCACTTTACATTTTTTTTACCCCAAATTTGATCAAAAAACATGAGACGTTTATCCATCTATTAATTTTATCTTTTAGGTATCTATTAGATATATGTATACCTTTTTTAAATTATTACATATGCTAGAATGATTTTTTCAATTTAGTAAATGAAATAATTATATATAATACTTAAATAATTATTGGTCAAGGCTTAAAACCTAAAAAGTTCAGACTTAAGGCTAAGGATGTATGCCAACAATTTTTGTATAACAAAAATAGTCACCAAGATTAGGGGGAGTGAAACTAGTAGACGCAGAAATAAGCTGGTATTCATTAGTTTTAAATTAAGTTTCTACGATTTGTGTTTCATCACTTTCGATGAATAACCACACGTAAGTGCTGAATACACTTAATCTGAGTTGTGACTCATTTTCTGAATTTACCTGAGAGTAACCTTTTAAATATTTATTAATTTTTTCTTAAATTCAAGAATCCGTTTATATTCTTAAACCCTCATTCGTGGTTAAGATCCGATTTAAATATTGTTAATTTTTAAAATATTTAGAGAGATATTATTATATAAAGTCTATGAGTTTTTTGGGGACTCGTTGAACAAAATATAAACATTTAAAAAATAAGAAAATAAAATATTATTTCTCTGATTATGTTCAGTTTTGTATTTTGAATTCATCTTCATCTGTGAATAAATTATCCGAGTTAAAATTACCTATACTAAATTTCAACACTTTGAACTTTAAACATCAACAAATTATAATTTATTCATTAACAATAGAATTTCAATAAAATTAATATATAAATAGATGTGAGTCTGATCTCTCTAATCATTAATTTACCACCTTTAGTGACAATGCTGGCATCCAGGCGCGGCGGAAGGCACGGCAACCACTGCAAATTTAGTCTTCTGTCATGGCGTCCAAATGCTAGCTGATAGTGGCTTTGAGGCCCTCAGTGTTTGGATGACATACTATGCAGGCCTTCCCCTCGACATACAACCAAAAGTTGTAGTCGAGGGTATTGGAAACAGGGTTGTAGGGGGCCGAAATTGTCAAAAAAGAGATGAAAAGACTTATTTAAGAAAGTCTTGCAACAAAAGAGATGGGGTTCTTTCATTACTAGTGACAAAGTGGCCTCTCCACCCTCACAAGGCTCTTTCTACCCACCTTTTTGATAGATCTCTAGACAATCTGGAATGAAACTTCAAGATTTCTTGCATGGGCCCTAATGAACTTGAGGGGATTGGCATGGGGAGTTTTCTTTAAATCCTCTGGGTACAGTTTGGCCTTTTTGACAGAGCCTTTCTTCCTCTCCAACGTTTCGGACTTGCTGACAGCGTAGACAGTGGTGCTAGAGACGTCCAATTGCTTGGATTTTACGAATGCAAATTTTTCAATCACGTTCAAGTATCATTTTCTAATTGTTTAATATATCTACATGTTAATTAATTTCAATGACTCAACCTGCATTAGTTATTGAATTATTTAGTGTTTAGATTTCGATGGTCCACCTGGTAATATCTTAAATATATATCTTGTAGGAAGCAAATAGTTATATTTTCAATCGTTTTATTAAATCTAATATTTTATATGTTTATTTATCGATTGTACCTTTTGTTTCAAAGTGATTTGTAATTGTTTTAAATTATAACATCAATAGGGTAAATTGTGTCAATAATCATCAAAACTGAAATTCATATAAAAACTAAATTATCGTTAAATATATTTTTAATTTGTAGATAGTATTAAACCTTGCAATAACAAAAACATCAGTGGTCTCAATATAAATTAATCAAAGCGTAAAGAAGGATTTAATATTTAATCAAAGTCATCTGGGTCTCTTATCTTATCTTGGGTCTGGGAACCATACACAAATGACAACCTAAACGTTTGTACCCAGGGGACACTGGTGTTCAAAAAATTCAATATTACTTACTGTCCTTACTTTTAAACCGAATTTTCTAATGCTTTTTTGTTCGATAGCTAAGATGTCAAACTATATTGTATAATAATTCATTAAAAATGAATTGAATATTTTATAAACTTCTGAATATTATTACTTTTCCACAGGGAAAAAATCTATTTCATTTTTGAAAAAATGATTTGTTACATATATATATGTTTATTAGGGTTTGCACGGTATATTAATATATAAGTGTTATGTGTAAATACCTTGATTAAATCAAGATACTACAAAAAATATTTTCATATACCTTTTGGGCTTGAAAGGGTTAAATGATCATTTAAAACAATAATGATTAGTAACATTAAATCTGAAAGATTGACGAAAAAAAGTTGCTAAAAAATCATTCAGAATAAGTTAAGTTTAATAACTTATTCAAAAAAATTATTTAAACATAAATATAGTTCTTATTGTTTAACTAGATTAAATAATAACCATGTTACTAGTGTTAATTTGTTCTGGTTTCGTCATATTCCGCTTTATTACATTTCTTCCAGTCTTGATTACTATTAGTTTGGTCTTGATTACTATTAGTTTTGTCTTTAATCATAAAAAAAAACAAAAAAAAATGATTTGTTTTGTGTCAGACACATTATCTTTGTATCATAATTGTAATTCAAAAAGTACTAGTTGACGAATACATTTTATCTAGTTATGACAAATGAAGTTAAAACTGCTAACATTGAACCCGTCAATAAATTTATTTTCGATAATAGTAACAATCATTTTATGACATAAAACTGTCTAAACATACGTCACAAACAAAGTTTAAAATGATGGCGTATATATATAAGACTTTTATTTATGTATAATTGAAAATACATAGAAAGGTTTAACATGACCGTCTTATTTTTTTCATATATAGTGCGCTCCACATAAGAACTTTTTCCATAAAAGAAATCTTCTAATTTACAACAGAGAGGAAACAACTCTACTGTGTATTAAAGGCATTACCTTATTTTTACCTAAGCATTGTGTGTAATAAAAATGGATAAAGCTAATATATTCATATGAGATTAAATGTTGAACAACTCTGTATAAATGAATAAAAAAACATTTATGTATACCTAAATATGGTTCCTTTTATGAAATTTTTGAAAAAAAATTAAAAACCCAATTAGAACAAAATTAAGAAAGTCAACTAACTTATTATAGGGAAATTTAAAAATTGAGTTTTAGATTTGAAAGTCAATCTAGCTCTAAGCTTTGAGCTCTTTTTCAAAATAAATTTTATCAAAAATCGTTTTTAATATTCCTGTGTTTTGAATCGTAATTCGTAAACTAGTCATTTGATTGATGCAAAAATATATGATTTGATAGCTATTGAGTTATGTAACAAAACATTTTTACCATTTCATTAAAATTTTGTTATAAAAAATTAACATTGACCTTGATCATATTTTTTTACCTTAAGTATCTCAAACCTCTGATTTTGATTAAAAATATTCAGAATAAGATCAAATAATCAATATTTCAAGATTACAAAAAAATATATATATATATATATTCCACATTTAATGTCCTCTCCATCCTCAGAAGGCTCTTTCCAACCACTTTTTTGATACCCCTCTGGACAGTCTATTGTTAGGCCTGATATATTCTACATGGTACATCATGAACTACAGGCCATTGGTCTGGACTATTATATTTAACTCGTACAGATCTAGTTTGACTTTTTTGATAGAGTCCTTCTTTCTATTCATCGTTTCTATCTTTGGTATACAGTGTAGAAGGTGGTCATAGAGACGGCCAACTACTTAGAGTGTGCCATTGGAAACTCGTCAATCATGTTTAATTGTTATTTTCTTGACTTGTCCGTAAACTAGAGAGCTTCATTTATTATAGAATTAGTAAGTGTTCATATTGCATTGGACCACCTGGTATCACTAATTAAAAGTTCATCAAAATACTATTTCCAACATTTTGAAGACTTCAGAGTTGGATTCAATTACGGATCGAATATTTCATTTCTGACTAAGACTCCTATCAATGATATTCAGGTAAATATGTTTCCTCATAAATTTTTTTTGTAGAATGACCACTATTTAGATAAATTATATGGAAGAGATCATTCGTGTGGTAATATATAAAATTATTCTTTAATATCTGAAAATCCTACAATAGGTATAATTTTTCAAAATTGTAATTAATAAGATACGATTTATTTGTATTTTACTTTGGTACTACTTTACTCTTAAACCTGATACAAAAAGTGTAAAAATAACCAATAAAACAAAATCAAAAACTGTGATAACTAAACCAACCTGTTGTTGTCGAAAAAAACAACAACAAACATATCATTTCTGAAATATCTTAGTTTTTTAAGCTATTCTGAGATGGTTCCTTGCTGCAACAGCAAGATAATGAATTATTCAAATTACAACATATTTAATTTAACATATTTGCGACCAATTTGTACAAGGCAGGAAGATCATATAATATAATAAATATCTAGGATGGTTTCTTTTTTCTCGACCATCAAAATAGCTACTGCAAGAAAATTATATTTTAATTTTGTAAACTATTATATTATCTTAATTGTGAAATATATTGAATATTAGATGCATTTCTCTTACAAAATATATTTTCTTATACTAAAAGAATATCCCTCTAAATACTAAAATATATCATCCGATTCCGATACCATATTTATGAATTAATTTATTCACCCGATTTTTGATAGGGAGAATTGATTACTTTTTTAATGTTTTATTTTTTATTAATTACAGATGGGGAATAAATACTTCCATTTATCAATCATAATTAGTTATTAAAAAATTTAATTTTAAAAAAGTTAATTAAGTCTCTGTGCTCAGGAGTTAATTAATTTCTGGTTTGTAAAAAATAATTTATTATATCTAGTCTCCTTGCCCCTCAGTCTCTGATCTAATTTCAATTGCCTCATTGCTAAAAAAAAAAATAGCATAAGTCTAATTCTACTATTTTATTGGGCTACATGAACATTGTTCAGTCTCTTACTGAGGTGTACATGTAAAACCAGTGCTCGAGTTCAGGTCCTTATCTTTTTTAATGGAACCAGGATGAATACTGATGACTCGAACATGACTCAGAAAATATAGACAGTACTAGACTTCATTTCTGTTATAAACAACATTATTCAAGAAACATACAAGAAGGAAATATTTGGTGAAAATGTACCTATATGGTTTAAGAGTAAATCAACCAACTCCTACCATTACGGAACGTCTGAGAGACTCTTGTCCATGATGCAATTCAAATGTATAGGGTACTAAAAATGTGGCCATTTCTAAAATTTACTTTGTTATTTTCACATACCTCAAATTTGTAATCTGTCTATAAACCTTTTCTTTTTTGAATTTGTATGAACGACGTTGTAAAGGGTTTAGAAGCAAAATGTGGACTGATGACTGATTTTAGCAAAATGTCAATTATATTATTTTTTGATGATTAATTTTGAAACTTTTTTTAACAAAACTTTGAGACACAACCTTTTTGAACATGTTCAGTAATCATGGGAGCCTCCACATCGACCCTCCACACGGCCGAAGAAATCCTGATGATGAACTTCCCGGACAAGTTGTTCCACTCCTTCACAATGGCAGCCTTCAGGGAGTCCACGTTCGGGTGAGATGTCCGGTTAGTCTCCCTCTCCAAAGTGCCCACACAGCAAAGTCCAACGGGTTCAAACCCGCAAAGATAATGGTCACATGTCCTTGGGCCAAAAAAAGCCATGTTGTCCGCGCAGAAATTCTGGCATTTGGTCGATGTCATTGAGGGTGCACCATCTTGGGTCCACACATATTCGAGCCATGGAAGTATGGTGAATCTCAGCACCTTGTTGTAGGCCTCATGGCCGATTTTTCCCCAGTCTTAAAAAAGAAGGGAGGCATCTTTTTTGCCGTCGGACGCTACGACCCCCAGGACCATTGTTTGGGACGGATATTTTGTAGGGAACACCCAATTGACCTCCTCTGGTGATATTCCAGGCCAACGGTCGTTCCGATGGCTGTAGACCTGGTCCGTGCTGAAAATCTTCTCGTCAGAGAATTTTTTTATAGTGGATCTATTTGCCTTGATCAACGAACGAACTTCCTTGCACCTCTGCAGTCTCCTTTCCTTCAGAGTGTTTGTCAACAGGTGGTGTGGGGTCTTTTTTTAATAGGACAACCCCAAGTTCTCATTCACAGCCCTCTTGATTGTCCCCTTGTCCATGTCAAACTCGTTGGAGAGGCGATTCATGGATTTTGTGGGGTCGTCCTTGATCTTCTTCTTCAGGTCCCCAGAAACTAATAATCCCTTTTCAAGTTGTGCCCCCCACTTCCTTCTTCCCTTGAAGGTCTTTTCCATCCTTTTTCATCTTGGCCAACTTGAAAATGAGGCTCCTGGAGCAATGTCCATAATCTCTGCCACCTCAATTTTGGTATCCAGAAGGTCTGAGATCCTCTACCTTTTTACTTCTTGCTCACTCATGATGAAAGATTTGAGAAATGTTTATTATTGTTTACTTATGCAAAAAGGACAGGAAATTCGGAATATGCAGTAAAAAATTACAAAGTCTCTCTATTTTAAATACATAAATAGCATTTATTAACGGTCCAAGGTTTGGCGTCATAAGCCTGTACTTTAAACCTTTATCTTCTTTTTTTGTTTTATTTTTTGAACAATGTTGTCACATCTGTCTATTTCATTGATTTGTAAATGAAATAATGTCTCCAAATATGAGCTCAAATAAGTCATATTATCCATATAAATAATTATGCATATCTATAGGTGGAATCGGCATTATTGAGCCGATGCTTCAAAAAAAGACCGATTCTGATCCATTGATACACCTCAAATTAAAAATAAAACCCCTCCTTTTTGTCTAGTTTTTTTTAAAGATATGTTATAAAAAAGGATTTTTAGGCGTAAAAATAGTTAATTTTAACACAGTATTTTTATAATAATGCAGTAAGTTCTTTAATATATATATTTTTTTTCAATTGTTTATTATTTTTCTATCAGTTGGTATTACTTATTATAGTTCAAATCCCACTTAGTTTACGTATTATAACGCTTAGTAGAAAGGGGACCGTTGCAACAAGTGTTTCAATTGTCCCTGTACTTTTTTCATCTTTAATACATTACATATTTACGTTCAATAAACACATTATTTTTTGAGCCTGTCCAAGGCATTGAAGAGTCTCGCGTGAGAGAAAGACACTCACTAAAAAAATTTATGATCTATAATTATGATCAATGTATAATTATTATACATCATTTTAGATCTTAATGTGCTGTAATACATTGAATGTTATAGTTTGACAGCTTGAAAAGTATAATCATAATGTAATGCTTTTTTACGAAGGGTTTAATTTTATATTTTTTTTTTTACACAAGACATTTACACTTATGTGCTCCAAACTAATTATGTCATACTTCATGTAAAATATAAAAAATAGACATTTTTATCAAATTCATTAATATATTTAAATATATATTAAGTATGGTGTTCCGCAAAAAAAAATAAAAGATATTTTTATAAAGTGCATACTCCCCATAGTTGTAATCAACCGCGGCAATTCTTTTAGTGGTAGTATTTTACAGTCTATTACTGGTCATTCCCTCATAGTTTCTCCAAACAGGGTTCCCTAATAAAAAAATGAGGCCAATAACAAAACCGTGATTACAGGATTACCTCTACTTTTTTACCCTTCATCACCGCTACACCTATATATTTTTGTTCGTTTTTGTTTTTCGGATAACAGTTGCTGACTTGAACTTAAGTTATGGCTTCAACATAGGAGATACCAATACATAGTAAAATTACTAACAATGTAAAAAAGATTATATCTTATTTACATGATAATACTTAGATAACACGCATAAAAATTTGTGGACGAAATTGTGACAATCAGTGATACTTTCGAAAGTAAATTGTATGTAGGTACTAGAGCATTTCTCTCGGGATACCGTTTTTCTGGGCTTTTTTAGAGTATTACATCTATAAAAGAATTACGGTTACATCTTTATTTTTCTGTTGAATTGGGTATTAAATACTTTAATAATATAAGTTTTATTTAATTATATAAAATTAACTTCAAAAAGTTAAATATATATATTTTTTTAATGTTCCTTTTATTGGTCAGATGAAATGGAACGAAGTAGTTCAATGGACAAGGCACTCGAGAGACAATATTTTCTTGAACTTAATGTTTGCACCCTGGTACCCCCCCTCCTTGCCAAGGAAAATTTCATTGTCAAAAAGCCCCCAGAGAAGGAAATATACTTCATGTATATTAACTGCAAAGAAGATTCCTAGATCATATAGAGTAAATGTAATATTATAATGTTTACTTATACCTCATCATTGCAATTATAATTTATTAAATTAAATATTAAAAACATACATATTATATGCTTTGATAATAAATGATTCCCAACAAAGCACCAAATATTTTGAATGATAGAACTTTACTATAACAAAAATCATATACGTTCCTAGTCTTTTTCTTTCTTTCTTTCTTTATACTCAACAATAAATGTTACATGTTTAATACTCGAAAAACGGTAAAACTGAATATATTCAAAAATATTATTTATGTGTCGGGTAAATTATTTGTAACCTATTCCATATCTGTACAAAAGTTTCTTATTTTGAAATATTTTTTTTTTGTTTATATTTGTTCAGTATGAGATGTGACATTTCAGATATATTATTTTTATAAAGAAGAGCTAAATTATTTCTAGTGATGCACAAATTGACTTTTAGGCTGCGTGTGTTTATTTTACCATGATACAATATCCTACATTAACCCAAAATTTGTTTGGTTATCACTTCTTACTCATAGAAGTGGGACTTGTGTTCTCTAAAAAGAACCTGTGCACAATTAGTGATAATGAAAGAAATGAAGAGCATGATATTATATCTGTAGGATTAGCTTAAAATTTATTTTTTCTTTTAAAGTACTAACATTAATACCTAAACATCGCAGTATTAATTATATCTTAACAGGATCTAGTAATCAAAAACTTGTTAACCGGGGTCCTACTGAGAGAAAATTTCCCATGAAACAAGAAACACTTGAAGGTACTTTTATTTTCTGATGAATAATGATAAATATAGTCGTTATCCATAAAAATCACGTGTCATTTTACTTTGTCTCCTATACAATCTCTCTTCTTTTGCATTCCAACACATCCCATACTGACTTAGAGAAGAGCTTGCGATACTCTATCATTAGGAGATTATATTATATTAAATACGCATTAAAAATGATTAAAAATATCAAATGTACATATTACATTCATTTAAAATCTAGACTTACATATATGTACAATTAAAAATGTGCTTAAAAGACTCACAAGAAAAAACATGAAGCAACGTATTTTGTAAAAAAAGTATTAATCCATTTAATGCGAAATTTACTTCTTTTGTTTTCTTCCAAAAAATACGAATAAAAAAATCCAAAACCCCTAATAATCTAGAACAAATCCAATGATTTGCAGAATTAAACAAAATGGTCAAAAAATATATACTCTCAATAGATTTATCATTTAAAGCAGTGGTTCTCAAATGGGGGTACGCTTACCCATGAAGTAATTGTAAACTGTAAGCACTCCAGAGGGTACTTGAAATTTTGAAAAATATATGCCAGTGAAATCAAAATTGAAACTCCGAAATTAAAAATCCTTTGCTTCCCTGAAGTGATTACACAGGGAACAATCATTTTCCACAAATGAATTCCATCCAAAAAGCGCAGAATCAAACCTAATCACAGTTTTTATCTCAGTCATCAGAATTATGAAATATCTGGGATTATTATCGTTCAGAATTATTTCTTACCCTTATAACTATCACCAAATTATAAGTAGGATTGATAAAGCTAATGTAAAAAAAAATATTTGCTGTATCTTGTTCTCAGCTCAATATATTTCCATTTTTAGGCTAAAAAAGGATGAAAAATGACACTTTTCTTTAGACCCTTATAACTTATTCATAATAAATAGTGATGACGAGTATTCTAGAAAAATATTCAATGCATAATTTAAAAAAAAGAAGAAGATGCATCTCCAAAATTCAATTGATCCTATGTGTTATTTATTCTACATTCTAAAATATCTTATGTATCATATTTTGTTCCACCATTAATGTAAATTTTCTTATTTCCATTTTTTTGTAAGACATTCCTATAATGATTATATAAAATGACTTAATAATTTCATAGTCATACATTTTAAATATTAAAATTGTATTAACGAACATATATTTTTTTCTAATCCTTAGATACAATAATAAACTATTCATTTAAAAAAAATTTCATTCATAAAATAATAATAATGAAATTCATGATTGCATAAAATGAGTCTTCAGAGTGTCCCTTAAGATTATATTTGGGGGAGAAGGGGGGTGATTTTCAATTCTTTTGAATAAGAGTTTCAAATTTGTATTAAATTTGATCGAAAAAAATTTCAAAAATCCTTAGCTATTCCCAAACAAAATTTAAAAATATCCTTAGATCCTTAGGTTTTCTAAAAAAAAAAATTTTTTCGGAATAAATTCAAAAATCCACATTTCACAAAGTGTTTTCACTGGACATCACAAATAAACAGACCTTAGAAGTAATAATGTCCAAGACCAAGCTTTTTATATTTCCTCCAGTTTGGTGCTCATGTCTATTCATTTGTGGCATTACGTCAAAATGCTCTATGCAATCAAATATGATCAGCATTTTTTTTTTTAAATTTTTGAAACATAGGAAAGCAATTACGTAAAGTTACTATTTATCCAAAACATTAAATTATATTCAAACTGCACATATAAGTCCTTTTTTATTTGGTTCAGTCCATTTGAGTCAGTCATATGAGTCCTTGGGACTAGTCCTTAATACTATCGGTCTTTCGGTTTGTCAGTACTAGAACTGATAAAAAAAAGAAACTAATAAAGTTGAGTTAAGTATTTAGGATTAATATGCAGGACTGCACTGGACCGGACTGAGATTGAACTGGACGGGACTGCAGTCTTCAGTCCTAAAAAAGGACTACACAACACTACAAATTATAGATACTATTCATTAAATTGAAGCTTATTTCATTTGAGTAAGTATCTCATAATATTATTATCGTTTTTTAAATTATATTTTTTAGTATTTAATTAACTACATAGGTAAATGCAATTGTGGTTCTTGTTGAAATTAATTAATAGAAATATTATACATTTTATACATATATTTAAGATTTATCCAATACGAAATTGGTAGCAAATTTTGGTAGTTTTTTACTTGAGCAATTATCTCCAAAGCAATTTACTAAGTACCTTACCCATTATATTGATCTGTTGTTTCTAATAAATCTAATCAAGTCTTTTGAATGATATATATACCAACATCAATTTAGAAATATATAAATAAATGTTATTTTCTTGTGTTAATAAGACTCAAACAATACATTGCGCAATAACAAAAACAATTTACTTATAAAATAGAATTTATCAACTTGTTTTTTTTTAGATGTATGAAAGTCAAAATATGCCTTATATACTTACACCCATAATATATGTATATCAAAATGGCATTCCATTCAATATTTATTAAGACTTTTAAAATAAATTGATTTTCTTAGAGATGTGCTTATATGTAGTAGATACATAAATCCTTGTCAAGGTCACAATCATTTATTTCAGGGCTATATGTATGTAACTATTCACTTGCAATCGTTTGGCTCGCTCATTTTTTTATATGACAGAGAATCATTGGTTTTATTGCCAATCATTTATAATGTCATTGAGTCCTTCAATCAAGCATTTTACGCGTCCATAGAAATTGAACTACCCATAATTTATTAAAATATTACTTAATGAATATGAAAACATAAATCTGTTATGATGAGTTGTTTCATAAAGAATAGCTAAAGTGATAAAGAAAAGTGAAAAATAATTATCCCCATAGCCTATAACTATTTTTATTATTAAAGAGATCAAGGGATTAAAGCAGGCTAATTTATACAATTGGTTATTCCAAATCAAATGATAAAAATAAATAAAAGACTCACTGCAATCATTGATACTTGTATATACATTTTTTTTAAACATTCAATATTTTGATCCTTATATCCAACACAAACAAAAAAATATTAAACGGTCATACGTATACTTACAATCAATGGCTTAATCAGTAGTTTAGGAAGTAATTGAATCTCAAAATATTTTAAATTTAATGGGTTTTTTCTTTGAAAATCTTTTACTTGAAACATCGCATTTTGGTTTAATATCAAAACATAGATTGAAAACATAAATCCAAATTTTACTAACAAAATGAGCACATGAAGCCGTCGTAAGAAAAATGATATGATATATCTCAATTGAGAGTTTTAAATTGATCATAAAGTGGGATCCAACACCAAATCTACTACTTCCAAATGTTTGGCAATATTATTGCAGCTTACAAAAGTGTGTAATTACTTGTCTGAAAAACAATGGAAATTTATTGACTGCACTGTTGTTAGAAATGTTGTGTACCTATATTTACAGTTATTAACAACTATTATAACAATATATATATATATAGTTTAAATCTATCATTGTTTCAAAATGGCGTTCAAACGTGATTAACTGGGTTTTTAAGGGAAAATATTTTTATAAAACAATGAAATCAAAATAATAAATATGATATGAATCAAATTATAAAATGAGACACTGTCAATTAATCATGCAAAAATTATATTTCTATTTGGCAAGTGATTTTTTACAGTTCCTTCAAATTAAGCTTATTTTTATAACAAATTAATTTAATCATGTTTATATAATATATGGTATATATTTTTTTATCATAGGAACAATTAAAAATACTTATTATTTTCAATTTGATTCAATAGTCCTGTTTGATAGTTAGATTACTAAATGTATATATATATATATTTATATTTGGGAGCAGGGGCGTTAGCAGCTTTCACCATTTTTTAGAATTTTTTTTTCAGGGGGGGGCAATAACAATGATTATGCTTGGTTGTTTTATGCGTCTACTTACTAAATTTCAGACTACATATATGTTTGACCGTTTTGGATTGTATCAGTGATGACCCCAAAAATAGACTTATAAATCTACTTAAGATGTGTTAGAATTAAATTTTAGCTCATACATTGTTGCAATGATAACATGTTAAATATAATCCTCACTCCTCAAAACACTGTTTTCCAAGCCGGATGTTGGATACAAAAGAAGCTCTTTCTTAGATGAAAGAAAATTGTGATAAATGGGGTCCTAGTGGATTTTGTATCGGGTCAGACTCTCAAGAAGCAATTGGAACATTTCAATCGATAGACAAAGAGTTGCTATCTCCGAGATATGAAAACTCTTCAGAGGTCGTTTACTAGTCTGGTCCTTCTCTCCCTCTGCTGGGTAAGGGGTCACAGTAATGTCACTTGAAATGAGGTGGCTGAAATGCTAGCTAGAGGTGGAGTTCTTGATCGACCTCCTACCCGAATGGTTGGTATCTCTCAATCAATCTTAGACAGAAGGTCTCTGCCCATTACGCAGACTTTTGTCGAACATTGACTATTACCGTCAAAGCAATGCAATGCTCCCAAAAGTTACACTTAAGAGGTGGAAATATCTCTTGGGTTTCTCAAAAGGAAAACTGAGCTCCTTGGTTCAGTTTACCACTAGCATTGTTCCCTACGCCGATACTATCACCTTATGCACCATGAAGTATCACATGACCTGCCTCATGAATGTCCGAAATTTATAATTGAGAGGAAAATTTTCAACCTTTTTAAGGAATTCTGTATCCATCTTCTGTAGTTCCTTAGTAAATTCCGTGTCGGGCGCTGGTTAAACAATCCACCATCCCTAGGGACTGCAGTAGGAGACCTAACCGGCAAACTATGCAAGGGCACCACAAGCTACAGTTATTAATACATGTACTAAGACTAATTGTATGTTTTTAAATTATGCGTAACAGTATCTATATATCAAATAAATATAATATGTTAAAAAGTAACTTTCATCACAATACAGTAGCACAACAAGTACGACATTGTTTCCATAAGTTTTGATCAAAAAAACTTGTATTACTTCTAAAGTAAATAGTCATGCCAGAATACTGAAGCATTTTCAACGCTAGTATACTAACTTTGTTTTGCAACTGACAATTGCTGCACCATTACGGCAAAAAAAAATATTTACAAAAAAAACAAAACAATGAGCAATGTGAGTCAATCAACTTCAAAATGTCAGAATCAGAAAGTAACCAGCATACTTTATTTAAATGTTTAAACTTTATGCCTTTTATATATTAGCTAATAAGATAACTTTGTTCAGGATGGGCGAATGCAGGTGTTGAAAGTTATCTTTAAAGTCAATTGTCAGTAGTGATAGTACATATCACGTATTACAAAGGCTATTTTTAATATTATAAGGTAGAAAACAAATTGAACATATATACAATAATAATTATAAAACTTGTAAAATCTAAATAAACTATTAATTTTTTAACTTAATATTATCAAAACTTGCTCTTTTCATACGCCCAGTAACCGTTTTTTATTGAATATACTCGAAATAAGTGCAAAAATATCTCTTTCTTTAGTGTAAATATAAGTATATGTATTTGAACGTTATATAAATGTTAGTTATTTCAATTGTGTTTCATTTTATTTTTTCTCAAAAATTTGTACATTAAAAAAGCCCATTTTTTTTCCTATTAAAATAAATCAGTAATGGTAATCAAAATAGCAATTCTGTACCTAAATTTATAGGAAAATATTGGTATCGCAAAAATACTAGATATAATAATTTATATCTTTTACATGCTTATAAGTTAATTGAACTTGTTATAAGGCAATGTGTTTCGACATAATTGCTTATTAATAAACTTATTAGTTTTATAATAAAGTTGATGTTAAGTATACTTAGATCAATTTTCATTTGAATTTAAGTAGTATAAATAATTCGGAACAATGTTAGCTTACGCAACCTCTCTCACTATATAAGTCTGGTTACAAAATCTATTGTGCATCGTACTCGTACAAGTGTGTATATAGGTATATATATATTAGGGTTGGTTCGGTACGTTCTTACACTCGGTGTAGTATATATATATGTAAAATTACTTTTTAAATATTTTAATATTATAATTTTTTTATCTTAGCAAATAGATTTAGATAGTGAGGTAAGAATTTAAACCATATGCAACCTCTTATATAAGAAATAATTTATGTATTTGATAATAATAAAAAAAAGATTTTAAAATGCAAAATAATAAAAATATCCCAGTTCACGAAAACTCAGTGGTATGGTGGAGTGATAATTTAAATAAATTTCCCAATGTTGCCATATTAGCTTCATGATACCTGGCAAATACAGGTACGTCTGCATCAAAAGAAATAGTTTTTTGACAGCTGGCGATATTATGACTGCTAATCGGTCTTGCTTATTAAATAATCTATAAATTCATAAATAATAGTGTTATATAACCCATGTATATTTTATATCAACCTTTTTTTTTTTTAGAGGAGTTAAATTTATTAAGGAATATAAATTATTAAAGAAAAAATTAATTTAAAAAAATGAAAAACTACATCAATTTTATTCAAAAACATTTTATTATTCAAAATTTGAATTCATGTTATCTGCTGGTATCATAAGAATTTCTTAATCCTCTTAGGGTGCATCCCTATATTTTGTGACAAAGAGAAATAAAGTAGAATGAGTATAGTTGAAAACTATTCAAATTGAATAGTCAACTATTCATTTTGAATAGTTTAAGAAACAATAGTTGAAAACTATCATTTCTTAAACTATAAGACTGTTATAGATTGTTATTCTCTTCCTTCCCTCTTTTCATGCCAGCTTTCTTTCACAGCATCAAATTCATTATTAAGATGTATTTGTAACGGTCTTATTATAATATACCTATAAAAAAGGACCACAAGCACAAAATTGTTATCTTCACTCCTTTAAGACTCTACAATTCAATTATTTGTCCTTTGGTTTGTAAAACACTGAGCAGCCATCTAGTGTTTCATGAACAAAATCGGAGGATAATATTTTTTTTTTTTTAAATATTTGAATAACATATTAACATAAGGTAACACCGAGGAGAACATTTTTTAAATCCTTTATATGATTAACTTGTTTTTTGCTTCAGAAATATGCATTTTTTTCAAAATTTCAATTGAATTTCTTGGTTGAACTCTTTGTAATTTTAGAGGCAGTCATGTATCACAAGCACCTGCTCCTTTTTAATTTTTTTAAATCGGACGAGAAATGTCGTCACAGCGAGATTCAAGACTTAGGACATCAACTCTTCTTCGTGCAGGTAAATGGCTCGTAAGTCTATCTACAATTTTAAGAAGAGGCTAGAACACAACAAGACCATAAAGAGGAAGGATGACTCCGCTAAAAAGACCATCATTTAAGTGGATTCCCTTAAGGACGCCCCTGATCTGGTTCTTGGAGTGTTAAAGGTTCACACCAGGGATATACATCAACGTTTTCAAGGCAACCTGCTACCCTGGATACAGGCAAATTTCCAAACAGCAACGTTGTCTTTTAGCCAGATGGGGCCCCTGCTCACAGAGAAAAAAATTACTCAAACCTTCTTAGCTAACTAAGAACAGCTTTCTGGGACAAAAGAATGTGGTCACAATATAGTTCGGATGTTAATCACCTAGAATTTTCTTTATACACAAACATCGAGAGGAGGGCCTGTAGCATCTGTCACCCGAAAGTTGAAGCCTTGAAGGCCTCCGTTGACAAGTAGTGTGCTGCCATGTGCCCAAACTTTATTCACAATTGTAGCAAATCTTTTTGCAAAAGACTTGTCGCCATCTATCAGACCTATGGTGGTGAATAGAATAAATCAATTTGTATAAATGTTTAATTCAAGAATACTAGGCTATTTTCTTTTTTCTTTCCAATTTTTGGAAGAATTAAGGTTGTGCTCCTAAACAATAATTTTTTTGAGCCAAAACAGGTTCTTGGAGATGGTGATTGTGAATTTCTCCCATCTATAATATAAATATTATAGCGTATATCTTAATCTGCTTTAATACATTTTGAAATCAAATAGTTCAACAATCAACATATTGGTTTAGTTATTTAATCATTAAAAATTAAATTGATACTGCATTTATATTTTTTTAACTTAAACTCCATTTGAATTTCACTGTTGTAAGGAGGAAAGTTAAAACTTCTGACGGGTCGTATTCCAATTTAATTTGTGGAAAAACTATTGATAATTAAAACAATTGCAGACATATGGTGGTATGGTGGGGCAAATTTTAATGTGTCTGAGAAAAACTAGGAGGGAGTAATTGAGGAGGGGGGAATGTTGCAAATATCTGTCCCCCTTTCTCCTCTTCTCATTATTTACAAAAAATAATTTTATATATTTTTTAAACACTCGTATATTTATTTAAAACAACTATTATTAACTTTTGTACTTCCATATTACAATTTTACCATTCCCTTCAGATTTTCTTTTTTTTTAAATACAATTTTTCATTTTATGAGATATATGTATTAAAATAATTTTTAATGGAAGTTTAAAAAAAAAAAAACTAAATTCCCCTCGCTTAAGAGCCACTGATCTACAGTGAATTAAATTACATCAGAAATATACGAATATTTTTATATACATATTATATATATATATGAGTATTTTATTTTTACTTCTCAATTTCATATATAATTTTATTTTTTTAAATTCAAATAAATTAGTTTTAAATATTTTAAACTATAATATGGAAAAGCCACTTAAAAAAAAAAGACTAAATTATATTAATCATGAGTATAGATGCTTTGATCTATTTATACATGCATGTTAATATATCCTCAAAGTGAATTTGATAAACATACATATGTTGTATGTTTTGGAAATATAAATATAGTATTTTTCGCTATATTTCAATGCTCCATAAGAAGTGTAATAATAATTCAATTTAAGCCAAGTACACCCCGTTCTGTTTCATAACATATTGCCCATGAGAATCTAACTTCACAATTGCCTATTGGCAAAAAACTTGGACAACCCATTTTCACAAAACTTTTATTAAAACCACATTTTGTACCCCTCCTCCTTACGTCCTCCTATACTTTTTTCAAGCTAAACCATTTAAGGAAGAGATTTTGCAAATAATTTTGTTTCATAACAAAAAATCTATGATATATGCTGGTATGGTATAACGCAGGTTTAATAGGCTCAATTTGTATAACTCATTTATTATGTGTGCAAATACGAGTATGAATTTCTCTTTTATTAAAGTGCATAATTCTCTTTGATGAATTTTCGTTTTAATTACATGAAACTTTTATACAGTGTATGGCCATTAAATTATAGTGAAACTGGTGTCAAACATATTTTTAAATTTTGACAGATTATACTTAATCTTTTTGCTCTTCTGTATATGTACCTAAAAGTTAAGATTGCAAATTTTAAGCATTTCAGGTATGTCAAAAAAGTAAGCAAAAATGAACATAATAAACCTGATTATGATAATGTTTGTGAGGAAAACAGATTTTTGTTAGATTAACTGTGAGTAGCTTTGATAAAAAGGAAATTTTAAAAATCCCACTTCGTACACATACATGGCCTGGAATTACTACAATGTCGACCCCAAATTATACTCAGAGTCCAACAAGGACTTACATTTATAACCAGGGGCGTTTGCAGGATTACATATATATATTTGAGGGGGCTAGGTTTTTAGTTGTTTTTTTTTAACATAAAAAAAAAAATCCACAGCTATTGACTAAAATGAATTTCCAAAAATTTCGGAAAATTAAGTTTAAAAAAAAAAAAAAATTGAAAAATTAAATTCTTTTAAAAAAAATTCAAAAATGAAATTATAATATTATATAATTCGGAACAAAATTTCAAAACTCTATAGCTATTAATAAGAATTATTTTTTTGTAACAAAAAAATCCAAATATTAATTTTCTTGTTCTGTTGAATAATTTATCCAAATAACCTTTTTTTAAGAAAATAAATTTTTGAAAAAAAATGTTAACAAAATTTGGGCGTAAAATTTTCTCTTCCTGATCATAAAGATTTCTAGTAAAAGGTAAAAATTACAAATCCCACTTTGTATTTAGCAAGAACATAGCCAGGAATGACTCCGTCTTTCAAACATCAATTCTGTTCTGAGTTCGAGAGGGACTTAAACTTACATATAATAGGGGGAGAGTTAAAATCAAATTCAATTATAGACCTACTTTTCGGATGCAAGAGCATCTTTAAAGCATTTCAAAAAATATAATTTTTAATTCCACGTCAAAAATCCCCCAACCCCGAAAATGATGTTATTTCCCAGTATCATAAGTAATTCGTTGTGCTACAATTTGTTATTCTTCAAAATGAAAACTATAGATCATATTTTTATGTATCACTTGAGAAAATGAACTTAAATGAAACCTTTAAAATTCAACAACATAACATTGAAATTCAATCTTCAATATCCCTTTACAAATAGAGAATGTCGTAAAAAGAAGTCATTTTCAAATGGCTATGGAGGTAAAAAAAAGTCATTTGAAGACCGAAACTTTACAAACATAACTTTTTCATTAAAATATCAGAGAAGATCGAATTTAAAGCTCAGCCTAAAAATTGGCGCACGCAAAATAAAAATTTGGATTTTTTATTTTGACCTTTTATATGACCTTAAAACTTTATTAACTTAAAATATTTTATAACTATTGTTTGAAGCACAAAAATGATTGAACTATAACGACATTTGTGAGTTTCTTCTTATTACTTTGAAAATAGATTTAAAAAATACGCATTCCTAGGCGAAAAAGTAATTTTGGTCTCATTTGTATAACTTAACACCACCCCCTAGATATAACTCCCCAACCAATACTCAACTTTACTCTCCGTTATTCATAAACACATACTCTCCTAGATAAACTTGGGACTTAAACTGTTCAGGTTGCCAACAACAACAATAATGCTAAGTATTTACACCCATACAACTTCAAGAACCCCAAAATGTGTTTTTTGTCCTTTTTCCAAAATTTCATAGGCTTTGTCCTCTTGACAAACATTAATATATACGAAACCAAATAAAACAATGGCGTAACTCTTTTAGACTTAGTTGGGATATCAGCATCATTGTAATCTGCATTGTAGAAATAAAAGAAAAAGTCCCCCAAAATTAAAATATTTTGCATAAGAATGTAATGACAAAAATTTAATCACTAATCAAAAAAGCAATAATAAAAACAAATTAGTTTCATTATTATACATATATGATATTTATTTATCCATTAAATTGAAGTTATTACATTATTATTTATAAAAGAAAATTGAGTTTTTAATCGTTATGGGATATACAAAAAATTCGAAACAAAAAGTTTTTCTCAAAAAAAAAAAAAATATAATATCGAAACGTTATAAAATTGTCCAATTTTGATTGATAGTTGATATGCATTGGAAATGACATCTCTAGTATATCAGCTGAGAATCTTGAAAAAAGTATATTTCAATTAATAATAATGTTATACGTGACGAATTAGTCTAAAAATTTAGACATTTTGTTGTTTCCCTTATCAATTTCGAATATATGTTAGTGTTGATAGTTATGAGCTATCAACCTCAAGAGATCAGCAAAAATATTCTCATTTAACTTTCACTACAAGAAAAGTGCGTCAAATCATCAACAACTGTTCTAATTTATAATATTGTGAACTCAAAACTTATCTACTTTAACTTCTATTCATAAGAGGATACAACTCTAGTGGATAGGGGATGAAGTCGCATGATCTAAAAAATAATGGGGATCTGTTTTATTTTCTAATGATACTTATTCCAATTTAGATAGGCCATTTATTGTTCTGAAATCAATCCGCTTAGGTTCAATACCCGGTCGCTCCTGGAGAAGAGGATATATATAATATGTACCAGGTGGACCATTGACATCTGAACACTTACTAATTTAACAATAAATGAAATTTGAGTGACTGAAATAATTCATATTTTAATATCTTAAAGCATAAACAATTAGTTAAAAACAAAATAAACACAAAACGGAGCTCTCTTGCCAGGATACATGTCAATAAAATGGCAATTGAACCTGATCAGCGAATTTCCATCCGTACACTCTGTCAAAAAGGCCAAACTGGATTCAGAGTGAAAGAAATCAACCCACCCCAATTCTTGTCTATGAAGTCTATGAAGGACCAAGCAATAGATCTCGAAGTTCCCATCAGACTATTAAGAGAACTATCAAAAAAGTGGGTGGAATGAGCTTTGTGAGGATGGAGAGGCAACTGTTGACAACATCCATGAAAGAAACCCATTTCCTCCGTAACAAGACTCTTTTTTACACTTTTGGCCCCCTACAACCCTGGTGCCAATCCCCTCAACTACGCATTTTGTGTGCATTTCAATAGGATCTCTCCAGTATTTGTCATCCAAACACCAAGTTCCTCAAAGCCACGGTCAGCTAGCACTGGGACACCATCATAGAGGACTACATCTGCAGCGTGTGCCAGGCTTCCGCCACCACCTGGAAGCCATAATTGCCGCTAGGAGATCTACATTAATTATTAAGAGAGCACAGGCACAAATCTACATATAGTATTAATATATTATATCATGTTGAATTTATGTGTTCAGTTTTAAATGGAACACTCTGTATATTAAGTTCCATTACTTTCTCAGATGAATTAAGAATTTCACTAATATAGAGAGAAATTAAATAATGCAAGACCATTTTTTTTCGAAGAAAACATGTATGAAGCTTTTTCTTTATCCAAAAAAGCTGATTGGGTTTTGATGGGGAAGAAGCAAAATTCTGCAAAATATGTAGGCTTTCTACAGAAAAATATACTCCCATTTTAAAATTGTCTTGATAGTAATAAGTCTCCTTTCATCAAGGTAATGCAACCATTTATATTTCAAAAAACAGGCAAAAATGGTTGCAAAACCAAAATATGAATGTATTAAATTGAGTTACTAAGTTTCCAGACTTAAACCCAATGAAAATCTATGGAGAATTTTATCAAGAAAATTAAACTAAACCATAAAGATGTGATGAGTAGTGTTATAATAACTATAGATAACCCTGAAAAAGAGCGTTTGAAAAGAAATAATTTAGGTAAGTTAAAACTTCCTTCAGGAATATAAGGTATCTCTATATTTTGGCACTCCAAAATTAGATTATTACTACTTTCGAAAATAAGAAGATATATTATAAAGAGGTTTACTGGAATGTGACATGTTTGGGTTTTTTAAACCGGACTATAGTAGATTTTAAATTAGTTAAATCTGAATCAACCAATCGACAATATTTAAAATTAAATTTGGAAGATTTAAGTATGCAAAATAAAATATGTAATATAGTAAACCTTACGTTTATTGAGCCTGGGAATACACATTGTTAATGCTTTGCATGTAAACTTGAAAAAGTGTCCTAGGATTTTGTCACAAGGTGACTTAAAATGATCCAAAAAATTGTTCGGTCTGGTTCTCAAAACTTAATTGGATTTCTTCCTCATTATTTATAACATGCAAAAATCCAAGGAAGGACAGATCTGTCGAAAAAAGGGAGCAACTGATTTTGTTGCAGAAATGTTTAATTTTTTTTTTTAAATAATTGTACTTTAAGCTGTATAAGCAGAAAATCTATTCAAATAAAACAAATATCTTTATTTGAGAAGGCTTAACGGACCTATGACAGTACATTGGCCTATAAAACTCCAAATATAATTCCTCGTAGATTTTTAAACCGTATGGAATTCGATACTTGTAGACCATCATGACTTCATTTCTTATTATTTGAGTTTCCATATCGCTTCTCTCGTCCATTAGAGGAGAGAGAAAAAAAAACTCTGTTGATATATAAATAACAATTTTTGTTATGAAATCAACTAAAGCGTCAATATCTCTGTACATATACTAACAGTGATATTTGTCATTAAAATCAAGGGACCATTTTTCAAAACCCAACGATTATGTCATACATACCGTGTTAAAATTGAGCTAAGCCTCCACTAATAATCAAGCTATAGCTATTTTTCAGAGAGTTTGGTTAGACAATTTTCCAGTAATGGATACAAAAGATTACTGTTTAGTTGGAAAATTTATTTATACGTGCATTTTTTCAACTTTTAAAATGCCCCAGAATAAATGTACATAATTAAGCAGTCTATTCATTTTTTTGTAGAGTAAATTTAATAGAAAGATAAAATATCAGATAGTGTACATACGTTGTTCTATTTATACATAAGTATGTCTTTATCAAGTATCTTTTATTTGTCTTAAAAAACACCCCTTAGTAAAAATTCGTACATAAATATTGTATAAAATTATACGAAAACATTTTGTACACTTAATACTTGATAAATCCGATTTCACTTGCTAATTTCAAACTACATATTTTCTTTTATAGCTAATTTTTAAGAGATTTAATTAAATTTTAGTTATTTTATTAAAAACTTATATAAGAAAACAATAACATTTGGAAAGTCTTTTTATATATTGTGATCATAGGGAATAAATATGGTACAATGTTCATTTCAGCTGTTGTTGGAGGAATAATTTTATTGTGAATTGAGTTATATAAATTAGTATAGGTTTTATCTTATCTAGTGGCACAGTTAATTTAAATTTTAATAAGTCTAAAATTTATAACTCGAAGGTCTTCAAACTCGATGAAAGATAGGTTTTGTGACTCAATTTTTCTTATGTAAAGTTTCAACTCAATCAAAAACAAAAACAAAAGAGAAAAAGTAAAATGGACCAACAATAGAGTGAAATTTTGAAGCTTCTCTCTCTCGGCATGTCCGACATTGCCATATCCAGGGAGCTCAGGTAGCAGCTTCAGTGAAACATGTCTTTATAAAAAACAATCCAGACGGAACTATGGTCTTGGGTGTTGTGGCAAGCACAGGTGAAGTCTGCCATCCCATTTTTGTGGAGAGGAAGGAGTGGCTCAATGTAGATGCATATTCTTCTAGATAAGAAAGTACTACATTGGGCTAAGGCAAAGGTTGGGGACAGCTTCGTTTTTTTCTCCAGATGGAGCTCCATTTCATTGCACAGCTAAGAAACAGGCAGCTTTCCAGACTTTTGGGATCTCGACATGTGACTGACGTTCTACTCTATCTAGGCACTTCTAGAAAAGAGGAGGGAGTACTATTTCTCACAGGAGTATAGAGTCTCTAGAGGGTTCCATCAAGAAGGAGTGGACCAAGCTCGAGTCTCACTATATGGTCAAGCCAGCAAAAGATTTAGCCCTCATATGAAGCAGGTGTTAGAGCTGATAGCTCACCCATCGAAAAAAGTTTTTGCTATGTCCTATTTTTAGATTTATTTTGTAAAATAAATGTTCACACAAAAACCTTTTGTTTATATTCTACTCTTGAAAAATTGCAATAATAAAAGGTGTACCACTCGATAAGATCCACCCACTACTTATTAGTAATAACTAAAATGAAAAAATATCGCACAGTTGGTTAATGACAGCTCAGTACAATTTTGTCGGATGATAAAATTTGGGTAAAATAATTTACTATCTAAATAAGTACTAGAAGTAATAGTAATCTTGATTTATACAAATTTTATCAAATTTATCTTTGTAAATCTAAGAATACCTTGAAGAAAAATGAAAAAATAGAATAATTAATAAATAAAGGTAGTAGCACACACATTAACTACAAAGTTTTTTTGTTTTTTTTAAAACGTATTCTTGAAAATTCTTATACAAAAATTTAAAATTTATTTGAACTGAAAACGATAATTTTGTAAGGACTATAACAATATGTTAATAAATATTGCATGGACAGTAAATTGATAAATGAAGCATTTTGTAAGAATAATTTACTTTCTAAAATAAAATACCTAAAAATGAGAATTATATATGTACATATTAGTTATTTCAATTTTTTTTTAAATCATTAAATATATACCCACTCTAACAATAACAGTATTACTATCCAAGGTTGATAATGGAAAACTCACCTTTTCCTCAAGACCAAATGGTACATATGAATGGTATTCGTAGAAAATCTAATTAGACAATGAAGTTCTGGGCTTGAAAGACACACTATGATTGTTGATTAGAGTGACCTGGGGGTGCTATTGATGAGATTGAGAACAACATCAAATGTACAATGAAGACTAAAATATCTTCATTTAAAATGGTCCTTTTTTTAATTTTCGAAATTAAAAAAAATGATTATTTTTTTCCAAAAACATTCTAGCCCCCCCCCCACCCAAAAAAAAAAAAAAAATGTTTGTGTACTACATTAAATTTATGACAGATTAGTAAATACTGATCAAGCAATTCAATGTAAATATTTTCTTGATCTTAAGATATTATATATATTTTTACTCATATGATAGATGAAATTAGTGTTATAAATATTTCTATTAATTTATTTTAACAATAAATTTTAATCTAAGTAATTATATATTCTATTGAACAAATATTTAATCCGTTCCTTTAAAAAAAAATTCTCTAAAAACCTTTTCAGAAATACAAAAATTTAGTGTACGGCTAAATGTAATCTAAATATGAGATGGTTGACTAATTTTTTTTTGCGTGATTTGATTTGGAATCATCTAATCACAAATATTTTATGACTAAAGATTTTTGACAATTCTTGCTCTTTAAACTGTATTACCCAGAAAAACTTTTTAAATAGAGATTTGTTGCAAAAAGACTTCTTAACGATCAATGGAAATATTTCTTCAATAAAAACTGGAAACTACTATAACGACGGTGGATATCAAAAATGATACCCGTTTATTTTTTAATATTTATATCCATGAAGATGTTACGTTTTGCAAATGATGATGTACTTGGCTAATCAAAAGCTTTAAAATAATAATCAAAAGAACTTGATTGAGGTAGTTGAATATTCATCTTGTTTCAATTCAAAATCATTACCTTCTGAACTGGAGCATGATACAGACACAGGATTATGTCTTATATCTTCAATGGATAATTTTTACTTGAACATCCTTGTACAATAACAGGTGAAATAAGTTCAGTAAAAATCTATGTTTATATAAGAAAAATACACAATTTCCTTCTTAATTTACTAATATATGTCTGAGCTTGGTTGAGCCAATTCATACAACATTTTAAGACATAAAGATTATTTGAAATTAGTAAAAATTGAATATGATACCTACGTCTGTATAAATAGTGTTCACTATATCAACAAAACAGTTTCCATTTTCAAATTAGTTTCTGTGGTTTATTAAAATGAATTAGGAGAATTCAAGAACTTTTGAACCAATAAAATTAAGAAGTTTCTCAAAAATTTCATTGAATCCCAAATAGGTATTAAAAAAAATACCCTTGTTCTTCTAGTGTTACACAGTTAAATTAGCTTTTAGTGCATTTTGCAGTTTCTGTGGCGTCCACTGTAATTAAATTATTGAAAATATTGGAAGATATAAACATTTCTTTAATACCATCTTTGTCATTTGGGTAATAAAAGTCCTTATTGGAGAAGTCCCCTAAACATGTCCGTGTGCAATTATTTAACTTAAAAATTATCAGCAAATTTTAAATCTCTACCTTGATTTGATCGTTAGATTATTGAGAACTCTATTATAGGTGATATCTCTTCCAATCGAGGCTTAAATATGTTTACAACAAAAAACTATGAGTTAATTTTGATACAAATTTAAATTATAAAATTTAACTATTGTAAATTATTGACTTCTTTTAGTTATGGAGAAGACAAAATGAGTAAATGGATAATAATAATTTTACTACATAAATCATTTGTTGCGTATAATATTAATTTCATTTTTCGTTTCTTGAGTTATTAAAACAAAAATAACTATTACATTTAATTAGTTGATTAATGCAGAGTTTAGCTCTTTTATATGCTTCAACAGTTATACACAGGGAGCAACAGCTACGCTAGCCCATGACTATTAAAAAAATAACAGGTAGCCTCATTAACAACACAATATTACTATATAATTGTATATATATATAAATAATCAACAATACTTGTCAAAATTCATTTGTCTTCATTTATTATCTAAAGTCTAAAAAAATTATGTAAACTCTTTACGCGTACGACAGCTTTCTCCTTTTTTCCCTTTTAATATCTAGTTGCTTAAATATAAAATAAATTTCTGATTGATTTATTCACCAATATAACCGTTGACATTTAATTATGCAATTACAGTAGCCTCAAGCAATCTATAATTACCAATCTATGATCATACTATTACAAAGTAAAATAAAAAGTCCCACGATGTGTACATTTTGCTTTATGCTACTTGCTTATAAATAGTTTAGAACAGATAAATTGTCTTGAGGGTTTTAATTCTTAATTTTTGCCGTAAATAGTTTTACTGCTGGTAATTTTGTCTTTAGAAGAATTTTACTCATGATATATTAGCTGCCTTTTAATATTTTTATATTATCAGTTCCAGTTATTTTTGTATCTCAATCACATTAACTATATGGGTATGAAAGAAAATATTGATGTAATAATTAATAGATAATAATAATAAAGAATGAATAGTCAATGAGTTATAATACAGTCCGGAGGAGCACAACCTTCTGTTGTTCAACGCCATATGTCCCTTAAATAATTATAAAGCAATGATATTCGTTGTAGTTGCAATTTTATATCAACATCATGTGGTATGTTAATCAACTCTTGTATTTTGGGATAATATTTAAAACCCCAAAAAATGATGGATTCACTGAATGTATCAAATTCAAAATCAAAAAAGAATATTATAATTGATTATAAATTTCATTAATAATTAATTGATAAATTATACGTCAATCATATTGATAGTTTTCTAGTTCCCATCATCTCCTCGCACTCTATAAAAGTTAAACCTCTAGATGATTTATACGATTATATAAAAGTACCTAATTTAGTGAAACGTTTTCATTATTAATGACAGCGTAGTTAATTCATTTTTTTTTGTTCGTAATAATACTTCATTATATTCCAAAATAAAAAAACTACGGATAAGTAATCAAACTATTTATCAACTACTTATATAAAGATAGTTGATAAATTACAAATGCAAAATTATGTCAAATAAGAAATAGACCCCTGGAGAGTGAGAGAGTAAGTCCAGGAAATATAAAAAGGAGATAATTTAGGATAATGATTTTTCCAAACACATGCGATAAAGATAATCTAAAGTATTTTGCCCTGATAAGATTCTTTGGCAATAAAAGAAAGTAGAGGGAAGTCGAGTTGATGTCTACAAAGAATAAAAGGTTCAGTAATAATATCGTAATATTAACACAAATATAGAACTAGTTACTTGTTACACAGTGACATAAGACCAAGCAAAATGAGTCAAATAAAAGAGATACAACTTCGTAGTCTATTTAATCCTGTTGATGGGAATAAATAAATTAAAGACTCACCACAATAAAGGAAAAATAAATCTTACACTCAAAGCTGTGATTAATCAAGAAATGCTCCTTTCTCTCTATTGATGGAATTTCTTCAAGCTATGCTATGAAGACGACTATGGTTCCTTAACGTGCCACAAGTCAATGAGTCTTTTCCAACAAGATTCATCATAACAGATCCGTGATTCTTTACTCCCTTCTCCTTGTAAATTTTAATAGTACATTATTCATTCTTTATTATTATTTATTAATTATGTCATCACTCCTTTCCTTTTTTTCTCTCCTCCTAATAATTCATCTAATTGATATACAGGATTAAATTTTGAACTGATAATATGAAACACAAAAAGATTGTAAATTTTACCAGGTGCGAAAATGTTTGCAGGAAAATTATTGGTCACGGTACATGAAGTCCTCGAGACACATGATGCCTTCAAGAATATTGACATACTTTTCGTATCAATAAACACAAACCTTTGAAAATAGTATTTGAATTATAGGATTGTTCCAGAAGGGGAACATAAGTATGGTATTTGAAAGACATTAATCATAAGGCTCAGATTATTTATTGTTCTATAAGAATTCCATCATCATATATAGTTTTAAACTTTTCAAAATTCCCTTCTCTAACACCTATAACGACAGACTTATGCAAAATTTTCCCTTCAAAGGAGACAAATATACCACCCCTAAAAATTGTATGATTTTTATCAAGACAAAATAAATAAATTGTCAATATATCAAATCACGAGCTTTTATAAATAAATAACTTGGTTAATTTTTGTGAAAGTCATAAACATTTTATATAAATACTAAAAGTGGGATTACTACAAGATTTAAAGTTAAATATCTTTATTTAACAGATAATTTGAGCCCTCTAATAAAGGTCATACCCATGTCCAACTTTGTAAGGAATATGGAAATAACATGAAATTTGAAAACTACTAATGTGGTCATCAATATCAACAGTAGCGTGTCAAGTGGTTCTTTGAGAAATAAGGTTGCATAGTGCATACCTCGTTTAGGGAGACTTTTAAATTGTTAGAAGCAACCAAAATATACACTTTTGTTACTCCTTGTACATAAGTCAAATATTTTTATGGTTCTACATGAGGACCCTCAATAAACAAAAGTGTCATACAAAACGACGGAGCTTTGGAAAGTTTCTTGGGGGTTCTACTTACAAATGTATGTAATATACCATCATCTTTACATTAAGAGCAAATATAAACTGAGCGAGGGAGTGCATGTAAGGGGGAAAACAGAGGGGAATATCTTCCCTCTTCCTTTTACTCCCTCTCCCGCGATATTTAATTTGCTTTTCTTTAAGCAAGAAGGAAAAAGCTGAGAATAACGCAATCCTCTTCTTCTTTGAGTCGTTTCCACCACTGTGTCTCAATATATATATATATATATATAATCCACATTTATATTTTAGTCGGTTCATGAGAGCCATTAAATAAAGAAGTGAATATATATAGACGTATACATACACAAATAATAGGATTGAATATCATATCTTATTGAGAATGATGCACTATCTATTATGTCTTCTTGGGCCTGTTCTTGCTCTAGGATCCAATTCATTATTTCATCGGCATGAGGGGTAAGCATTGTACTCATGTTTATAATATATTAGTGATAACAATTAATATAATAGAAATGACAGAGTGAAGCATAAGAGATTACAAACAAAATGTAATTAATTTTGGAGATTGAATAAGGAACTAAACTAATCAGATTTGAATCATTATGCTATTAATAATTGTAATTGGTTTGAATAAAGATATATAAAGTAGGTAAATTAATGTATCGAAGAAAGAAAATCAATATATTATGTTCAATAAATCTTCTTATTTCGTGTGTACCAATGAAGTATATGCTAGGGTCCATGATCCCGTTTTACAAGAATTTATCAAGATTTTACACCTGCGAGAAATTCCCAAGAAAAAAATATTTCCCGAGAAAATTCATATCTTATTATTGGAAAATATAAGCTTCTTTCACTTAAAGAAAATTCCCCAATAATAAACCTACAAATTAATATTCAATCATACACGTTTGTATGTAGAAAAGAGGGATTTTTTTAAATATTTTACATATATATCGCTAGGAATAGCTTAAAATATAAAATATGTTACTTAAATTCCCAGTATTTAGCATTTAATATCTCATACCAAAATTTAAAAATTGGTTGCCCGGAAACTCACTTCAATACAATTTTCTACAATGAGTGATAAATTAAATAGTATTTCTCTTTAACTTGTAAGAATAATGAGTGCAATTAAAATTGTATCCTAAAACGCAAAGCAAATTTAATTCCTTTTTAATCATGAATGCAATTTGCTTTTCAGTTTTTTTTTCTTCTTTTGTTACAGTTTAAACACATTTTTTGTAAAAATGCATAATGGGCAAATTTTTACTTAGATGAAGGTTATTAAAGTTGTTGCTTGGTTTAGAAACAAAACTGACAGGTTAAAGACTCATCACATTATTTATTCATTTCATAATGGTGTATGTACCTATATGTTCAATTTAATCTTAATTGCATCTCTGAGTACATACATATGTTAATTAAAAAATTTAGTTAGATAAGGATTTTTTCAATGTTTATTCATCGTTTTATTTCATGAAAGTCTTAAATAACAAAATTAATGCTTTCGTACCAGTTCAAGTACAAAAATACATATCAATATTTTTATAGTTTTGATACTATTTTGACATACAAAAAAAATGTCATTAAGGACTGGCAATCGACATGTACTTTTAGTGGTATCCCGGCATAGTTTTTGTTTGAGGTGGGGGCAGCTAAATTTTTAAATCAAGAAAATAATATTTTTTTGCTTCTTCATGTATAATACAATTTTATTTTGAGTTGTTTGTGACAGAAAGTTTGAGGGATCAGTGGACCAATTCTTAAATGAAATAGTTGTATTGTAAGTACTGATTCCAATATCTTTTAAGTATAGCACAGTATTTATATCATTTTAAATCCATCACTACCCCTGTTTCACTATGGTAACGTTGTACACTACATCATAATAACTATAATGACAGCAGAGATGATCAAAGCAGGCTTGTATTTCAATATATGAACAGTTAACATGGTAGGGGCTACCTACATAATTTAATTGCTCTCTTTTTCTATCATACTAGTTTACTTTATTTTATTTTTCAGATACAAAAATATCTTATTACAAACTATTTTTCCCTCTCTCTCTATTAACACAGAGTATATATTTGCAAAAAAAAAAAAAGAAGTTATTGTCCATTTAACAGTATATCTAAATCCACTCATCCTTTGATCATGTCAAGTTTTTTTTTTAAGTATTTCATTAATAAGTGGTCATAATGGTTTATTTGAAGTGGGCATTAAAGCAAATTTGAACTTGCTTTATAAAACTTAGCCCACATTTATATCATAATATATGAATGTATTGCATACGTATAGATGTTTGATAATCTTATAATTATTTTACAAGAATTTAGTAAATAATTCTAGGGCTCTCACAAAAAGAAGATTTAAGGGATATAAGAAGGATGTAATGTGGATTTGTATCCATTCAGTTTTTAGTAAAGTAAAGAATTATGCCAATTTTTGTCATTGCTTATGGAGAATACCTATTTACAAGTATATTTTTGCTTTTAATATTGAGCCATATAATGTATATATCTATAATGTGGTCTTTGAAAGATGTTAGATATTATTTATTTATTCAATTTAGTTTAAATAGTTCTAAAAGCTAAGCAAAGGAAGAAAAAAAGAATATCATTTTATTTTTCATTTAGTTGACGTATAAATATGTATTATTTAGTTTTCATGGATCTACGCTCCATTGGCTGTTTTATGAATGTCTTAATAAAAGAACAACACCTTTTTTTGGTTGATGAATAGACATTTTCTATCAATTTTGGTCGACGTTCTTTTTTTTCTTCTCATTCATAGAAAAAGACGTAAGCCGGATTAACACATCACAAAAACATTGGTAATTAAGTGTTTAAATGACTATTTTGGAAAAGATATATTTGGTAATATAACATAAAACTAATCTAAGAAATAAATTTTTTGTATGAAGATTACTGAAAAAATAGTGTATATGACTATATCATCCCCCCCCCCCTCCCCATCTCAACGCAAAATTTCGGACTGATTACATTATTTTATCATTTTTCATCGTAACTGTATATTTTGTTCCATTTACAGAATCCAACTTGTTAATATTCAACTAAAAGTTGATTTCATTGTGGTTACGTAATTAGTAGTAAAGTAATTAACTAACGCCCCCTAGTGAGGCAAAAGTTATTCTTGAATCTAATGAAATTTGAACAAATTGTCATCGTTTCCATACTTGGATTATCGATTTGGAGTAACAAAAGATAACATTTCTAATATATAGTCTAAAATTCTAATTCATTGTTGATATAGATGGATGGTCCATTGAAAATTTCAAATACTTACTAATTCAATAATTAATTATGTTTGAGTGATTGTAATTAATTAATATTTCGATATATTGATGCATAAACAATTATTTACATAAAAAAACGAATAGGAGCTCTTAACTTAAGTTCAAGTCGATAAAATTACTCTTGAACGTAATCAACGAATTTCCATTTACGCCCTCCAAGCAGTTGAGCGTCTCGAAGACCACCTTCTATACGGTCAGCAAGTCCAAAACGTCCAAGAGGAAGAAAGGCTCTGTCAAAAAGGTTAAACTGGACTACACCTTTTGGGTGTTTGTCTAGAGGAAAACCCTCAGTGGCCATTAAAGTCACTGTAAGGCTGAGAGAAGACTACGTCTCCAGTGGATACTAGGGCTTCAGCCGCCGCCTCAATGACATCATTACATCTAACGACAACTAAATTAATAATGAAGAGAGCTCAGACAAACATCGATTATTAGTATTAATTTTGTTGAAATTATATTCTTAACAAAAAATATTATATCTTGTTAAAAATTAAAATTCAAAGTCTTCAGATTTTAATTGACCACTCGGTAAAACAATATTTTAGAGTGGTACGTAAGAACTTTAGAAAATTATTACTACATATACATATGTATATATATATATATACATATCATTTATGAAGTCAGTATATTATTATATATATACTATATGAGAGGTAGACTTTTCTTTTAATTATGTACATACCATATTTTCCACATTTATTTTGATGAAATTTGTCAAAATTAATTATGTAAAAAACTTTATTAAAAATTTATTCACAGGGTTTTTATATAAGCAATATTTAATGAAATATGAAGAACAATTATTACTATCATCGCTCACCCAATCCCCAAATGAGCATTAGATGAAGAATATATAAGAAATGAGGGAAGATATTGATGTAGAGTGTAGAGGGAGAAAATCATCATCGTCATCTACTAAAAAGTTAAAAACCCTTGGGAAAAGTATCGAATAGAAGCACGTACATAGTGGCTTCTTCCAATTCATTCATAATATACATATATTTGTGTGTTAAAGAAGAGTTATTCAGTACATAGTCAAGATCGTTTATTTAAGTACAAGGAGGCAAAATCTGATCTCAGAGGGGTGTTTGAAAAATACATAGAAAAAGGAAATAAAGAAAAAGGTTTGACAAAAACGCATGAATATTAATATATATATATTTTTTTGCTCTTTTTACAAGTATCATCCATTGGTATGAAACCTTTTTTGGTATAAGTGATGTAGGCTTGAACTTTTTTTATTCAATCGCATATTTTATATTTTGTAACTCGGTCCAACCCAAGCTGCAAAATCTTATTTAACTTGCTTACTACCTATAGAAGATTTGACAAAAACTAATTATGCTTCATTATTCCTTTTCCACATACTTATCAAATATAAAATAATTGATTTATATGATTAAAATTTAATTTATTCACAAAATTGTCGATAAGTCTTTCCACTCATGATAAAATTATATTTAAATACTTTTTTTAGTGTTACATAAAAACAAAACTTTTATTTCCCACACCAATTTATATAACAATTTGTCATAGAAATGAGAGAACTTACCCTTTCAATCAGTACGTCAAATGTTAGTTTCCAAAAAAGTTCTTCCCATCGAATTCAGGATTCCCTTTGTTTATCTTTGAAAATATGTGTCCAAAATTTAATGCGTGGCCTATAAGCATTATCATTATAAAAGGGGGGATTTCCCCAAGTTTCTATAGATTGTGAGATATTTGAGTCCCTTGATTTGGGAAAACGTTTTTTATGCAGTAAAAAAAACGTGTCCCCATATTTTTATTTGAAATGCGCCTAAATAGGTACAACTTAATCCAACCTGCTGCTAAAAGTCAACCTGCACATCACTAATAGGAATATATGTACAGAGAAAAAACAAAAAATTACCCTCCCTCCTCCATCCCTCAAATTTAAGTCGCTAACGGATTCCTCATATATAAATTTTTGGCTTCAATGATTAGTCGTTTTGTGTTGGTACTTATTAAGGACTGATGCCTGCAGTCCTGCCCAGTTCAAATCATTTCTGCTTATCAGTCCAATAACTTATAACTTTCGGTCACTCAACTTTATTTTTTTTTAATCAGTTCTAGTATTCATAGTCCAAAGATCGGAATTGTATGAACTGGATCAAATAAATAAAGAATGGCATAACACTAATGATTAGGGTTATTGGTCATAAAAATATTCCCATAGGTGTTCTCAAATTGTTTATCTTTTAAGGCCTGAGCATCAAATGTGTATAAAAGGAATTCAAAATAAAGCAACTAATAAACTCTTAAGTATTATATCCCTAGAGCTTTTTTAAAATTCGATCTAGTAGTCCTGAATATTTTATTTGAATATTTCATGTATTTCGTATGAAGTAAAAAAATAAAACAGAAGTATCAAAATCCATACTATAACTCTATTTCGTCTAAGATTTTGTTTCTATTTTTTCCTCACATATATAATATATATATGTATGTATGTATTGATAGTAAATCGATTCTCAATAAATACAAGACATATGCAAAAAAAAAAAAAAAAAAAAAGTATATATATATATGTATGTTTTAGTTTTACTTATCTACTAAAAATATATTATTGATAGCAGACACTTTAATCCTAAGATTTATGACTTTAAATCTTTATTTTTTAGACTAAATTTCAGCTCAATCAACAAATTGTGTGTTATATCAAACAAAGTTATTTATTTGTTCGCTTTGATTTATCCCTTTTCAAACTTAGTCAATGCATTTATATTTGTAATATGTAATCTTCTTTGAATTTTTCCATTATTGAGAAGGATTTTTACAAGAATAAACAAAACTCTGTTTAGTCCATAGCCCTCAGAGAAAATTAATTTCTTTGGAAACAAATTTTAAATATTAAATTATATGAAAAAAGTTCAAAAATCTACTGATATTCACAAAAAATTTCAAATATTACATTTTTTGGAAAACAATTTCAAATATTGAATGTAAATTAACATAATTTGAACGCCGGGTGCAGCTTTACACTGGTTATTTATACAATAAACACATAGAAATTTTAATTAATTTGTATGATAAACACAGATGTAATTATGTACTAGCTCCAGACTATAGTTATGCTTTTTGTAATTTGTTTTATTCTACGTACAAACCAATTTATCTATATAACATATATTCACCACAGAAGCAGTATAAAACAAGATTATTATAATTATATAATTAAAATGCATACTAACAATTTTTGTATTGTAATTTTTCTTCTAGAATGTGAGTAAAACTTGCATTTACTATTAACATATATATATGTATGTAGGGCAAATCTGCTCTTTTCATCTTCTGCAATGCCTTTAATTTAATTTTTATACACTTAAATATGCAACAGCACAAGACAGTTGAAATATTGTGTAAACCATTTAATTTTTGTACATTTTCAAACAATATATTTTATACAGTATGTCTCAGTATCGCTCAAACACTTTTATTATGTAAACATATAAGATAGTTGGGATTTTAAATCTGCAAAATGTAAGGATAACGTATTTTTTCCAATTTTTTTTTTCAAAAATACGACAATTCACAAATCTTTTGTTCTTATATGTACAGATCCAATGTGAAGTCAATCACTCAAACAAATCACATCCAACTTGAGTCACAGCCACCTATTTGGCTCTTTACCTGACAGAGTTATCGATGAGGAACTTTGTATCCATGTTGTCTCCTGTTTTGAGAATGGAACCTCGCAAGGAGTCAACACATAGTTGTTCCAGGGGTTCAGATACGATGAGCTAGGAGGCAACATGTCCATTCATTTTAATCTTGTATTGCATTAACTTATTATCAATTAATAGCACAAAAAGATGATGAGTTTTCCTTAGAGGTGTTCTTTACCTATCGGACTCCTTGAAAGTCTAGGCACTATCGTAAACAGTTGATTTGGATAGCTTCGTAAGCTCGATAATCTCATTGGGCGTTTGCCCAGCACGGAGGTATACAATAATGGCTGGATGGCGTTCATATTCGGAGGATATATTAATGATTTTGTATCATTTTCTTGGACAGTATTGTCGGGTGACTCTGATGAGTATACCTTAATAAATATACATATTAGGATTGGCAAGATAATTTTTTGTGGATTTAAAATACCCACCCTGTTTTTAGAGTTATTATATATTTCAAAAAATCCCTCATTACATTAATATATCCCTCCAATCTTTTTCTTTAACCTTTAATACACTAATTTTATGTTTGAGGCTAACATTTTGGGGCCAGTTTTCTCCCCAGAGGTATTAACTTTGCTGATATTTTAATAGTAGGTTGCATCGTCATATTTCTCAACGACGCTTTACTCATAGTAGTCAGGGGTATTTATGTTTGATTATTACGGAGGCCAAAGTTTCCTTTAACCAAAATGCCCAAGACTCTAAATATTTTTAGTATGATTTAGTGGCCTTTGATATGTGGTAAAAAGTTTTATTTTTATTCCAATCCCAATTCCAACCCCTATAGGTGCTGTTGAAAATGGGGGAAACATTATTGGCCAAAAACTTTTGTAATGAATACATTTTTCCATTTACCCCGACTGGAAGAAAGGCTTTTCATCACTTCCAATTACTCCCGATATCATGATCTTTGAACTTTCGATATATCTAATACATCAACTACATTCTTAGCCAATATACCTGGTGATACTAGAATGGATCACACAGTCAACAGAAAATACTTTAAATATATAATATAAGTAAATTATTTTGTACGTAGATTTAAAAATATAATTGATACAGATTAATAATTAAATCAAATTATGTAAATTCTTTATTTAACAAGACGTCTCAAGATATTTTATTGCAAATAGATGAAAGAAAAAAAGATGCTATTATTGCTTCAAAAAGAGTCCGAATGAAATTGAGATATATTTTATGTTTATATGTACACGTATATATGGAGTTCCGAGTTTTTTTCTTCTTGATATTTTAAGAGTATTAAGAAGTTGCAGTATAAGATTTAATTAATTTGAAAGTAGCATAATTAATTTTATATTGTATTAAGTAAGTATAAATATGTGTATACAGTGGTGTTGTGTTTGTTAAATAGAATATATATAGAAAACTTTTTGTAATATGAAAGTTAGTCAGAATAGAAAGCTAATGGTTACATATATATATATATATCTTGTAAAAAATACAAATATCCTTAAATGAATGTAGTTAAATAACAAAAAAAAATGTATATATAAAAAAATCCATTTTCATCATCACAGAAATACCTTAAAGAAAACTACAAGGTGGTCCCGATAAATTGGAAAAATATTTAAAGGCTTATAACGAACGAACGAACGAACTAGACGGGGAAAAATCATAATTTTTTATTTAATTGAAAGCTACATTAAATGACATTCTATTATTAATAACTAGATCCATCTTATTTGGTAACTTCTGCCACAAGGAGCCGGAAGATTTGGCAGGCCGGGACGACCTCGTGTGGATCCAGCTTTGTCATTGTACGGGTAATTTACTTCTTTGGGATCTCCACATATGAATGTTACTTGACACAAGCTTCATGTTCGACCCTCTTCAGAGATAGAAATCCCATGGGTTCAAGTTAGGGTGCATCAGACCCCGGCAAGTAAAAAATATTGACTTTCAAATTAATAGTTCGTTACATGCCTTTAAATACTTTCCGAATTTATTTGGACCATTTAAAAAACATATTCTATTCGCAAAAAAATAAGAGAAAGCCAGTAATTTGTTGTTTTTGATTAGGAAATTTTTTTTCACTAGAAATATACACTTTACATAATTCCATCCACTGGCTACCAACATACATTTCGAAACATTGAGAATAGTTATAATTATCCTTACTCAAATTAATTGCTTGTGGTTTGAAAAATAAATTAAAAAGCATTAAAAAAAAGCTAAGTATGTGTGGTTATTTGAGAAGAAATGATAGATATAAAGGCTTTATAAAGAATTGCTGTAAACATAAATAAATAGAGCCAGTGTTAAAAATACTCCATTTGATAGAGATACAAACAGTACTAATATCTTTAGTCTAACAGATATATGTACGTTGTACATAGTTTTAATGAGATTAATATACATTAGGAGATGCTTATAACCATAAAGGGCTGACGGAATGAGCTATTAACATAATCGGGAAAAGTGTTTTTATACCAAGTACGGTTTAATCACAAGAAAGCTCATTTCATTTTTAAGTTATCATTACACTTTTGGTATATTTAGAATGTGTGTTTACATCAACTTGATGATTATTTGGCTCAAAAACCTTTTCAATTTGAGGCTCTAATTATAAAATTGTTTTACCGAGTGGTCAATTAAAATCGGAACACTTTGAATTTCAAACTTCAACAAGATATAATTTATTAATTAATATTATAATTTCAACAAAATTAGCAATATAAATATATGTGTGTCGGAGCTCTCTTAATCATTAATATAGCCGCCCTTAGCGGCAATGATGGCTTTTAGGCGGCAGTGGAAGGCCTGTAAATGTTGTACTCTTTCACGGCGTCCCAGTGGTGGCTGACCTTGTGTCAAAAGTGGCCTCTCCATCCTCACAAGGATCTTCCCACCTACTTTTTTTAATAGCTTGCTTGACAGCTTGATGTGAAACCCCAAGAAATTTAATATAGACCCTCATGTACTTGAGGGCATTGACCTTGGCTGTTTTATTTAACTTCTGCAGGTCCAGTTTGACCTTATCGACAGGCATTCTTCCTTTCTAACGTTCCAGACTTGCTGAAAGCGTAGATGGTGGTTCTGGAGATGCCCGATTCCTGGAAGTGCAAAAATGGAAATTAGTCGATCACGTTCAATTTCCTCGCCTTGTACGTACGCTAGAGAGAACTGGTTTGTATTGTTTGTTGTATATCCTTTATAAGGAGGGTAGTTCAAGAAATATGTACTGAATGTGACCATGGGAGGGACTGAGGGGGGGATCAAGAATTGACAAAAACTTGCGTACATACATTGTACATATACCCTGATCAGAGTGTTCTTCACCTAAGCCATATAATTTATCCATTCAATTGTAATATGGATTGAAGAAAGAATCTTTATTGAAGGTCGTATAAGTTTTTTTTTTATCTATGCAGAGATTCCAAATTGAAGTATGGATACAATGAATAAATTTCATATATTGAGTCCTCCCCCTCTTATTATATACAATATACATATACTTATTTTTTGCCTCAATATGAGAAGGGCTGCTTCCATCATTAGGGAAACGATGATTATGATGATGCTAAGAACTTTTTTTCTTCAATAAATCATATATGTCTTTTCTTTCAAAAAAAGAAAGACATCAAGAAAATTATTGAAGTTGTTGAAAGAACATTGAAGTCCAATATGCTTCCAGGCAGGATCTAACAGCAGAAAATTACTGAAGAAAAAAAGATTTTATGTAATTCAAACTTTGCTACAATAGAGTTATATGATATCTATATAGAGGGAGCTTAAGAAAATCCTACCGTACCAGTTAGAGCTCGATAGAGCCTGGATTACGTGAAATCGGTGTTAGATTATAAAAATAAATGGATTCAAAATGTATCAGCTTTCTTACACTGTATTATTGGATGCAAAACGTTCCCAAAGAACAACAATGGAGGCAAAAAGGTAACGGTTAGTAGATAGGTAACAGTTAGACTCTGCATTGGGGTCATGGACAATGCAAATTGCTCTTTTGAACTTGCCTGTAAGGTCAGGAGGCTTATTAACAGTGGCAAGAGCCTCTCCAGGAAGACAAGAAGTGGGGAACATAATATTATTATCACTAAAAACTTCTTGACCGGTGTGGCTCAGGATAGAGGCCAAGAGGTTGTGAAGACTGGTTGGATTCAAACTAATCCGAAAGATATTACTGTTGGCAACAAGACTTAGTGGCAGGCCATAAGTGCAAAACAACTCAAGTAGGTGCAAGGAAAATCTCATTTATTTTTGGTTTGCAAACTTGTTGTCCCGCTGAATATACTGGGCTGTGCAAAATTATTTACCGATGATGTAAATATACTTTTTAAAAGGTTTTGTGGCAACCAATCTGATTGTTTCGTATTTTTACTGTTATAATAACAAAAATCCTTCCTGTGAGAGCGTAACAACTTCCACACGTGAGACCATGTCCAATCAGGAAACAAAGAGGATCGAAATTGCAGCCCTCCTCCGAGCGGAGTGCCTCATAACAACATCAAGGAACAGGTTGGGGCCTCGTTGAAGACCATTTACAACGTTTCCAAGCGATTGGAGGCTGGGGGTGATCTCAAGCATTCCCCTAGGACTGGCAGGAAGCCCACTGTCTCAACAAGGCAATTAAATGCAGTTTTCAAGAGAACTCCCAACAGGTCCATTGCCGACATGGCCAGAAAGATGGGAACGTCGAGATAAACTGTTTCAAGGGCATTGAAAAGGGCTGGAGGAAAGTCCCTGAGGCGTACTGAACGCCTTCTGCTAACTGAACGTCAGCAAAAAGTCAGACTTGAGCGTGCCAACAAAATCTTGAATGATATCAAGAGCTCATCTGGACGCATCATCATTTTTTCAGATGAAAAAACTTTTACGGTCGATCCTGTTTTCAACAGGCAAAATGACCATGTTGTGAGCTTTGGAGATGTGCAAGATAAGCACCGCTATGTGGCAAGAACAAAGCACCCTGCTTCGGTGATGATGTTAGTTCTCGTGGCCTCCAACGGGAAGGCCATGAAGCCGATATGGTTCCCCACTGGCTACAGATTATGTGAAGATTCTGGCGTCCAAGGTCCTTCTGTGGATCAAATCCATAGTCGGCAACTCTCCTTGGGGTTTTCAACAAGATGAAGCACCCGCCCACGCTTCCAAGAAAGCTCAGGAGTGGCTCAAGGACAACATGAACTTTCGGCCCCCTGAGAGCCCAGATCTGAACCCACTAGACTTCTCTATCTAGGCGCACGTGGAGACCAAGGCCTACAAAAAACGACACAAGAACATAAATGCCTTAAAGGCTGCTGTCAAGGCCTGGGCCTCCATGGATGCCGATTACATCCAGCAAGTCTGTGGCAGCTTCAGACGTCTCCTGACCAGTGTCATTGAGTCGAATGGTGGCTACATTGATTAAATTTGATCACAAACTATTTTATTATTCTAAAAATGTATGAATAAATGGTTTCTCAAGTCATTGGAAATGTCATTATTGTCCGTGATATGTTCTGAACAAAAATCGGTAAATAATTCTGCACGGCCCGGTAGAACTTCGTGAAGAACAAGGCCTGCAATGTTCCCCCACATTAATATTTTTTTCCTTGAAAGCCTTTGTATAAAAGGAGTGTACTGATATGTACAATGAATACTTTATAAAGTTGTGAAACGCCTTCAGGCCTTAAATTGGAGACCATGGTGGCCGCAGAAAGAAGATATTTTGAGAAATAATTGTTGTTATGATAAACTATAATTATAATGAATAAATATTCTAGATGCTATTTATGTTACATGTTGTTCTTGATAAAGTTGATTTATATCTTATTATCAAAACGCACACTGTACATAAATGTACAAAAAAAAAAAAAAAAAAAAAAAAAATAAGCTGAGAGATTGATTGTTAGTACTTATTTATTTAATTTAGATGAATTTCTTATTCATGGAAAGGAATAATAATGACTATTTGTATGCACTTTGAGTTGAATACACGTTGGTCTAAAAGAAAATAGAGCTTTTTGTACAAAACAAAAAACCTATACAAAGAACCATTAGATAATATTTTTAAGAAATCTATTAGTTTGGTAGTTAAAGTGCTAATTAATAGTTTAACATGTTTAAGCAATTATAAAGAATGGTTCTCAAATATTTTTTTCTTTCTTTTTTTAGCATTTTTATATTTGTAAAGTTTTAAATTAATATTTCAGCTTAATTATATCTATTTTTTGTAATATATAATTAAGATAATTTATACATAGTTTGAATTTTTATCGTTTTGATAGCAATTCATATTAATTAGTAAGTTAATATTTTTTTAAATATAATTAATAGTTGATTTAAAAAAAATGGTTGATCATGATTTAAAACTAATCACAAAACAAACTCATATTAAAAACCCTGAAGCCAAAAGTTATAATTTTTAGTGTGTGTATATTATAAAGTTTTTTAATATAAAAAAAACAAATTTGCACCTACTAAATCAACATACTCACAATTATTGGCAACAAAAAAAGCTACAAATTTATGGATATTTAACAAGATTCAATAGATTTCGTTTAAATATAATATAAATCTGATTGACAATAAAAATAACCTTTTGCATATCAATGCTTTAAAAAAATATACTTTTGTACAAGTAAAAAAAAAAACTGTTCTTCTTGACTGCATTTGTATTATGAGATTTAGGGTATATTTTCCTTTTTACTAAGAATCCATTAAAACTTGATACTTTGATATAATTTCAAAATATATTTATAGTGTGAAGATATTTCGCATAAGTATACGAGTATATACGAAGAGGATTAGACCTGATGCCCAAACACAAATAAATAAAAACTTTATTTTGGGTTTTACTTTTTCTTTATAAAAAAAATACTAATCAGGTTAAAGTATTGATACATAAATCCATTTGCAGTATTTTCACAGGAAGATGAAAGTGAAAAAAAACAAAAAAAACATTTTATATTAACAAGAAACGATATTGCAACAGGCCTTTTTCACATCAAAAAAGCTACTTTAACAAAATTTACATTACTAATGTATAATATAATGTAGATTATTACAGAAAAAAAAAAACTAATTTTTGTCTACTTTTTTTTTTTGAGATATAATATAAAAACTTTATTTATTATTTACCTTTAACTTATATCTTTGAATAAATAATTATTTCCCAATCAGGTGATTTAGATTTATCAAAATTCAAAACTTATACATTAAGACCAAATTTGAGATTGGTAAAACTTATTGCAAATTTTTCAATTTTCCTAATGTTGTCTTTTCTTCATTTGTTTACATAATATTTACGCGTCACATCAAGCCATGATAATGGAGGTATTTGCAATACTTAATTTTTTAGGCCTATAACCAGCTATGTATTATACATTGAAATTTATACAAGGTTGTAAGTTTCAAGTTTCCACCTAGTATACAAATATGTATGTAAGGTTAAGATCAACATTATGCATAATAAAAACATGATATTCATGAATAGTCATTTATTAAGCTTATAACAAGTACAGCCATTTGTATAGGGGTATAAAAACAGTTATTTACGATGTATATTCTCATTTTAAAAGGGGAAAATTTCCTCTATTTAGTTAGTACATAGATAAAACTCTTGAATAACTAACTTGTCAATACGACATGTAAAATATCTACTTTTTATTTCTCAAAATGTAATAAAAAACCTTCAAGAACATCCTATAAAATGATTTGTTCTACTTATTTACCATACAAATGTATATTTATATATGTTTGAAGAAGGATGTCTTGTTCAAAAACAAATCTTATGTTTTTGTATGTTAAGAAAAACAAAAAATTTACTAAAAATATTTAAATCAAACTTTATATATGTTATACATACATATTTAACTCACAAATCCTCTAAGAAAAAGAAAAAATAATTTTTCTTTTTTCGGGAGTAAATTAAGGCATTTATAACTAAGCGGGGGAGTTAATTCATGAAAATGAGTAAATTAAATTTTTATACCAACTTTTCGGATGCAAGAGGATCTTTTAAGCACTCTGGGAAAAAATCTAGCCAAACAGTAATAGAAAAGGTTAAAGATGTAAAAAAAAAGAAGTCAATTCTTGCTATATTGTTATTTTAGTGTTTGAATAAGGGTGACTAATTTTTAGGGTGACGCCTTAATTCGATCTTCTGTTATGTTTTACTGAAAATTTATTGTTAGTAATATTTCAGATTTCAATGGGCGTTTTTTGACCTCTATAACAATTTGAAGATTACGCAAAAAAAGTCATTTTCAAATGGCTATAAAGTACAAAAAAACGGCCTTTCAGATCTGAAACTTAACCAACATAACTTTTTTTTTATAAATAAAACAAAAAATCGAATTCACAGGTCACCCTAAAAATTAGCAACTTGATATACATGCTAAAATAAAAATGAGAAGAAGTGACCTTTTTTGTTAACTTTGACCTAATATATGACGTTAAAACTGTACTTTATAAACTTACTATAACTATTCTTTTAAGCATAAAAAATTTTTAATAGCCATAATATTTGTGAGTTTCTTCTTATTACTTTGAAAATAGATTAAAAATACATACTCATGAGTGAAAAAGTAATTTTTGGGGGTTAGGTAATTTGGCCGGAAATTAAAAATTATTTTTTCTATAGTACTTAAAAGATACTCTTGCATTTAAAAGGTTGGGATAAAATTGAATTTGAATTTAACACCCCTTGTATAACACGCTTTCAAATACAGCGTATTGGAATTATTCTGAAATACAAAAATATATTCTCCTCATATCGTGTTTTTTTATTATGATAATGAATTGTAAAAAACTATTTATTTGGGTAAACAAGAATTTTGAAATTAATGATTAGTTTTTTCATATACACATTATATTAGAAGTATATAATTTTGCATAAGGGGGAGTTTGATTGGATACTTGACATAAAACTTTTGCTTGTTACTTATTATACAAACTTTTCAATTAAAATGTTTGCTAGTAACTATTGCTTCAGTTCCAATTATCTAAATTTTAGAGTTTGGAATTTTTTTGGATTAAAAATCAAGAAAAGGCCCGATTAAGATTATATTTTACAATTACCTTAAACGTCAACATTATTTAAAATAATTTTGAAATAAAATATTTTTTATTGTCCTAACTATGCTAAAAAAACCAAAGAAAAAAATAGTAAAAAGTGGACTCTTAAAAAAAATCCCCCATTTTACGGGTTTTGTACTTAAAAAGTCCCAGAACAACGCGGATTTTTCTTGTTCCAAAAAACCGAGGTAAGTATTATGTACATCCTTCTTTTCATCATCTCTAACCAAGTGAATTGTGAATACGATGAGAAAATGGAATGTTTTTTAGACTTGGTGCTTAGTTTATTCATGCGCTCACTATGCATATATAGAATTCATGCTTTGGGGTATTAAAATGTAGTAGTAGATATGTACATATAGATATATAATGTTTTTTTTCTTCCTATGAACAATTTAATTACATTATTACATTTCTTTTTCTTGTGTTCAAATAATAGAAGGGAGGGGGCACAGAAATTAGGCTTTCCATGTTCTCTAATACAAATAGAATATTTCTCCATTACGAAGGATAATTATCTTGTTCAGCATATATTTATAAATAAAAACTACCTATGTATATTTAAACCCTAGATATTATGTAAAAGAAAGTTTCATCAGAAACAAGATATACAAAGATTAGGTAGTTTAAAAGAAATTGTTAGGTTTTTATGAGTTACATTGAACATGGATTGTATAATTTTTCCGATATCAAAATAGCCTGTAGGAAAAGGCGTGGTTAGTTGGCATTACTCAATTTCTAGCAAATTTCCGCAACCCTTTCCATTTATTGCTTAAATAATTCCCCACATTAAATGGATATTATAGCTTTACTAATATATTATGAAAATGTTGCCCAAGTCCAAAATATTTTGATCTTTTAAAAATATATACAACGATGTATCTCAATGGCGAACAACAGAAATTATGCTCTTGAACTCAATGTACTTAGATTTACTCCCCAGTCGTTCCTAGGGAAGGAAATATACTTCATGTAGATGGACTTCAAAATTCAATTCCAGGAGTAAATATGAGACATAATATTTACTTAGACATAATCAGTCAAACTCTTTTTGACCAATGAAGAGGGAAAAAAGATTCATAAAATATCAATAATATAATTTTGACAAGGTGAGTAAAATGCGAAAAAATGAATAGTGAACCAATTACTAGTAATGTCTCTTATATAAATTGTAGGAAGTGTTTGATTGCAAAAATGTCTGATATATGTTGTACAAGCACTGAGGTATTGTAGTGTTTTTAGGTTAAAACCCTTTTTTGTAAAATTACGTGACAAGTTCAATTCAAATTTTTGTTTCAAGTAGTAACTTGTCTATTTTGACACTACCTTTATTGATATTTATTTTACATAAAAATGTAACTAGGGCTTTACATACTTAAAGAAAATAATAATAGAACCAAAAAACATGTACTTATAGTAAGCTTACTCATTTGCACAACCTCCGCCAAAGAAATATAACAAAGACTAAGAATGGGATTTTTCGAAGGAGGAGTGAAAACTATTTCCTTTACAAAAATCCCATCCCTAACAATGGCAACTAGCAATATAAATAAAAGTAATGTAGTCCCATCAGAATTCATGGTCATAATTTGTTTTATTTAATAAACCGTCTCTGTTGTAAAAGTTTATTATGCTTGGCCATGATGAACATATTTAAAAAAAAAAAAAAAAAAAAAATTAAAACACTTCAGCGTTAAAAAAGTGCTTGAAGAAGAAGGAAAATCTCTGAGAATGTGAGGGATAGATTTTTTGTACCCCCTTCTAAATTTATAGCATACCTACATAAACACAATTTTTTTATAATTCAACACTTAACTATAGTTGTATGTATAATATATTATGTTATTACCATATTATTCATTTGAACATTCCTTCCTTCTGTATAAGTTAATACATTTTCAAATTTATTTAATTTCAACTTTTGAGCATATATACAAATTTACATATATGTATGTACATTGTGAATTTCTATATACTCTATATATTTTCTATACACATTTATTCTGAAAGAGTATCATACATGAAGAACCATTTCCTATTCACATGGATTTAACAATAGTAACCTATACATATGTTATAATCTCTTAAAAGTGAAAATTCAATTTTTGAGGGATTACTATACAAATAATTATAAAATTATTTTTCAAGAATATCAAGCTCATTTATGTACAAAGACTTGCCACTCAGACTCAATATATGTAGTCTGAAAAGTTTCCGACCTCAAAGTGAAGATGTCAGCACTCTTACATAAAAATTAGTCACATCTATCTAGAGTCTGTTGACAGTCACACGCAAAAAGTATCAATCATTTTGGTCGCACAGTGGTTATGTAAAATTCGTTTGAGTGAGTTGATGTGAGGGTTTTTGTGTACAAATTTCAGAATCTTTTATAATACATTTCTAAAATATCTCCAGAATTGATTGTTCTCAACTCAGGATAAAGTTTTGTAATTTTAAGTACAAATTTATTGTATCAAACATTAGGAAAGTACAGTGGTTCTTCTGATCGTTTGAGTACCTGAGGTATTTGGTTGGACTACAATTTATTTTTCTTCAAAATGAAAAACAAGGATTGTTTTGTTATGAACCACTAAGAAAAGGAACTTAATAAAACTTTTCTATTTCAACAACATAACTTATAAATTCAAATTTCGGAAATTCAACAACATTTTATTAATTTTGATACTTCTGAATCCCTTTACAAATAGAGAATGTCGTTAAATAAAGTCATTTTCTAATGCCTATATAGGTCGAACAAAAAACGCCGTTTGAAGACTAAAACTTTATATACATAAATTTTCATTTAAATACAACAGAAGATCGAATTAACAAGTCAACTTAAAAATTGGACACCCAGGTACACTCCCCAAAATAAAAATTAAGTAGAAGTGAACAATTTTTATGACTTTTGACATTTTTTTTCAACTTTAAAACTGTACTTTATAAACATAAAATGTTAAATAACTATTGCTTTAAACTTATGAAGGGTATGATGATCACAACATTTGCGAGTTTTTTCTTGCTACTTTGAAAATAGATTTAAAAAATGTGCGCTCAACCGTGAAAAAGTAATTTTCGGGGTAGGGCCAGTTTTTTTTTCTTTCTTGAGTGCTTAAAAGATGATTTTGCATCCAAAAAGTTGTACTTAAATTGAAATTGTTAATTTTCATAAATTTACCCCTTCTCCTATTACAGCGAGACTATGTTGAAAAATGAAATAAAAAATTCTCATTTTTTTCAAGAAACTTACTCAAACGACTGTTACATAATAACATGCTTCCAAAATAGCTTAAACTTTGATGATTAACTCTCAACAGATACTAGTTAGATGTTAACAGATTTTATTTACGAGTGCTGCCATTTCCATGTTGAGGTCAGAAACTTTTCAAATCACTTTCGTATAAGATTACAACTAAATTTTTGACGCATTGCAGAGCATTTCCACTTATATTTTTGTTCAAATGCATGACACTAAATTAATTTATTACTTTGATACAAAACGCTAGTCAACAAAAAAAATCGTAGAAGTTCCATATCTAATTAAATAGGTATAATATTTAGTACTTGACGTGTTGATCATGAATCTGTAATTATCACTCTTTTTTAAGGTGTTTGTCTGGAAAGTTATATTGCCTCAATTTTTCACTTTGTATTTACTAATATTAATATGTAGTAAAGGTCAAAAACCTATTAAAGGAGACATGCAAAGGGAGTGAAGAGAAATTCAATGATGGAACACACTTCATATTGATACAGAGTGGTGACCCACAACTTGCAGTAGGATGAGTAACTTACGAAAAATGTGGTTGTTATCGAATCAAAAAAATACAACACAATACCTTTTTTTTAATGTTAATTTAATTCGTCAAAGAGAGTTGCACTATCCATTGAGCTACATCGTTGCATTAATTTATGATCTTCCAACTTTCTAAGTATTTCATCTTTTGATTTTTTTTAAATTGTAAACATATATAGTCTATATAAATTAAAAACAAAACAAAACAACTTACACTTAACAATCAATAGTTGTTGACTTTTTACCTTTATTTGGGCAAAATTTGTATAGAATCAAAGATAAAATACTTTTAAAAATTGAAGGTCATTTACTTACAAAATCATTCCATGCTACAAAATTATATATCCAGTGAATCTATTTTTATCCTATGACTAGGAAATGATAATGGATCATTATTTTAGCAACAAGAAGAGTTGAATTATTTATTAATGATTTGTAGTGATAAAACCCCTTATTTTTCTATATATTCAAATAATATTTATACATATATTTATTTAATGTCCACAAATGTAGATTTTCTTTAAAATTTTTTTTTACTGATTTATTAACCAATTTTGAAATTAATTATTGTGATTTTTTTTTGCGCTCTTATTATTTATCATTACCAAACGATGAATATGAAAAAGTAAATAAGTATAGTAGGATATGTCTTATGCTATATCAAAGATGTGTTATTTCATAAAGAATTTTGATAAAATCCATCTATCGTCTGAAGCAGGGCTTCGGTGTCTGTACATAAAATGCTCGACTTCGACTCCATTATTTTGGTTCTCACCGACTCCAACTCCACAACTCCGCTACAACAAACGTTACTATTGAGTCTATAAACTTTAAGTATAAATTTAATTTATAGTTATAGGTAGTTATTAGTTATATGTAGTAAATAATTGTGCTATATATAAAGAAAATATTTGGAATATAAGATGAACAAGAAATTAAATGGATCAAAATCTTATCTATTGGTAATACATTCATAACTTTTCGAAAATAATTTATGAACTCGTGACCAAGGAACGACAATACAAACAACGTCTATGTTACACTTTTCTTTGATGACATTGGCTATTCACAATTCTAGTTAATGAACTAGCATGGGTAGTGGTTTGCTCTACCCAAGATAATGATTTAGAATTTAAAAGTGTTTGGGAATTGTGATTATATGGACTATAAAGCACGTTGGAAATTTGTGAAGTAAACTTATAAATGATTTAACTTAATAAGTGTCATAAATTAATAGTACTTAGTACCTATAATTTATAACCATTTAGAACATAATTTTACGAATAATCTATATAAGACTTCGATTATAAATAAGTTTTGATCATATAAATTATAATAGTTTTTGTAGCCGAAATCGGAGTCGGTAGGAATTTTCTGACTCCTACTCCACTAAAAATGGTAAGGACTCCGACTTTGCAGCCCTGCACTATAGTTGACAAAATTATTTTTTGTAAAAAAGTGATGAGCCACGAATACAAGGAACGGGAACTTGACGTACTTTCAGTTGTGAATAAAGTTAATTAATCATGGAGCTCTGAAAAAACAACAGATTTAGTACAAAAATTCGGGGATGAAACTTGATAGATTGCTCCAAAGCAATTATAAAGAATGATTCAATATGGTCAAAGAAAAAGCTATTTTTTTTCACAGAATTGACTTCTATTCTTTTCAATTCTAACTCTTAATCTCATAAATCCTTTATTAATGAGTATAGAGGAAAGAACTCCAGTAAAATATCATTCAAAAAGACAATTTTTGAGAAATTATCAATTACATAGTTATTATATTTTACTTCATATTTAATCATATTTTACTTGTATTGTAGGAGACGTCTCTTGATGAACCTGTTCTATCTTTCAATTACTTTACCATAAGTAATCAATGTTTTACCTCAACGATAAAGTAAAATATTTCGTTGAATAAAAAAAGTAATAGTTATAATATAGAGGCTTTGTGATTTTAAAAGTCAACAGTTTATCCATATGTTAAGGAATCCATAGTTACAACTAGTAAGTGCAAATAATATGAATAACCGTGTGTGTAGTAGAAATTAGGACAAACGTACAAGAGAAGAATGGTTAATTCATTCTATCAGCTAACAAGAGTGTGTATTGACATCCCTTCAAAAAAATTAATACAATCAATTGAAAAATGGCCTCACATTGTAGATAATAGAATGGAAATTGCTACTCTACTTCGCGTGGAATACATAGCTATAGAGATCAAAAACTTGTTAAAGGTAAGCAGCAGACTATTTACAAGGTCAAAAAGGCCATTAATCATGGTATTGACATCGAGAAGAAGCCTTTACCATTATGACTACCAAACACCTAGCACACGTGTTGGTCTTGGGATTTGTTGCACCATATTCAAAACAGGGTACAAGTTTAATATTACTGTCTACATCAACATGTTGAGGACTAAGTTAATTCCTTAGATCCAGACGGGCATGTGATAATTCAACAACATGGTGTACCTGCACAAATAGCCAAGGTTACATAGGCACTTAAGATACCCATATTCTGTTCTGGGTGAGAAAAAAAAAATGGCTTCCATACATGTCGGAAGCCAGCCCACTCGATCTTGTCCTTCCGACCGCATGTCGATACAGGGCGTGCCGGACAAGGACGTCGATTCTCAAAGCTCTCAAAACTTCGGTTGATGAGCAATGAAGTCAATAAGCCCTAATTATAAATGATTGACTTGTCAAAGCTTCTGGCGTTCCGGTAAGGTCGATGGAGGCTATATTGAAGATTAGAAATAGCAACATATGTGCCAACATCTATACGAAGCTTAGTGAATCTAACTTCCCTAGTTTTCGAAATAAAACTTGTTAAAACTCTTGATTCAAAGGGTTGAGTTTTCAATAACGTACATGATATTACAAGGATATCCATTTTAAATGTTGTGGGAATAAAAACTCCATTGAAGTATTGGAGTAGTTTAAAAAAAACTTATCTTTAATTAACATAAATGGGATTTTGTCTTAAATAACTAATTTATCTGGCTTTCCAAAAAATTAATATACTATTAAATTTTGGCAATATAAGATTTATAAATAATATAATAAATTTGGAATTGATAAATATTACAAATTATGTATTTCAAAAAATCTTATGTACCTAACATATTCTCTCATATAATCTACTTTTATTAGTGATAAATAAATTTTTTATTATTTATTTTTACAAATGAAACATACCACAAAATATTTATACTCTACTTTTATGAGGTTATATATTAAATTAATTAATTAGGTCTTGTATATTGATATTTTTACGTTGAATTTAAATAATAATAATCGTTAAATAATAATTAATTATTTTGTTGGTATTAGTACATAATACACTTTTCTAGGTATATAAAATACCTAAAATATAGGTGCACATTATTTACGTGAAGCCAAAATTGTAGTAAAAGATGTCACTTTTAATGTTTCAGTGGAGATATTAAGTTCACTTTTGTATACAAATGGGTATATCTTTATTTGCAAAATACATTTTTATCCTAATAACTCTTTTAACAAAATAAACACAAGTCACAATATTACACGATTCAATTACTAAAATAGTTATGAAATTAAATTAAAGAAGTATTGATGTACAAATAAAGCATTTGAAATAAACTAATATCAAAAATAGTCGAATGTAAACACGAGTCAAAAATACAACGATAATTAAAGAATCTGCTATAAAATCATTCAATTATTTCAAAACCTTGGATATATAATTTAATTTTTGCAAAACCGTACGAGGTTTATTTCTCTTTTAGAACTTTTTGAAAATAATTTTTCCTGGGTTTTTGTTATGATAATTTTATTTCGTTTTGAAACGATAATGTCCTAAAAACTCTTTGTGGTTAGTTGTGGTCCTAACATTAGCCTTTCGCTTGTGAACATCTTTTTTACGAAGCAAGTAGTAGGTTCAATAAAAAAGAAACCCCAAAAATTAAACATATATAATTACATGATTAACACTTGAACGTTTACAATAATTACGTTATTTAAATTTTGTATTATATATTCAACTATTTCTTTCTTTGTGTGACTGTAAATATCAATAAAGCCTTAATGATTGTTGTTGCATCTATTCAACATATAAGAAAACACCTTTTTATATAATATTTAACTCAAATGTCTCAAATTGTAACTTTTTCAACATCTTAAACAAGTGTGATTATATTTTAATATATTTTTTCATCAAAAACACGTTAAGTAGGTAATTATCATTTATTCAACAATACCATATTTTGCAATCGTTATAATGCATTAAAATATTAAAAATACTTGTCTGCAAGGAAGGCATCGAAATTATTTTAAACTATTCATAACAACAAGAGTTTAGGGTTGTAGTAAGATATAATAGGTTATTCTTATATTAAATTAAAGAAAATGGAATCCATTAAATCAAATGAAAAAACAAAGGAATGGCTTTTAATAAAAAAGTAAATTAAATTCATGCAACATCTTTTAAAAATTGAAAAAAAAAAACGAATAAGTCCTAAACAAGGATTTATCAAGAAAAAAAAGAATTCCTTAAAATCAGATTTAACGTTTTGATTTGTAATGGTAATACAATGTAATTTTTTTATCATGCAAAGCAACAAAATTATTCCATAAGTAGCTCATCAACATTGAAGCATGCTAGAGCCAAAATTGAGTGTGGACTACATTTGCATTCTTCAACGAATTATTGTCAATATATATTCGAATAAATTATTATTCTTAACCCTTTGCAGACCAAAAGTGATGTCACAATAAAATAATTAAAAAAATTTTAAAGGTCATAACCTGGCCAATGGAAGTTTTCTGAAATCAAATAAAAGTTATTGGGATATCTTTTTATGTTACCAAGTGCCCACAACATATAAATTCTTTGAAACTCTGCACTTCCAGAAGTTGTTCCGCTTTCTTCATTTCAAAAGAACAAAAACCCTTTGATGCTTATATAATATTACTCTCACTTCCAAGGTTCCTGAAAATAGGTAACACTTGAATACTTTTTCAGGGGCTGTTAAATATTTATTTAAACGAGTAAAGTATATTTCTATTCTTTGTAGATATTAAGATTCTTTTTAGAAGTAAATAAAATGGTATATATAAATATCTAATAGTTATATATATTGTGTATGTGCAACGGTAATTATAAAGTTATTTAAATGAAATAATAAATCTCTAAACTGTTTAGAATTTATACCATGAAATTTTGTTTTCCTCTCTAAAACTTTAACTTTCTCTTAAACTATATTAATATCTTTGAAGAAGGAATAATTCTCTAAAACATCCAAACTCCAACATTACAATTCTTACAATATTGTATCCACTATGACTATTTCGAAATAGAGAATTACTTTTTTATTGAGAAAGATTTATGAGCTAACGTAGCGTACTTTGAAACATTGGAAATGTGGAATCTTAAAACTTTTACAAAAATGGAGATAAATAAAATAGTTTTTTTTTTTGTTTTTTTGTTAGCACAACAGTGTAAAATTCGAAAGGAATTACTTGAGTTAGGCCCTTCTGTGAAAGATACATGCAACTTTATCGTGGATGCTATTGTTTATTTCTGAATTACATACATCAATAGAATAAAGAAGAAAATATAAATTTAGGATCTATGAAAAAACATAGAATGAGTTCCAATTGGAACAAACTCTTCAAAAGAAATTCTTGAGACTTCCTCCATGTTCCTTGCATTAATAAAGACCAAATACGATCCTTTTTCCACATCTTTGGAGTAGGTAATGCAGGATATCAGGATTCCATCATCTTCAGAACCTTGAGATGGATTAGGAATAAATACAACCTCACTTGGGAATGCATTTTTATCCTCTGCCTTCCATGTCATCGTTTTCCCTGTCTCAACGTCCACCTTAATAACACTAGCACCATAAAAATTCCTTGGATTGAAACCATTCATCCAACCTACAACATAAGCATAGCGATACTTTCTAGAGCTAAAATTTGGATTAACTTTGGGAAGATCCATTCCCGGATGGAGAGTTACCACTTTTGGCTGAAGCGTAATATTTTCACGTTGGCGAATAGCTATTGATTCATTCCATTGGTCATGATTCAAATCAATATTTTCTTCATTAAAGTCGAGTGGAAGAACAAACCTTAGAATATTGGAATTTGAAGAAAGATCATTGATCTTAAAATCATCAGCTCGCATTTTGCTCAGCCACATATTATCCAGGATTTCAGGTCCATCATAGGCCAATAAATCAATGATGATATAGCTTCCATATTCGTAGCAATTGACAAAATTAAAGAAAAAATATGGCTTATCAGTTATATAATTAATTTCAATGTTATGGCCAGATGTTTTATCTACAACGTAAAATTGGTTTCTCTCTCCAGAGAGCCATTCAAAGGAATCTTTGAATGAATTTCCTTGATCTTGGCAACTCTTTAGTTTTCTTGTATCATAAGTTAAAGGTTGTTCACAAAAAATGAGAAAATTATCTGTCATTCCGAAAGAATGAAAGTAGCTAAGATGATGAGTGAATCTTGAAGGAATGGTAGCAACAAATTTTAACTCTCGTGGAATGTTATCAGAGTTGTGACATAACTCATCTTTCGGGCATGCAAATTTAATAAAGTGGTACTTATTGCCACACATGTAGGAAGCTGCAATGTTGTACACATCTCCGTAGTGATCCTGTTGAGGCCGTCCGGATTTAAAGTTGACTAGATGAGAATAATCAATTGAATTTCCAGTTTCAAGAGTGTCAGGGGAAAAGACCCGATCCATGGCAGTCTCCGAGGTCGCCATGACCGACTTTCCAAATTGGAAGATTGCACAGTTGCAGTTTTCTTTGTAATCTTGGTTTTTTATTTGGGCCAAGCTCATGGATGGATATTTCATGAGGATCCTACTTTCTCTTCTACCACTAACACATTCAACTGGAGCCTCAGAAGTTATTTCTTTGACAAGAGCTTTCGAATCCTTCATACTTTCCTGATAAGCACCTGATAGGATATGTTTCTTAGTAAGAAGAGTGGACCGACCATGTTCATCTATTTTAAAGGAACTGATAAGTGATAAACCATCAAACCAATGCTTAACATTTTCGGACTTTGAATCAAAAAGTCCTCCTGGACTGTTAATGAGGAAAACTCCTTTGATCCAAGAAGGAAGAGGAGCTCCACTCAGATGACCTTTAACGTCAGAGCAAAGATTGGTAGTCTTTTGTGGGATATGAATATTGTTTTGATGTTCGGACATTTTAATGGAGTATATGGTTTGTATGATAAATAATCAAATGATGTGAGATTATAAGAAAGGCTGAGTTTATATATGTTCGTTTTGTTCGTAGTCCGTCAATTAGTATTGTGAACAAACTTTACAAGGTCTTCAATTTATCTGCTTCAATGAATGAACTGCATTATATGTACATAATTTGTAATTAATAAAATTAAAAGTTGTGAAAGTATCAGAGTGTGAATTTGGCTTCTTGTTAGCTGTTCCTTTTTCACTCTATAAGTGTCTTGCTTTTTTTTTGTACACACTTTTAAACATAAAATTAGGATGGATATAAAAATATATATGTAACATAAAAACTAGTCAAGTCAGCATGTAAACTTATTACTCAAAAATACAACCTCAGCAGATTCTACATCTTTTTTATAAATTAATGATTTATGACAAAGCTAATTTCACAACAAAAAAATATTTAAAGTCTACTTTGTGAAATAATCAACTTAGTATAAAAAAAATATATTATTAGACACTTTTTTGAATTAACTTTTCTTTGACAACTATAGGATTACTTAGATATACCTAAATGAGAAAGAAATGTTTACTAAAATTACGCTCTACAAAAACTCATTTAGTAAACATATATCAGGGAACTTGGACTCATGAATTGCACCTCGACTTGATCACTATACCAAAGACTTGAGACACGACTTTGTCTCCATAGCTAAGACTTGCTACTCAACTTGAACACAATAGCTAAGACTCTCACATTTCTTCACCAGATATAAAGTGACAGATACCAGATATTAAGGTATATTATATTTTCTGAGAACTCCAACTTGCCTTGATAATAATATTCAACAACTTAAACTTGTGTCCAAAGACTTGAGACTTTAATTGAAATTCCAGTATAATATTTTAATTACAATTTTTTTCAATAAAATGGATTTGATAAATTCATTTGAACAGTTTAAATTTCTCTTTTTTTTAGATATTAACATTGAATGTTAGACTTCCAGGATGACATCTAGGCCATAACATATCACTTTAGTAACGATAATTTGGTAATTAACCCTAGTAAATTTAGTATGTCAATCTTTTACTTCATCGACAATTTTTTTAGGCAAAAAAAAAAAAGAAGAAGATTTTATATGTATATCAGGTTAGATAAAATCCATGAAGACAAATTAAAATAAAAACTTTGCCTTTCAATGGCTAAATAAATGTAATTTAATCATTTTTAAATTGATAAAATGTTACTAAGAGTGCAAACTTGTGTCAAATCAAATCAACGTGATCTTACTAAGACAAAAATTTACAATGTGTTTTGTTCTCAGCTGTTGATTTTCTGCTTCTTTTCTCATAATCAGCGTTATAAAAGTTGATTGGTGGAATATAAATTAGCTTTTCTGAAATTGTGAACATCTCCCAACAATTAATAAATAATAAGTATTAAAGTGAGAGTCTGAGCGTTAGCTTTAAATTAGTTACGCAACTTTTAATTCGAACAAGTATTTACGATGTAATAGTCCCGGAGGATCACCCTCATCGAATTTGCTTGCTCGGGATACAGCCCAGAGAACATTAAAAAGATACTTCGACATCCAAAAAGCTAAGTCTATGACGTCTACAACCACTGGAAGGAGAAGTAGGCATATAAGAGAAAATCCCACATGTACTGCAGTGATAAAAAATTCACTCCCATATTCTTCGTAGGCTTGAAACGTTCCTTTATGTCATCTCCTTGGACTCCTGATTAACCCTCTTGCCCAAAAAAATTCTTGAATGATTTAAAGTACCATTGTAACAGAACCATCTTATATTTGGATGAGAAATTGACTGTGAACATATCACACAATATAAAATAGCCTTACAAAAAACTTTAAGTTGATAGAGCGGGTTTGCCCAGCATTGCACGTACATTAAGAAATTAAGATTAATTTTGAACTCTTTTGCTTTTTTTAATAGAGACTATAAGGTTTACCCTAGACATTTTTTTGATGTGGGACTATCGTTCCCTTATCTTTCATATTAGTGCAAAAATCCTTTGTTTTATTCCCTCTGCTTCTTTTTTCTTCCTCAAACATTATAATTTTCTTTAACAGATACAATTATTTTTAAAGCTTTATATTTTGTATTTTTGTGAAATTTAATAGTTGTGCTTTATTCAAAAAATTGGGTTTTAGTAAAATATTATTGAAAGACGGCCATGGCCTTAAATACTAAAAAAAAAATACCAAAACCATTTCTCGAGACTTAAAAACTTATAGTAAACTTTTTAGCAAATCCAATTATTAGTTTGGGCGAGATTCTTGGACAATCTCCCACACAGACATTCACATTTAATGTATAGATTACATAATTTAATGCACTTTAAAGTAAATAATATTTGTACTATGATATTATCACTGTCTAAACAAAAATGTATTTTATTTAAAAAAAAAATGAAATAATATAGTAAGTCCATCACAATGTTTTTTGTCTGAAAATTTTTTTTCCAAAATTAGTTATCTTCACGATGAAGTGAGTATAGACAGCTTTTCACATGTAAATAGCATGGTAAACTTTCTAGCTCTTGTGTCAACAAAAAAAAAAACATTCATGAGAAAATTTAATTCGATCAATTTAGTTACAAAATTACATTTCGATTTGGAAATTCAGATCTGATTATTCAAACCAATCAATAAATATGTAACATTTAACAATAAGATTATATTACCTTTTCTAATCAGAAAAAGTTCATTTGGCTTGTTAAAGGCTTCAATTAAGTGTCTGCATATATGTTAACAAATATTTCAAAATTTATGTTTCAATTAATACATTTCTCCATTTCTTGATATTGCTTAAATAACAATGAGTTTCCATTGTTCTTCACACGTAAGCTTTATTATTTCCTTTTTGCTATTTTTTTTTTTTTTTTTTTACATATGTAACTATCAACAAAAATAATTGCATTGAAAATGACTTTTATGAATATCATAGATAATAAAATATGTGAATGTAAATAATTTTAAAATTCCTGAAGCTCAAACAAAATATCGAAAATGTTTTTGTCGAGTTTTTACATATAATTCTTATGAAGAAATAAAAACATATTTATGAATACGTTAACATACACATAAATAAAAATACAGAAAACTTTGTACATAACCATTTTCATATAAAATAAATATCCTATTAAACACAACAATTCCGTATCTCTCGTGACCTTTTATCTCTACGTCTTAATAAACATTGCATTATTTATTCATACCATGTATGTATATTTTATATATATTAAAGCCTATTCGTAGTCTTATTTATATTTTTAGATAGATACTTGAGCACTATAAGTAAACATTTTTTTGGCAAACAACGCACGGAAATATTTTAATCAGAAATATTTTATTATTTATTGATGTACTAAAAAGTTAATTAAGGTTCAAAGGGTTTAAATATCACCTGGATGAATCATGATTGACACTATCTGGATAATAAGCTTAACATATATTGATATTAGTAGATTTTATATTTAAGAAGGGTTAACTTTATCAAGTGGTACACTTAATTTAAATTTCAAAAAATCAGAAATTTGTTCGTCAATTGCCTTGGAACTCATTAAAAGAAAGACTTTGTCATTCAAGATTCCTCATGTAAAGTTTTAACTCAATTAAAAAAAAACGAGAATGAGTTAAATGGAGCAGCAAGGAGTAAAATTTTGAATCTTTTCTCACGCGGCATGCCCCCCATGGCCATATCGAAGAAGCTCAAGTGCAGCCGTACCACTGTTTATTGCCCAAGGAACTTATTCCCCGACACCATAGTCTTGAGCGTTGAACATTCTGTTCTTTTTTCCTTGATAAGAAGTCAATTTTTTGCTTGAGTTTAATACTTGTTTGGTAGCCTTTGTTCAGGAGGTATTTCTTATGAGAATGATTCATAGTTCCTAAAATACTCTACCTATTTTTCTAAAGTTTATTTGTTGCGAGGTATAGTGTCCCGAAAGAGATTTACCCCCATTTTTATCGACTAATTGCCTTCAATTGGAGTCCCTATGGCTAAGATTCATCTTGTCTACATTATAGCAATGATAATTGGAGTATTTCTTGTTTGCTGGCTGTCCATATATCATTCTAAATTTTGGAACGAGCCTCAACTACTGTACATCTTACAATTTGAGCAATAATACGATTATCGATTTAGAGTTCAAAAGCTGATAATATTTTATCTGTAATTATGTTACGTTTTGAAAATGATGATGAACCTTAGACTTCCTTCACAATGTTATCTTGTCTAAAAGGGCTGAACTTTTTCTATTTCCTGTTAGTTTGTGGGAGATTGTGTTATCTTTGCCGACATATATTGACTTTCGAAATAAGTCGGTTGATTTATGTTTCTTAGAAGCGGGAATTGAGTAACATCCAAGTAATTGCATTTTGGCAATTTTTGAAATGTTAAATATACTAATTAGTTGTAAATAAATATATATAGCATCTACCGAAACTAATAATTTTATTCCAAAAATTACATGGAGATAGGCTTGTCAAAAACTTTAGAATAGTCATCAAAAGTACTTGATTGAGGTGGTAGGAAATATACTTCATCTTTTTCCAATTCAAAATCATTACCTTCTGAAACAGAGTATGATGTGGACACAAGATAATGTTTATAATTTTTTCTTGAATATCTTAGCACAATAACAGGTGGAATCAAAACGGTTCGTTCAGCAAATCTATGTTTATATTAATACAAGAAGGAAGGTAAACGATTCCTTTCTAGAGTTCTTCATTCATGGTTGAACTTGTTTGAGCCTCTTCATACACAATTGTAGAACAAAAAGATTATTTGAAATGATTAGATATCAAATATGATACCCACGTCCTTCAAGCTAGTGTTCACTATATCTGCGAAACGATTAATAATTTTCAATTTGAATTTTTTTTTTTTTGTTTAAGCAAATGATATGAAAATTCAAGAACTTATATAAAAGTACAATCAATAAGTTTCTCACAATACTTCATCGAATCCCAAATGGGTATCAAAAATGATACATTTGTCGTTCTAGTGTTAACTGTAGTTAGTATATATTTATAAATTATACATATGTGTCAATAGTATCTTTACTTTTATCCCTAAAAAACATTTTTTATCCTAATTATCATAGATAATATTATAACATATAATATTAAAAAAATTATAGATTTTTATAATTACCTCTGCTATAGAAAATGAGATACATACCTTAATTTGATTTAAATGGGAGGTTTTGCGCTCTATTGAGTGCCCATTCTAGTTTAGATTATATTATACAATTGCAATGTAAATTTTATTGTCGCAGCTTTTTTGATGTTCTAGAAAAATAAAAATTTATTGCAACAGTTGGCGGACTCCTTGGACATTTTTATTTACAAACTCACTTCTTCTTCAAATATAAGTGTATGTTTCAAGGTAAAATTAATTAGCTATTCTTCTGTTTGAGTGTAACTTTCTTTAATTATTATTTTAGGACAAATGATAGAAAGTTGCCTTTTCATTAGTATTCTTTAAATATACTCAATATTGTATGTGTATATGGGATACAAAACTTTGTCTTTTTTTACTAATTAAAATTCTACGTTTAAAAAAACAACAACTTAATTGTTAATACCTAAATTTAATTCAAAAATATGACTTAAATACTTATGTTTGATTAAATTAATAAATTTACATATAATTATGTATAAGAATCTGGAGATATATTAACAATTATAGGTGAATTAACATTTCCTGTTTAATTGGGTATTGTTTTGCTTCCATAGTTACAAAAGAAACAAAGATATCCTTTTAATATAATAAATATACAGCTCTGAAATATTTATTTTTAGCATTAAATGGAAGTTATATATTTTGGAAATAGCGTTATTTGTCACAAAGCTGCTTCAATTGACTAATAATGAGTTATTCTAGTGAAAAAGTTTAATTTGTTGAAAACTAAAGGAAGAAAATTCAAATTGAATTAAAATAAGTTGGTTTGCACCAAAAACTATAAGCATTAATGTATAAATTAATTAAAAATCATAAAATCTAGGAAAAATTAAACAAAATTAAATATTTTTAACTAATTTATTTAAATACAATAAGATTTTACTATCTGTTTATTCTACGAAGAAATGCAAATGATCCGTTCTAGTTAAATAATTAATCCTTGACTGCATTGTAGAGGCTTTCATCCAATCCAAATTACAAGCTCAATGTAATTACCATCTTGCCAATGAAGAGTCCATTTTTTGTCTAACAACATCAATCATGGACTGTATCCTAATTAATCTATAAGATACTATTATCAGAGAGTATCCCATAAGACCATATAATTCCTCTTTTTCCGATGGTTTTTCTTCAAGTCTCTATGTTTGAAAGTTGTTGCAGTTCCTATAGTTGTGTTTTGTATTCAAAATTGTGTAGCACATACCACCAACTCATGATCTGTCAACAAACTAGTGGACAGCTGCATAAATCTAGATAAGTGATGATCAAAATAAAGCTTTCAATGACATTTTCCTCATAAGAAAAAATCATTATTTTTATTAAATGATAGATTTGCTTTCTGTCAAATAATCATCACATTAATTGGACCAAGGTAACAATAATTTGGTAAACCTAGTAAGAATGGTATGTGAAAAACGTACAAATCATCAATTTTGATAATTATATAATATCTTTCATACAGTAATTTTAATGTCCAATTTTAAGATAGCAGTTGTCATATTATCCAATATATGAACGAAATACGAATTGGAAAGAGCAAGAAAACATTTAAACAGAAAGTTGTTGAACTAAAGTACTGTTCTTCATCATTTGCATACTCAAAAATAAAATAAAATATATTTGCAATAACTTAAATCCTATTCTATTCTTCAAAATAAAGTATTATTTGCTCGAAATAAATCATTTTTGACAAAAACGCTGGCTACTTAAAATATAGTTTCGATTATCTAAATTTCTTGAAATGAATTTATATATTATGAATAGAAGTATATTTTGGAGAAAAAAAGTTTTTTTTTTTTTTAGAAATAAATTATAAAATTTTCTATAGAATTCAAAATTTTATAAAAGCAAACTTATACAGGCCTATTGGCATAAAGATATTTTTCTTAGTTAAAAAAAAAATTCTTTGCAAGATGTCTCTTCTGAAATATCAATGATAACGGTTATCATTTTTGGTTGTGTGGTATTCAATTTGCTTTTTACTATGCAGAATTCACATTCTTTATTCAATTAGAAGGGTCAATTTTTTGAAAGTTGCTAGTTAATTAAGTATAACGTTCATTGCACCCTCTGAATTCCTATCACAAAAAAAAAACACAAAAAAAACACGATCTTTTGTAGCCAACCTAATATGGAAAATAGAATCAAAATACGTTTAAGATTGTTTTATAGTTTTGCAGCAGCCAAGGAACACTCAAATGATTCAGTCAGCAAATATGTCGTTTTTCATAGTTGTTATAATTTTTATGATAATGTATAATTAAGCAATAACATAACTGTTATATACGCGACAATCTGGCTGTAGGATTAGTAGCAGTATGGGCGTGGTTTTATTTCAGAGCTGATACTCTAAAATTACATTTTTTAAATACAACTAGTTCTACCATGCATTTGAGTAGAGAGAAACGTGAGGTAGCCGCCGAAATACATATTAAAAAAAGTGTTACCACAGAATTAAACTAATTGTAATTTAGCTCATAAGTTTTTATTAGTCCAATTAATGAAAATAAGTCCCTTGCTTCAACTTTAAATATTCAATAAACGATTTTTTTCAATTCATTTTTATATTTTGAAATTAGCAATTTTCTTTGGATGCAAATAACTCCACGAATATTAATCCTAAAGAATTAATATTGATGTAATAAGATATGGTGTCATGGAATAATTATTAATTGGTACGATTAGTTCAAATCGAATAATTGAAAGCGAATTTATTTTGGAAAAAACCAACATTTTTGAGATTTCTTCATTCTACAATCATTATGAATAAAATATATTTATTGATTTTTTTGCCTTTTAAAAAATTTTGTTTTGCTCCACCATATCTTTTTGAATATTAAATGTGAATGCCTGTGTGTTTTTTTTCAATCACAGCCAAACCAATGTATGGATTTCCCTCAAATTTTTCATGTAGCTTCTTATAGCTACAGAAATCAATCTGGTAACATTTTTTTAAGTCTTTGGGAACATGGCACTTATTTAGGACTTAACCTGTACAACATGAACGCCGGGATGTATTTAGGATACTATACGGGTTCTTTCATTCTCAGGGAAGCGGTGGTGGAAGAATTTAACATGCCTCAGGGACCAGTTGTTCACAACGCGTGGGCTGGGTTGTATTATAGCATATTAGAAGGGTTTACAGGGTGCCTAGAAACGCGGCTGCTATGGAGTTTATACTATATTTTGGCACAATACTTCTCAGGAAGGAGTGCCGAAGAAACTTAACATACCTTGGCCCAGCAGTTCACCTGCACAACCTGTGAGCTGGAGTGTATTATAGCATATTAGAAGGGATCTTTGCTGCCTTGAAACGCAGTGAGGGGAAGAGTTTAAACTGTATTTTATCCCAGCACTTCCACCTATGCAACCAGAGACCTGGGATCTATTTTGGCATATTTTGAGATTTACTTGATACTCAGGGAGGCGGCGGCGAGACTGCGAGTTTCGAGTCTGACCCAGAATAAATAAATAACTTCCTCATTGCGTGGAAGAAAATTGTATATTGTCTATAATGGCTTTGTATTAGTAGTATACTCATAAAACCAATATGAGAATAATTCTTAAAATTATACAATAATGATTTTTTGTTTTATATTAAGTAGAATAATTCTTAATGTCCTGGGCAACGCCAGTTATAATTATAAGATAATTAGTTTGTATAATATTATACTTGTTTCTCAATGATATATGTAATAGACACCTTCTTCTTATTTTTAACTAAGTGCATTAGCAATTCATGTCCATGGTTCCTTATTAAAATATATACATATATATATATAATTTATTTCTCTTTGTTATATTTTTGTATTAGTAAAATTATGTTTATAGAAATTAAAAATATAACTTTAAAAACACTTTTGATATTAATTGATATTCTAAGTCTTTTGATATGTATGTACAATATATTTGTATGTATAAAAGCATATAATAATAATGTCCTTATACAAATATGTACACTGTACATAAATAAAAGCCTCACAAAATGAGTTATATGCAGTATGAAATAACAACAAGGACAATAAATCATAGATTCTTCATGAATTGGGACAAATACATACATTGTACATATATTAATGTATTTGTGTCTTGAAGGAACAAAAATTATATTTGGCTTAAATAAATACATATATATAAATTTTTATGGAAAGAGCAAAAAGAAAAGAAATATTTTAGCTTGTGGTATTCACATAAAATAACTTTTCTTCAAGAAAAATGAAATAAAAACTTGTTGAAATAAAAATAATCAAAGTAAAAAATAAATATACCTTTATAAAGAAGGGTTTGCTTTTGATTTATGTATAGGAAAAAAATTGATTTTATTGGATTTATCAAAATTGAAAGTGCTCTTTTCTCCGAAGGTTAAAATAAATAGTTATCTATGTAGATATTGTACTTTTCTTCTATATTCTTAGTAGAATATACAGGATCAATCTTTTCTAGTGGTTCAATTAATTTAAATTTTAATAAGTCAGAAATTTATTCGTTGATTGTCTTTAAATTTGGTAAAAAAATAGGTTTTGTGACTCATGTAAAGTTTCAACTCAATTAAAAACAAAACAAACGAGAACAAGTAAAATTAAGTAAATCTTGAAAATCATAATTGCTTGGAAGAAAGATTACCAATATTTGTTACGAGAATTGGTGGAGTAAAATTACTAGGTTTTTCCTTTATTACAACACAAAACAATAGATTTACTCAGCTAGAGATTTGCAAAGACTACTTGCAATTTATTGAGGAATTGGAAATGTACAAAAAATGTTAGATAAATGTTTTTTAATACAACAGCATCGAAACCTGCTGCTTGCATATCTGTTCAACAATTCTGGATAAAAGTTGGTGTGTATTTTTCCAAGAGATGCTACTAACTAAAATAACATCGACACGTACCAGTAGTGCCATCTCCCGGGCTTTGAACGGATTTTTCAAACGACCCTCGTAATTACACACATAGAAACAGACAGACTTTCCTTTATTAATATATCATGATGCTGACAAATACATTTTTTAAATTACGTAATAGTTCCTACATTTACAAAAGTATTAAGTTAATAATTGAGAGTTTTATTTTGGTAAAAATATTAACTGTTTAACCATAAAATCGATGAAAGTTCCTTAAGTGAATTATGAAATATGTTCAAGATAACATAACAATCCACCTTATGTATTAATCCAATAAAACTTTATACGGATTTTGGTTCGACTATTATTTGTTATAATATGAAATATTTTGTAAAGTTGTTAAGAAATTAACTTCTTCAATAACGATATTTAACTATTCTAGTCATCGATTGAGATTATAAAGTTAAATTATTTAATTATTATAAATGTAAACTTTTTAAATTATTATAAACATAAACTTTTTTTGAAAAATATTATTAAATACCGTACAGTTTTCATGGTAACTAAACGACTACTTTTTATTCACTTCTATTTTATTTAGAATATACCAGAAACAATTAGAAAAATAACTTTTACTACATTCGTGCAATAAACCTTGGTATATAGACTCAAAGGTTTACTTCTTTTGCATGGTTATCCTTAAAAAAATATATTATGTGTATGTGTTTCTTAATGGCTGCCAAAAAAGCTATTTAAACATAAATTCAAAAATAAATTGTAACTTTATGACTCCAGACGATATATTTATAGGCGAGAAGACGCATGTAATATATGTATGTATTTAAGTATGAAAGCATAAAATCCCCTTTATGGATGTGTAAACATACATATATATTAATATCATATCGGAATATGTATGCAGCACGAACTCAGTATTTCAGAATCTTACTTTCAACGCATAATGGCACTAATACTCTAAAAATAAGAAAAAAGTTTTTTTTTAATTTTTTTATTCAAAATGAATTTTTTTGAAGGATAACACGAAAAAACTGCCTACAATAAAGTTACAAGAATTTTCAAGCCTATATATACCAACAATATACATACAAACTCGTATACTTATAGAATGCGATCAGCCTGTTTGCTACAGACTGGGGATTTAAAATCCGGAAAAATTTAATGATAATTTATATTACATTTTTTTTCCCCAAAAACTAATTGAGAAGTTCACAAATGATTTGCTTTTACATATAAGGATCAAGTCAATCCCTCAAACCAACCACTTCCAGCTTCAACCACAGTCTCCAACCTGGCCCTGATCCGGGCACAGTCCTTAGCGAGGAGGTAATTGTCCAAGTTGGCCACAGTCTCGAATATGGAAGTATACAAAGAGTCAATAGTGTTATGTGCACGTTTATGGGACTCTCTATCCCATTTTTGTCCAAGAGGCTAAGACCTAGGAGGTTACATTTCCATGCATTTAATTGCTGTATTCAATTTTCTTTTCATGATTATAAGACCAAACCGATCATGAGTCTTCCTTGCAAGTGTTCCCGATACATATGACTCTTCAAATGCCTTAGCAACATCGTAAACAGTTGATTTATGATAATGACCACATGGTGTTCGTATTTGGAGTATGTCTCAAAGATTTTGTATTTTTCTCAAACAACTTTGTCAGCTGAATCTGATGAGCACATATTCATAAACATAGATCTAAAAGTAGCTAAGATATTGAGGTCTAAAAAGTTCCAGATTTTAAATCCCCACCATGTAGACTCCAAAACCATGGATTTAGCAGATTTTGGCGCATAATTCCTTTAGGGCAAAACATTTTACTGGTAAATTTCTAAAGTATCTACCTACATATGTGACTTTTTAAAAAAGGATTCACGGCAAATCAAAACAAAATAGGTAGATATATAGGATAAAGTAAAATAAAAAATGAATTATCATACGATCTTTACATTTACGGTGTTTTGGACTAAATAGTCCTTCTGATACATACTTCTACTTACATTGAACTGATTTTGTGCACTTAACTTCTAAGGAAACTGGATTAGATATGTGCAAATTTTTAGGCCCTAAGCACCTGAGCGTCTATAAATTCAGTTTTGTTCCACTTTATACTATTTCGTGGGAACTTATAAACAAACTTATTCCCTATCACCACTCTAGTATGAGCTTTGAAGTGTATGGAAAAAAAAAAGAAGATATTTAGGCCTTAATAATTAATTTTGATTTATTATTTGGTAAGTATTATTTAAGTATTCATAAAAATTGTCAATTTTTTTTGTGTTTTTTGAAGAAATTATATCCAAAAAATTAAAATTGATGTTTAATTTTTTTTTTTTTATTTTTAAATAATTATTTAGGTGAGATATTGAATCCTTCTATAAACTATTTAAATAAGTCCCTGGAAAGATACAAGTTAGGTTTGTATCGATTTTTCCTTCATTATCCATTTATAATCATAAGACTAAGCATAATTACTCTGTATCATAGACGTACGATTAAGGATGTTGTTACGCTTCACGTGCTTCTATAAAAAAAGATAAATCTATCTCCCCCGATCTGAATACAAAACAAAGGCTACTTCACGAAAGGAGACACTCTGATCACAACACTATCTATCTCCCAAAAACCAAATACCCACATTTTCAAGCATAGTTCTTATAATGAGCCAGCGTGTCTCTGGAATTATATATATCTATGCTTTCGTCAGATAACTGAGACTTATCTCAAGCAATTTTAAGTTAATACATGTATTAATTTTTGCTAAGAATATTGATTTTTATAATGTATAAATACTAACGCTAAGTCGACTGGTATAGGCTTTGCCTATCGCCGTTGTTCAAAATTAATAATATATTCATCTAGCATATGAAGAGTATAGCTTTTCCATAACTTAGAATTTTATTGCTTGATGCACTATAAATCTAAAATATAATGTTTTAAAGATACATTATTTTTCATTATATAAAAGTCAAAAGTTACACATAAAAATAGTCAATAATCTTTAAAAATGTAAAAATGACACTCACATCACTGATTCTATTTTAAAAATGTTGAAAATAAATAAAGAATTGTATAATCGTAAAATCACATTAGGTTCAACTCTTTTATTAATTTGCTATTTTATGACGTATTTATATATTTTGATTTAGCTGAGGTATATAAAATTTCAAGATTATAAAACATATTTCATGCATATAACAAAAATGTTTTTATACCTATATATGTATGTATATATATTAATGTTATATTTTCGAACAAATTTGTTTCAAACAACATGTTACCTGACGAAATATAAAGCCATTAATTTCTTATTGCTTCGTGTTTCCCAATATCTATAATTCATAAGAAACCCATTATTACAAAAATCACTTTAAGAAGGTTTTTTTTCTAGTAATAAATGCCCTAGTGTGAAGTTTGTTACAATTAATAAGTTTAATATAGTTTATTATTTACTTTTAATGAAAAAAAGATTTTTATAGATAGGGAAAAATAAGGGTAGGTGGCACAAAATTTATTTTCTGCCATTTTACAACTTATATTTTTTCGCAAAAATCACTTTAAGCAATATCAATTTTAGTGTTGTTATGTTTTAATCAACTTTCTCTATCAATGAACATGTTGATACAGTAAGAAGAATCGATAAATATTAATAGAAAGTATTACATACAAATAATTGAAAATGTAACAACAGTCAAACCTGTATAAGCGACAAGGCAATGAAAACTGAAAAAGTGACCGTTTATTGCCAAACCAGGTTGGTATTATGGAAAATTTAAAAAAAAAATAAAATATTTAATTTATATCTCTGCTTAAATTCTCATATATAATGAGGGAAGCCATTATTGACGCTAAGGGAGGCTACTAAATGATTTAGAGAGTTCAGGCACATATCTATTTATAGTATTAATTTTGTTAAAATTCTATAGATCATTAATGAATTATTTCTCGTTTAAGTCAAAGTAATCAGATTTAAGGTGACCACTCGGTAGCTTGTTGAGAAAGGTCCAAATTATCTTTTTATGTCCCAATGTAATTAAGTATAATTCATTAAGCCAAATGAGTCACAAGTAATAAAAATCAACTTTAGTACCCATGTTTGTTTGACAAGTAGAATAATTTATTTTAACAAATAAATATTTTAATACTCACATTGCTATCATAAGTTCGGAAGATTCTTCTGATATAGTGAAAGAAGAAGTCGTTTACTTGATTAAATTTTCTTCTTTAAGGATGAACACTCAAAATAAATTAGAGTTTTGCATTTAGTTGTTTTTTTCTTCTTTAGACACAGCCTACAAAAATATAACAATTTACTTTAAGCGCCCTTTAAAGCTGATTTTCTATCAAAGAGAAAAACTCCTCCTACATTCAAATAGTTGCAAACATTTACAAGGGCAGAGTTAGATACAAAATGTTTGTAATGAAATTTTTACAAAAAGACATATATTTTTTTTCATTCTGAAAGAAATTTATTGTTGATGTATCAATATGATGTTTATGTATGTATGTATTGACAAAGTTTGCATTTAAGAACCACATCTCTTAATAAAACAAAAGTATGTAGTCTCTTTTATAAAAGTATTCAATATAATTTATAAAAAAAAAATGTATTATATTATTATTTCTATACAATATTGACACTTAACAAAAAATAGGGAAGATCCTACATGGTCATACTGAGTGGCCATTAAAATCTGAACAATTTGAATTTTAAACTTCAACAACATATACATAATTTGTTAGTTAACAATATAATTTCAACAAAATTAATACTATAAATTGATGTGTGTCTGAGCTCTCTTTTCATAAATATAGCTGTCCTAAGCAGGAATGATGGCTTCCAGGGGACGGTGGAGGGCTCCAGATTCCTATGTCATGGTGTCCCAGTGCTGACTGAGGGCGGTGGAAGGCTGCGGATGTATTCCTCTGTCATGGTGTCCCCGTGCTGACGTGAAAGTGGCTTTAAGGGCCTCGGTCTTTTTATGACGGACAATGCAGACCTTCTCCTCGACATGTATCCAAAAGTTGTAGTTGAAGGGGTGGCATCAGGGATACAGGGGGCCATAAGTGCCAAAAAAGAGTTCAGAAGAAATTCACAAAATACTCATTTAAAAGAGTAATGCAACGGAGGATATGGGGTTCCTCCATTGTTGGTGTCAAAATTGGCCTATCCACCTTAACAAGGTTCTTTCCAGCCACTTTTTTTATAGTTCTATGGACAGTCTGGTGTGAAATCCTCAGATCTCTTGCATGGACCCTCATGGACTTGACTTGGCCTGGTCTATTTTCTTTCGCTTTTGCTAGTCCAGTTCACCCTTTATGACATAACCCTTCTTCCTATCCAACGTTTTGGACTTGCTGACGGTGTATACAGTGTATGCACCTAATGTTTGGAGTGTGCGAATAAAAATTCATCAATCACGTTCAAGTATCATTTTCCCAACTTTTACGTAAACTAGAGAGCTCAGTGTTATTTTGTTTTCTAACTTATTGTTTAATATATCGAAATATAAATTTATTTCAATAACTTAAAACTTTATTTCTTGTTAAATTAATAAGTGTTAAGATTTCAATAGATTACTATTTTATGAGATTCTGGTGTTGTTTAATTAATGGGACAGAAAGAAAGTTATGAAATTCTTATTTCAAGAAAGCATACTAAAAAATAAAGAATACATTCAAATATAAATAAAGCCCATTACAACAATATTTCTCAGGACATTAAATCCCACAACACACATACTAAAGCCACACACAAATAAAATATACTAATAATAAGTATTTAAAAGGCTGTATGCTTACATAAATTTATAACACAAAGATATTATTTTATACATACAGGACATCCATTAATATTCATCTAGTTAGTTATAGCTTTTTATACATAGAAGAATGTCAATTCATATACAGTATGAATAGAGTTGTATGAAATATGACCCGTTAGTTTTTAAAATAAAATAAAGATTGGACATCAATAAAACAACTGGTTTATAGGTGCTTAATTGAGTAATAACTGTAAAAAAAAAAAAAAAAAAAAAAAAAGAGAACGTAACAACAATACCTGAAATGATAAGACAAAAATATGAAGGGGCGTATGCTGAGTGAAAGCTGGAGGGGCTGACGTCATTGGGAGGGGGTCCCAATTAATGATTTTTTGATTTTTGTGAGACCATTTTTTCCAAATAGCTATGGATTTTTGATATCTTTTTCCTAAAAATGTAATGTTTTGTCAACAGATATGTATTTTTTGAGATTTGCTATAGATTTTTGAATTTTTTTTTTTTTTTCTGCTATGGTAACTCTGAGAGATATCATGACAGCTACAAATCAGTGGATATTTTTATCTATTTTTCATGTAAATTGAACATCCGCTTAAGTTATGTTCAAAACTGACAAAAATAATCTGATCTGATTTATTGTCGGACATCTATTATGTCATAAAGAACAATATTATAGCTTTATATTAAAGCTATGTGTTGTATAATTATTGAACAAAATTGCACAGTCCGCTTATGAAAATAATGCTCAAATATTACTAATATCTTTGTAGAATAATTGAGCTTTCAATTAAATATGAAACTAGACTACAAAGTATTTTTCTTGATGACGTCATAATAGTGATATCCCTACAATGATCTAAATATATAGATCTAATTTCGTGGATACATTTATCAATAGTGATACTTGTAGTACATCGAATATATTGATTTGTTGCCTAATCTCATTGTTATAAAAATATATTATTTATTAAGATCACTAAGTTACACCCGCCTTAAAAATAAGCACATTATTCAATAACTAGATCATTTGAATTATCTGTGATCTTTCCTTTTATTCAAATAGACAAAAAGTCTGCATTAAAAAATGATTTCTTTAAAAGATATAACGAAATTAATTAACATTCTTGCTTAAAAGAATTAAATATTTAGTACTTTAAATCTTATGTTAGATTTATTAAATGCATAAAAAAGTCTGCAGAGTTTTATTTGAGTTATTTTTTTTATAGTTACTATATTTTAAAATAAGTATAATGTATGTAAAAAAACCAAGAAACAAATTCGTATAATTTTTTTATAAATTCAAAGTTATATTCGTAAGAAAGGCTTGACTTTTGATTGATATATCCCCCTTAAACTTTAATACAACACACATACCTTTTACCCAATACCTCTGTGACTCTTATGTTCAAAGTTTTCTTTCTTTCATCTCTACTTTGTTTTCTAAATGACTTTCTTCTTAATTAAATATTAATAAGATATTTTTTTCATTTTTTATAGGTAAGTCTATATAAATATATTCCCTTTTCCCAAGATGTCTTCACTTTTTGGGAGTTTTATTCATATTTCCAGTTCGTTTCATCAAAAGAAATCTATGTACTGAAACTTTTGTAAAGCCTAATAGAAAAAAAATAAATTAATACTTATATATAAATTATATTTCCAATATGCAATTTATATATTCGCTTCACTTCTCTTAAATAAAGTTATTTGATATATTATTGAATATTTAAAAACTTAATTATCAAAAAAGATAGTCGAATTCAAAATTTAATAATATCTAGCAGATAATCTCAAATTTTTAAAGTGATTCATAATATTTCTTCTACGGATAAAATAATAAAAGTTTATATAAAACACTAATTTATCTAAAAAGAAATCATTTCCAAAAACGATGTTTTACAAAATCTTAATCCTTGAATTTGCTATCAAAAAGAAAGAAGGATTTTGTTTCAAATATATATAGTAAGAATTGCGAAAAATATGACATACAATATGTGTTAAACTTTGTGTAGTTGCATCCTGAGTAGTTGTTGTCATTACAACTCAATTATTGAGGAGAGAACATCTAAGTAATAAATAGAGGGTGTGCTTATAAAAGACACTGATGATATGTGGGAAAGTTATAAGTGTTACATTTGTTTTTGTCAGGATTATCATGTCAATTTCTTTTTTTTTTTATAAATCGGAAGTTAATATTTTCTACAAGTACACGTATAATTTTATTAAAATAGTAGTATAAAGGCAATATTAGTCAGAGTTTAAGTATTTATTATCTATATTTAAAAATATGTAAGCTATAATTGTCTGATTTAAATCATATGTATTGTTAATTATAATAAGTCGGGGGGAAAAGTAATTCGTATTTTGTTTTATAAAAAAAATTTTCGATTTAAGCAAAGTATTCCATGTTCTGTTTGATAACTTGTTTCCAATGAGAATTCAACTTCATAATGCCCTTTTCGATGAAGCCCTTGTCCCTATTGGTAAAAAACTCCGACCACCAATTTTGACATGCCTTTATTGAGGCCAAATTTGTACCTCTAAGCCATAGACAGGAACAGGTGGTAGTCATTTAGTGCCAGGTCCGGAATGTAGGGTGGATGCATAAAAACTTCACATCTGAACTCCCGAGGCTTCTGGTGGGGCATCAAAGATGTGTGCGGCCTGGCGTTGTCTTGATGATGTTTTGTCTTCTATTCATCAATGCCGGTCGCTTCTGTTTGATTGTCAGCTTCAAACGGTCAAGTTTTTTAAAGTAGGTGGCAGAATTGATCGAAAACAACACTGTTGTGCAATACGAACTCAAATATTATCGGCCCTGTGTAGATCGAAAATTCCCTTGGTCACTTTCGACCGATGGTAAAGCCATGCATCCAGTCTTCTTCCGAGAGGGCTACAGGCTCACCTCGGAGGACTACATCAAGGTACTCAAGACCAAGGTGGTCCCATGGATCAGGAAGGAGTATCCTGGCAAAAGGGTGCGTTTCCAGCAGGATGGGACACCCGCACACACAGCCAATAACACCCAGAAGTGGTTGAAGGAGAATGTGGAATTCTGGTCTAAAGGCTTCTGGCCCCCCTCCTCCCCCGAACTGAATCCCTTGGATTTCAGCATCTGGGAGCACATTGAGAGGCAGGCTTGCAAAAAACGCCACAGCAGTACCAAAGCTCTCAAGGCCAGTATCACCAAGGCCTGGGCCAAGATGGACCCCACCTACATCAAGAACACCTCCTCCTCCTTCCGTCCCCGTGTTGTGGCTGTTATGGAAGCTAAAGGCCAAATTGTTAAAAACATATTATAGATTATAACCAAGCGAAGTTTTTTTAGGTAACATTATTTCTTTACATAGTTAGTGTAATACGTACGCATAAAAATTAAACGAAATTTAGATATAGAGTCGAAATAGTTTTAAATTATACAATTTTAATTTGTAATATTTTTATCCATTTCATATGTAAATTTCCAAAAATATATGCATGAATTCAAGGCACGGAGAAAAAATACATTCTCATTTGAAATCAATCCTAACAAAATCAATTGAATTCCTTAACCAAATAAAATTTGTTAATATTATAGATCAAATAAGAAAATTTCGTTCTATTCAATACTCATTATATTTTACGAATTGTAAATACCATTTAAATAGTCTTCAATTTTGATGATATTGCGAATGATATTTGTCTCACAACTACTTATATAACATTAGTATCAATTCAGACCTCCCACAATGAAAAAAAAGGGGGATCCCCCTTCTACAAAAAAAAAAAAGATCTAATAAAAACAAACAAAATATTTCGATTAACAAGAATAATTGGACTTGTTTGACGTTTTATTAACATTCAAAAAGTCTTGAGGTTAATTTTATTAAAAACCCTTTTATAAAATGTAAGATAAAGAGATCTTCAATGCAGGAAAATTTCTAACTCTCTATAAAATGAGTGGTGTCTCTATACTAATTTCTTATTTTTTTGGGACCTCGATAAATATTCTTTAAATTACTAGTAAAAGATTTAGAACATTGACATCTATACATATATGGGCAATTTGATGTGAAGAAGATGGGCAAAATATATAATTATGTACAAAATTGTCCAATAGATGCAAATGTATGCATCTATAAAATACAAATAAAGACTTTCTTTTTCAATATACATACTTACAGTGAATGGATAATAATATATTACATTATGACTACCAATGTTAAGAAATTTTTTTAACCAAATACAGAGAAACAAAGTTTTTCCTTATGAAAAACAAAAATGTACTGTATTTTTTTACAAATAAATAAATTAATAAAAATTGGTATTCATCAAAAACTTGAGAAACTGAAAAAGAAATATGCAATCAATAGATTTATTTATAGAGTTGTAATACTTTACTAAAAATCTTCATTTTTTTAATTAACACCACTTTATATATATATATACAAACATAATTCAATTAAGAACTAAGGGAAAGATATATTGTTCAGTCAGGTAAGCGGGTACTAAGGTTCATTATTTCTAAGGGAAAAGAGAAAAATTATAAATACGCAATCACTACATCTGTTTATTTTACCATCCAATGTTTAGATACATGTTAGAGATGGGTATAAGATGTTTTTTTTTTTTACAAACCGAGTTCATATGGATAATTTGAATTTAACCGTTCAAATAGAATCGGGACTTCTGAATAATTATGAGTAATTTTTAACTTTATAGCCATAAAGACAAAGAACCTTCCGTATAATACCCATCCTCTTGGACTGTACTGAGAACATCAATCTAAAAATGCCCGCATATTTAACACAGTCTAACACATTACACAACATGAACATGAAAGTCATTTCAGAATCATGATGTCAATTATGGGAAAATAATGCGCGAATTTGATTTATTTTGTCCTTATACATATACATATGTAAATTCTAATCCATTGAGTGAGGTTTATTTTTCTTACTCTACAAAATCGATTCCATTTTAGCAATATAAAGTACATATACAAAAACAATCATATTATTATGATTAAAGTCTGGTAGAAAGGACATATGTGAATAATAAGAGAGTAGCAAATATATTATATTCCAATATGACAGATGCTAGAGTGCTGTCAAATATTTTTAATAAAGAAAATGAAAAGAGTCACACATTTAGAAAAAAAATAAAAATAAATAAAAGACTAATTTATTTTTCAAGTTGACAAAAGAACTCAATAAAATGCTACTTACTATGAGTAAATACAGCAAAAAAACTGAAAGTAAAGCTTAATTATCAGTCTATAAAATTTATAAGGATTAATTGTTCCCCTTGTGAAAAATCCTGATAAATTTATATCAGTGAAAGTTTATTACGCCACTGTATGTGAAAATGAGTTGGACAACTTCTACAATTTTAATTTCCCTTGAACATCTACAAATAGCACTCTGAATTGTCAATGAATTGTTTCTGGTCGCTTGTGAATAATCGTAACACCCATTTCGAAATCAACTCGAATATATCCAAAGTTCCATCTAAAGTTGTAAACGCCTTAACTTTCGATATCCTCAAAATGTAAGCTATCTCAAATAACTCATTTTTATGGTATTTTAAAACAATTTTTTGGACATTTGTTATGTTTTCTGACTAACTATAGATTTTGTACAACCAATGTGTGCAGCATCATTGGTGTTTGTACTTTGTGTTTATATTCAGTAGACCAGTCAATGATAGTTGATTTCCTTGCTCAATAGTCGTCATTATGCTTATCAAGCGACTGTTTTGATTGAAGAGTACTTTTTTATTACCGAATATGTCTCAGACCGGTGACTTAATGAGTGATGTGGTATATCTACATTAATAATGCAAGGGTTGACTTCAAAAGCGGTTAGATGGTATGATAAATATTTCATAAAAATCAATTCGCGGATCAACATTTTAACTCTAAATACATTTTTTATTTTTAAATATAGTTATATACAGTAATTTTGCAACAATGCAGAAAGTTGCACACAAAATAATACCAAGAATATCTTATTTAAATACAGCATAATTTATGTTTTCAATTAAAAATAAACAAATAATACATGATAGTGTGTAAATATTTTGATTTGCAATAAAAAATAGTTATAATTATTTATACTAGATGATTTGATTGTGGCTTTTTAGTAGTTATAATTGTTTCTACTTAAAAAAATCTAAGAAAAGAAAGGAAAAGGCGTTAATTCACATATAAATATAAAAAATTCTACTTTGATCGATTTCTGTACTTCTATTCTTCTAATCACTACTCTGAATGTCGATATGTTGAATTATATATATATATATTTTGCAAAGGTGTGAACAATTCCTAACAATTATTGAATAATAATTTCATTGTTGGGAAGAATTGGCAAACTACCAACTAATTTTAGGGTCTTTTTTTTTTTTTTGCTTCTTTTTGGAGGAAAACTTACAAAATACAATAAACACAATGTCGTAAAGACAGTTTAAATAAAAATTACACAAAAATACATGCCCTCGTACGTAACATATTCACACATAACTAGGAATGGGACTTTTGTATTGCAGAAGAAGAATAAAACTGTCATATTTTTCTACAAAAACAAATTCCTAACAATGAAGCAAGACCAAATGTAAACACAGAGTCTAACTCCTGCAAATTGATGCAAAAAATTGGAAAGAGAAATTCAGGATCTACGTTTCGAAAATTCTGGAAAAAAATAAAATTGTAATGATATCAAAAAATAAATTAAGGCCTTGATGGCTAAAATAGCTGCACTCATTACCAATGTTAATGATCTTAGATGTGATGTCAATATAGTACGTCCTGAAAATGCTAAATTGAAAAATAATCTTGAGGATCCACCTACAAATTTAGAAGCTGAAGCACTTCTGCGCATTGATACTCCAAATCAACTCCAAACTAGCCGAGGGGGTCTCCAATTTGATAATTTAGTTCTTCAAACTCAATTGAATGAAACCCAAAGGATTAAAACCGTTGAAGTTTTGGAGTTGGATGTTCAATACAGAGAAGAATATGATTCTAAACTAAGAGAGCAATTGGAATCGATGAGATAACTTATTTACTCAAACAGAGGATATATAAATTGTAAATATGATAGTGATCTTGAAAAATATAAGAGGATCTATGCCAAATCTCGAAGCAGTGGAGCTGTTAGGTTCACAAATTTCGTGAACATTAGACCAAGATCTCAGGTAATCACTTATAATTCTGAGTTAGAGGCTTCTATGCTCGCAATACCACAATGATTGAACTTTTTAGAGAGATGAATAACTCTGAAGCTTGTCATCGTCGTGAGCTTACTCCACGAGATGAAGAGTCACCCTCTTCTCCATCAATTGTTTCCTCTTCTGGAAAAATTTTCAGGAAATGGATTTGGAAAGTGAATGAAGAGAAAACATATTTTAGAAGAAGAGTCTGAAAGCTATAACACTGTTTCGGAATTGAAGGGAACCCCCAGTATTATCATTGAACCCTTGAATGATGATGCTAAAGGGCGTCCTATTTTAAATCATACTGCTGATGATATTAGTATTGGTGGATGGAAGTTATCTTGTATTGTAGGTAGCAAGGAAGAAAAACTTGAAAACTGAGTAGACACAGTAATCAAATTTCACCGCTCCATTGTCGTACCAACTGGCAGTTGATGCAACAGACGTGGATCATTCTCCCCCAACTTCACTGACCATGAAAAATAAAAGCTGTAGTAAAGGTGAATACTCAGTTGTAACTCTTACCAAAAAGGATGATGAGTTTGAGTCTATTCGTGTTATAAAGAAAATATAGAGTTACTCCTCTATGAGACACGCTGGTAGAGGATCTTCATTTGGAGACATCAATCATCATTTCTGAGATCCCTCTATGTGCTCCGTAATTTAAAATAATAAAGCTACGATCTCCATTAAAAACTCAAAAAAAATTACGGATGGTTCGTAAAACAAAAGCACTTAAAGTTGTTTTTTTGATTTTAGTATTAAATATTCTAAATTATTATTATTTCAATTTTATTGAAAATCTATAGTAGTGAAAACAAGTACATTGTCTGTCATAATAAATATTAATCTAAGGAAATGCAGGTTCTTCTTACTGTAAAAAAAAAAAAAAAAATGACACATCTAAATTTATCTGTATGAATGTTGTTTTTCTTCTTCTTTTTTAACATTTGGGCTTTATTTTTTTATACCAAATTTTCTTAATTACTATAATATATTATTACTCGCGTCATCATGGAGTGTAGACTAAACTAATACTCCCCCTTTTCTTTCCCCTGTACTACTATTATTCTACTACTTTCTACTTAAATGTTACAGTTCTCCTCCAATCTATCCAATAAACTGCTGAAAGATCCGAAACAAACAAACAAAAACCAATTTTATTATAACCTATATTTTTGCTTTTTTATAAAAAAAAAAAAGAATCATTTGTCATGATATTTAAATAATAATTGTATACGTATAATATCAATGAATATATTCATATTTAAATTAATTTGCTTTTTATATAGACGTAAACATTGCTGTTTATCTACTTTTAATATGGAATTTCATATCCATGGTTAAAAGCCGGTTAAATTTGTCATCATCCTCAACATTGGAATTATTGTGGTCATTCTTGTGCTTCTAATATGTCTACTGCTATCGCTGCTACTTCTACGTTAAACTTCAAACAATATTAACAAATACACAGGTGGTTTCTCGTAAAAAAATGTCTTTGATTCATCTCTGGAATCAAACCATATTTTCAAACTAATTTAATCTATTTGAAAATGTTATGGAGGCATAAAATTATATCATTTGAGATAATGTGAAAGTGAGAAGATTCAAGCAACCAAAGTTCAGAGCATTGGCACGAATCTTATTCAATTCTAGAATCAACATTTTTATTCTTAAATTGAATTATAGTCAATTTGATCTCCCAAACCCATCATGAATATTTAAATTTAAAAAATTCATAAAACTATCTTTTTAAAAATACTCATATTACTTTATTGACATCTCTATGTGCATACAATTATGGTAATTAATTATTATTTTAGAATAAACATTTAAAAAATAAAAATATTTGAAGCTCCTTCTATTTTTTTAGCGTCCATGACTATTATGTACAATTCGAATATTTTGGTCAACTATTTTATAATATCATTTATATAATTTATAAGAATTTCATTTTTGTGTAAACAAATTGGAGGAGTAGGTCCCTTTTCATCTATCCCAAAACCAACTTCGAATCCTACTGTTGGTAAATATTCTGACTCATTTAACTCTAACTCCCCAGCTCTGTTTGAACTTTAATAAAAATTTTAACAAAAATGGAAGAATTTAGCAACCAATGAAAATGATTTAGATATAATTTAAAGTAGATATAAACATATATAAAAATTATAATTTATATAGTATATACCAGCTTAGAGTAAAAATTGCAAGGTACAGACAATGGGTAGTAATCATAGAATATACAGGGTGGTCGAGATAAATTGGGAAAATCTTTAAAAGTTTATAAAGAACGAACTAAATAGAGTAGAACAATGATTTTTATTTTATTTTGAAAGGCCGGGAAACTTCGTTTGACATTGTACGGGTAATGGACTTCTTTAGGGCCTTCACAGATGAATGATACTTAGATCAGGCCTCATGCTCGATCCTCCACAAAGATAAAACTCGTATTGTTTCAGGTCCAAGCTGTTTGCAGGACAAAAATCAGAACTCCATAAGTGACTATACTTTATGTCAGATATCCTGCAATTTTTGGCCTGGTGAGCCGGTGCACTGTCTTGTTGGAAGGTGTAATTTCATCATTGGGCTACTCCATCCACCCAGGGAATATAAATTAAAAGTGCAATATCAGAACAATGTCAAAGCTAGATCCACACGAGGTCGACCAGGACTGCCAGAGCTTCCGGCGCCGTGGGCCTGAGGTTATCAAGAGAGGCGGATCTCATTATAAATAATAGAATATCATTAAATGTAGTATTCAAAGAATAAAACATGTATGGGTTTACCCCATCAATTTCGTTCGTTATTAGCATTTAGATATTTTCCCGGTTTAACTGGACCACCCTTTACATATGAGTTTGAAATAAAAGTCCAGCCTTAAAATAAGGTTAAAAATATCATATGAGTCAATAACAGGGATAAATATAAACAGAATAATTAAATAAAATGAGACTATAAAATACAGACAAATTATTCTTCTGGATTGAAAATATAACAAATATATGTTATATAATATTTTTAAGGTTATAAGTTTTCTTTCGTGCATGGAATTTTGTTTCATTTATAAACACTTTGCTTCGGGGAATTGTATTTTTTACACTGTTATTCAAAAAATTATATCGCTGTTTGTCTAGTTCTGTAATTGGAAGTCCCATTAAAGTGTAGAAATTCAGGGATTAATTTGATCCACAGCAAGAATTATTTGCATATTCACCTTAAAACATGTTCTGATTTTAAAACAGCAGTACTTCAAAGTAATTGAATATAACTTTAAAATAATTAATTTATATATCTAAATCTATTTGAACTCTAGTAACGATAGCTCATTTGAAATTCCCTACAAATTGTCCGAGAATCATTTATCGAGTCAAAAAGTAAATTTGATCACAATTATACATCTTTTTATTAAACCGCTAATAGCAATCGTCTGCCATATTTTAAGAAAAGTCTAGTTTAGAATTTAAAATACATGGAAATCTATTGACGATATTTTTAACCTTTTTCGACCCACTTGAGTTATACATCCATCTTCTTATATACGGGTGGAAACTTGAAACTTACACACTTGGAAAGAAAAAGAAAAAAATAGCCTGCCACTATTTAATTATACATTTTAAAAAAATGGTTTCTCTTTTTCTGATAAATGACCAATTTCAAGTTGATTTATTCTATTTGGCCAGCATTGGCCCCACAGATGGCGACAAGCCTCTTGCAAAATAGTTACTAGTATTGCAAATGAAATTTGGGTGCATTGCAGCCCACTGCTCGTCGACAAGACTTTTATCACTTCTACGTTAGGGGGACGGATGCTACAGGCCCTCTTCTGGATGTGCGTCCCAGAAAGCTATGATGTTCGCTAAGAAGGTCCGAGTATTTTTTACAGTGTGAGTAGGGGTCCCATCTTGGAGAAAGAAGACGTTACCGTTGTGGAAATTAACCTGGACACAAGTAAGCAGTTGGTCTTGGAAAAGTCGATGTACAAGGCCGCCGTGAGCCTATAACCCTCCAGAAACCAGATCAGAGCCACTGCTATACAGTAAGAGGCAACAATAAGCTTCTTTTCGGATTCCTCCTCCCTATCTAAGGTCTTGTTGTGGTCTAGCCTCTCTTTAATATTGTAGATGGTCTTACAAACCATTCCCGACAACCTGGTCACATCTGTTGATATGTCTAGAATCTTTCTGCGATGACATTTCTCGTTCGTTTTAAAAAATTGAACAAGCAGCATGTGCTGGAGGTAAATAGCTACTTATAAATTACAGATAATACTAATTACTTCACACATAACCTCTCAATTCAATATCATACAAGTGTGTAGGTTTCAAGTTTTCACCCGGCTTAATTTATAAACATACATTTCTTAGTATTTAATTTGCAGTTGAATACATTCTCCGTTAATAATCCTTTTTTTCAATAATCATTATTAATATTAATGTGGAAAAAAAAAAAAAAATTGAGAAAGATCAATCTTTGCCAAAATTTGAAGTTTGACAATTCAAAAAATTTTAACACAATATATTCGTTCTCTATCATATTTTAATTCTATAAAATAAAAGAAAAAAGAATAATGACTCATATGGGAAAAGGAGGATCTAGAGTTGCATGACATAAGAGTACTTACTATACTCCGAATTTATATGGAATTTCCCTAAAACAAATGAAAAAACAAAAACAAGAATGAGAAATCTAAGATTTTTATTTATTATCAATTATAACTTTAAAACAAGTAATATTAGCATATTTCACTTAATATACAAACAACATTGTTTTCAAAATTGTCCATATTGTGAGATTCATCCAAAAACATATGAAAACAAATAGAAAATCTTAGAAAATAACCTTTTCTGCGAGATAAACGACAATAAATATATTTCCAACGACCGTCTTATTATCTCATTAAATAGTTGGGGACTGGGTTCAGTCGATACAGAAGTATTTTTTTAGAAATATTGGACTACTGGTAAGTAACCTTATCATAACTTTTAAAAATATATATATTGCATTCGAAAATATATAAAAATTTCAATAAAGGGTGTTTTAGAAAGCTTATGAGCTTAAATTTATGGTTGTAATTTTGAAATATTACAATGCATGTGACTATCATTTAGTCACAGTTATTTGTTCCTATGAAATCAATTTCAAAAAAGTATTAACCACGAAAGTTATTGAATATACTTTATTAAAAAAATTAATTTACATTTCGCAAATATTTGTACACCATTGTCTAATTTATAACAAACTCTGTGGGATGACAATCCCAATATCTTAAATTAAATTTTTATGTCATATGTGTTTACAATAATTTTGAAATATTACAATGCATGTGACCATCATTTTGTTACAGTAATTTGTTCTTATAAAATAATTTCAAAAAATTATTAACCACAAAAGTTATTTAATATACTTTATTAAAAAATAAAGGTACATTACCCAAATATTTGTGCACTATTGTCTAATTTGTAACTAACTCTGTGAGGGGAAGGGGAGAATTCCAATTTTTTCATATTTTTATGGCATATGTATCTACAAAGTTAGTGAAACCTTGCCTTTAAAAATCAGAAGGTGAAATAAAAAATAATCAAAAGAATTTTTTTAATATCTTCAGACTTTATGTTAAATTAGATCCATTAAACTTTTCTGCCTTAGTAAACATTTTTGACGTCTGGAAGATTTTTTGAAATATTTTCATTTCTAAACTGTGTTCAAAAGTTTTGAGATATGAAAATATAAGTATGTATATATCCTTTCGTTCTGTAAGGATCAAAAATATTTATTTTACGCTGTTTATCTTCCATATATATGTAGATGTTTAAAATATGAATTTAAAAATCTAGTGATGTCATTGTACTATTCTTTTTTCAGATTTTGGGACATTATTTCACCAAAGCTGGTTGTTCCAGGAACAAATTCAGTTGTTTTTGTTCGAAAAAAGACGGATGCACCGGAAGGAATATCTGCAGTTCTCTCAGTGGAAGATTACTATGGAAAAGAACTTTTTGGACAAAGCTGGGAGAATCAGACCTATTCAGGTTTGTACATATACTCTAAACACAGCCTATTGTAGATTGTAGAATAGGCTGTGTTAAGAGTATTTATAAACATTGTTAAATGGTTGTCTAGATAAATTGGGAAATACTTTAATGGCTTATTTATTAAATTTCACAAGTTACCCTTTCCTTATGATTAAAATCAAGTGTGAATGGATGACAAAATCTCATGAATAACTGAATTTTATTAAATCAATCTTTCAAATAATAAAAATTTAAGGTTCTGTCCAATCTAATTCGTTCGTTATAACCCTTAAAAGATTTTCCCAATCTATTTGGACTACCTTGTACATTTTTCTTATTTTGTCATCCATTCACACTTGAAAGTTATCATGAGAAAAGGGAAGCTTGTAAAATGTAATAAATTTAAAATGTATTGCCTTTTTTTATATATAAAGATAACATTGCCAATTAAACCTAAATATTTATCTATCCCTTCAGTACAAAAGCAAGTTAGAATAACTGGTCTCGAAATTCATTCTGAATTAGATTTATATTCATCAACTTATTATATTCCATTAATATCAACAAAATATTTTTATTAATCCTTTGGAGGCCCCCAAATCAAACTTAGAGTTCATTGTCACAATTTAAGAATTAAAATTTGATAGATAATATTTGAAAGACAATTTTCGGACCACCTTAATCTAATCATTCAATTTATGTTTTTAAGGTATACTTCAATTAAAAAAAGAAAATAATTTAATTCACTTACCGGGTGGTGTATTGAAATCTAAACGATTACTAATAATTAATTAAGGTTGAATTATTGTAATTAATTCATATTTCGATTTATTAAAGCATAAACAGTTACTTACAAAACAAAACAAACTTCCGCTCTCTAGCTTAGAAATAAGTCGAGAAAAATACACATGAACCTGATCGACAAATTTCCATTCGCGTACTTCAAGCAGTTAGGTGTCTCCAAAACCAACGTTTACACCGTTAGTAAGTCCTAAACGTTCGAGAAGAAGAAGGGCTTTTTCAAAAAGGCTAAACTGGATCCGAAGGAATGAAATAAAACAGTCCCGGCCAATCTCAAGTCCATGAGGTCTCTTGCAAGAAATCTCAGGTGTTCAAGTAGGATTGCCAAGAGAGATATCAAAAAAAGTTGGTTAAAAGAGCCTCGGGAGGTTGGAAAGGCCACTTTTGACACCAATAACGAAAGAACGCCATCTCTTTCGTCGTAATACTCTTTTGAACTCTTTTTTGACACTTCTGTCCACACCTTACAGCCCTGATGCCAACCCCCTCGACTACGTTTTTTGAGTGCATGTAGAGTGCAGTTTCCGTCATCCAAATACTGAGGCCCTAAAGCCACTGCCAGCCGGCATTGGGACGGAATGACATATTAATATGTCCTTCTGTCGTCACATTGAAACCATCATTTCCGCTAAGGGCAGTATATTAATGATTAAGAGAGCTCAAACACCCATTTAACAATAGTATTATTTTTGATAAAATTATATTGCTAATTATTAAATTATATCTTGTTGAGTTTTAAAAATTAAAGTGCATAGATTTTCATAATCCACTCGGTTATCGTCCCCAAAAAGTGCATAAAATTGATTTTTGTTTCTACTATGTATTGTTTTTTTAATGTACCACATAATAAATAATTAATCAAATATATGTTTCATTAAAATAATTTCAAAAGTTATAAATTAATTATACAATGATATACATGCTGTATTCCTAGTTCAATCTCACATATATAATGTAATATGTAAATTTATTCAAATACAAATGAGAAAATGAATGTCATTTAGGAATAAAAAAGAGCAAAAAGAGATAATATCCCCAGGGCATTTTCTGATATAATTTAACAAAATATTTCTATGAGATGTATATTTTTACAGCATTAGCATTCAATTGGAATCACATCATCACATAAAATCAATTTGTTCGGATATAAAAACCAACTTATTTAGATTATGGAATAAATAACAGTTTTTGTATAAAACAAATATTAATACTGACAAGTAGGACGATAAATTAATTTTGTTAACTTTATCCGTTTAAGGTTTCAAATAGACATTAGGGTGAAAATTGAAAACAAATTCATTGGAAGATCATATTCGAAAATGGGTTCAATTTATTTCCGCCCAACTACCAAAAATCGTTTTTTAGCAGGCAGAATATGCAAATATATAAAGTATATTTTTATATGAATATAAAATTGTATTTTAACAATGTTATAGCAATCCCTCACTTCTCATCTTCAAAAAGAAATCCTTTTTATATTAGAAAATGGCTGAAAAACGTTATATAAGATGAGTTAATACATAAACATCTTGAACAAAAATCAATAAATGAAGAGAAATGTCTCGAGTTGGAACTCTATTTCTATAAATTTTGCCACCACAACTGCTGAGGTATGAGCTGGTGCATTGTAGTGATGGAAAATGATGTTTGCAACTTCGTTTTCAAACGGTCCATTAACAATGAATAATATGAACTTAAAATAGTTTTATCCTTTTCCAGGTAATCGATAAGGATTATTTGTTATGATTCCAAAAGACAGTTGCCATAATCTTTCCATCAGATTCCTCGATTTAAACGAATGTCAAACATAAAGAAACAGACCGATCAGGCTGAAAGTTTGTGTGTATTCTTCTCTAAAGATGTTACTAACTAAACAAAACCTCACTAAAATCCAGTATTGTCATCTTTTGTATTTTTCTAACAACCCTGTAGAAAAATTGTTGTTAGAATGTGATGACAACTTTTGTAAGGTGGTCCAGAACTTGTCTTTCAAATATAATACATATATCAAATTTTAATTATTTAATAGTGACAATGAACTTTTGTTACTCCAAGCTTAATTTTGAGAAGAATCATTTGTTGCTCACATTTTTTTAAGTTAATAACTAATCGCAATGCCTTAGTAGGGTTTAAATATATATATTACATTAATACATATTAGGGTTAGAATTGACATGCATATCTATATTTAAATAAAATAATTTCAAAATAAGCCCACAAAACAGGTTCAAAAAAGTACATTTCTCAAATTTTAGACAATTCTGTGTTTACATAGTTCAACAAAGCAACTACAATTTATATTATTTTTATTTTCAATATATAATATGATTAGTGAAGTTAATACTTGATATATATTACATTAATGACCTTGATTCAAAATTATTTTTTAGGAGAATTATTCAATTTATTGTACTTTCTTGACATGCAAATAAAATATAACCTTATCAAATACGAAATAGAGTGCATTATCTATTTATTCTTTGTATAACCATATCAAAGTGCATTAAACTTAAAGCTTTAAATACAGTAGAATTATTGGAAAAGGGAAAAAAGGATAAATTTTGTTTTCCTTAATCAAACAATTAAACCACATATGTCAAATACTTAAGAGGTACTTAAATAAATGTCAATGACATGAACATATATCATTGATATGAAGGATTTTTTAATCAAAAAAAGCCCCTTTAGATTTGTTAAGTAATCAAACTATCAATAAGTATAAAATAACTTTTTTGGCATTGGAAATAATGATAAAATAAGACATTAATAAATATAGAATCTTCAAAAGTATGTACCATTATATAACTTGTATCCGGCACATAATTAGTATGAGTGGCACAAAAACATAAAATTAATAAACAAAAATTGATATATATATATTTGTGCTTTCAATATGTTTGATAAATGAAAGCAGTAAAAATTTTATTGAAGAAGGTAGATCATTTTCACAGCAATTAAAATCATATTTCATTTGAACTAAAAAATTAACTATGATTGCTCAATTCATTTTTTCCGATTTGTTTATATAAATATATAATTATACTGTGCATACTTATATTTGTATTTCTTATCTAAGTTATTTGTTTATGTTCTGATATACAAGTAAACAAAACATTAATTTTCAAAATTATTTACAATTCCATAATTAATTGCATTCGAAATGAGATAAGTAATGATTAAATAATTATTGTCATAACAAATCTAGTTTTACATTTTTTATAGGTTTAAGCTAACTTTCGAAAATTAATAATTCAAATAGAAATTAACTTTCATTTTGCAAAACTTTTGGGTAGCTTCAAATACTATATGATATGCCATTATTCAATCTTGATAAAATACAATTTAAGGGATAAAAAACACCACATTTAAGGTTTTTATTTTAAAATGAATAACGCCTTGAGTTTTTCATTGTTTTGCGCCAATAGAACGTATTTAAAAATTAACATTTAATTTAAAAATGACTATTGAGTATTTAAAGGTCTAGTTATGCATAATTTTTGATTTATTTTTTGAGAAAACAATCTATAAGAGGTTAATTAAATAATACATTTAATTCAATTGTTTATCTGTTAATATTAAAATATTAGGGGCGTCCGCATAACTGTATTTTGGGAGGCACTTTTGGAAAAAATTCAGAAATCCATAGCTATTCACAACAAATATATATTTTTTTTTAAATACGAAAATCCATGTCTTTCACAGAAAGTTTTTTTTTTGGAAAGATTAAAGTTTTGGAAAAAAATTTCAAAAATTAAATCTTTTGAAATTTTTTTTCAAAAATATATAGTTGTTGACAAAAAATTGTATTTTTTGGAAAAAAATTCCAGATATGAGAATTTTTTTACTGCCGCATAATTTACGGAATAACTTTATTTTTAAGAAAAGAAACAAATAAAAAAAATTACCTCAACTTTTGTGATTTTTTTTCCATCCCAACCCAAGAATATTTTTTCCCGCTTTTTTATGGCATATAATTTATTATTGAGCTGTTCCTCCTCTCCACAAGAATGGGAGGGAAGACTTGAACTGCACTGGTGAATTGATTTTTTGTTCTAAAGACATGTCTCACTGAAGCTGAGACATTGTCTGGAAGTTTGGTTGTGAGGTAACGGCTGTTCTGCTTATTCACAGTGCTGAAAAAAAGTTAATCAGGAAAGGTGCAAAGCATAGCCAGAATTTTTGTTGGCCTTGAGATAATTTAGAGCCTTCTTTACTCTTTCCTACTGTCTCAGCTTGCTCTGTTTAGAGATGAGATGTCTTGCTGTCCTCTTCCGTGATTTTGCACAAATGTCATTCCAGATTGAAAATATATACCACTAGATAAACTCAACTCTGTATATTCACATAGGTACATAATATTATTTGGTGCTACAAAACTCTTTCTCTAGTATAAAAATTACGTCATTAGTATGCATGCATGAGCAGTAACAATGGTAATAACAAAATAAAATATTTATAATAATAATTGGATGTGAAACGTGCAAAAAATGCCTAATTTTTTACAAAATTATTCTTATCGAGTGGGGTTTGTGCATAATACTATTAACAAGTGGAATGTTTACTATTTTTGGCTCATAGAATTAGTTATGTTACCTTCTTAATATAAATAGTAGACGTTATGGATATCATATTTTCGCAAGGAGCTTTTTGTCCACTCAAATTCTTACTTTCAATAGGGGAATGGAAACGTTAGACAAAAAAAATGTAGCAGCTATTAATATGGGCTTTCGGTCATGAAACTCAAGAGCAGTCTGATACTGTTTTAACTTTTGTTAGGCTGTACTTATTCAGTTTAAATTTAGTCTGTATTGGTCTCGAAGTAAAACTCGGTCTTGATCAGTCTAACAAAAAAAAGAAGATATTATTTTCATGAAAATAAATAATAAAATTATATTTTATTCATGGAAAGGAGGAATATATTATATATTGTTTGTTTCACTTTTTAATCTCCAGTCTAAATTGCTCTAATGAAAGTAATTTAAGACAAAAACCAAAAATAAAATTTGACCTCAAATCAAGTCCATAACCTTGTAGTACATAAGAGTTAAAAAAAAAGATCCAGCAAGATGTTTATTTTAGACACATATAACTAATATATTAATATTCTTTGTATCTTGTATTGTTAGACAAAAAAGAGAAAAATATATCCAAAATTAAATACTAGTTGGCCAATTCTTTGCAAATATGTAACTATTCTTAATTACAAAGAAGGGAATTATTCATTGCAATTAATCAACTTTTCAAGGATAAATAAGAGGCAATATAAACCCATCTGCGAACACAAAAATAGATAGGCATTATTGTTGGTGTTTTTGTAATCAGTTCAATTAACCGTAAAAGGACCATTGGAAAATATATGTTCCAATTTCAACAAATGAATATAAGCAGAAATAAATTGATGAACAAAAGTTTTACCATTAGAGTAGTAGCGTAGTATTCCATATGTTATCGCTCCCTCAGTTATTTTAACCCTCCGTTAGTGAACATCCTTTCTTACGTAATAGTGAATTAGGATAAAATTTTATCCAATATATTAAACAAATTTCATAACATGATCCACAATCGACATAGATTCAAAATTACGTTATCTAAATTTGAAATATTTTCCTAACTATTCTGTCACTATTGCATTAGTAAATATCGACTTAAGATTTAAAATGTTTAAGAAAAACAGAAAAAATACATTAAGAAAATCCTATGAAATATTAATTATTTTTAACCAACTTAAGCTACCAAAAATGTACTTATAAATTTAGATAGATTGAGCAAAATATAAAAAATTAAAGCTGATATGGTACCAGCCAGTACGGGGTGTCCACGATAAATTGGAACCATCTTAAAATTCAACCTGCTTGGTAAAAATGGAATTTGGAGTGTATTTGTTAATATGAAAAAGTTAGACATGATATTGAACAATAAGTTTATTCAGCATGTCCTCCCTCTTGACTCTTCAGTTGAATCGACAGCAATCCACTCCCTCGTAATGGAGCCCTTCAGGGCCGCGACGCTCTTGTGGCTGACCTTGCACACCTACCTCTCCAACTTTACCTACCAGTAGTAATCACACGGATTGAGGTCGGGTGAGTTGGAGGGCCAGGTGTTGCGATCCCAGAAAGTGATGTCGTGGGAGTTGAAGAGTTTAGTAGTCCCCATGGCGATGTGTGCGGGCGCGGAGTATTGTTGGAATATGAACTCCCTCCCGGCAGCCGTATCCTTCATCCAGGGATGACGAACTCCTCCATGACTTCGCAGTTCCTTATCGCGTTAACCCGTTCCTTTGGATTGAAGAAGAAAGGAGGCATCACCTCACTGGTGCTGCAGATGACACCCAGGGTCATCACGGAGGCCGGGAACTTTGTGGTGAAGTCCGCAGGTACCTCTTCTCTCTCCTTGGCAAGCCACATGTCATTCTGGACGTTGTAGCTTCTGTCGACAGTCTAATTGTTCTCGTCGGAGAAGAAGATGATTCTTCCTCCATGGATCTTCAGGTCATTGAGGAGACGCTTACCGTTGGTGAGCCTGGTGGCCTTCATTGACCCCGTGAGGATGTGTTGTTTGGCCATTCGGTATGACCTGTACCCAAGGTCCTCATTCACAACTTTGGAGACAAGCTGCTTGCTCACTCCACGGTTCTTGGCCAACCTGGACAAGGAAGTCCCCGGCAAATCCTTGATGGACTTCTGGAGGCCTTCAAGGAAGCGGGGAGTGCGGATTCGGTCACTTCTCGTGTAGTGGGCCTTGCAGCAGACCTTCCCCTCAACCTCCCAGGCATTGAAGACCCGGTACACCGTGGTCTTGGGGTAGTTAAGAAGCTTGAAGATGGCAGAGGGCTTGTGTCCCGCGCAAGCCAATTCGAGGATGGCGTCTCTCCTTGCTTGTTCCAATTTATCGTGGACACCCTGTATACGTTAAATTGAACAAAGGGAAATAGAACCATATGAAAAGCGACCACTTAATCAAATGTAGCAAACCTTTATTAAAAATTGCAAAATTTACAAATTATTCTTGGAAAATTGTTTTTTTACAACAGCAAGAATTTGCATTTTTTAAGGATGTTTTAGAAAAATAAAAAAATTGTTGGGGATTAAAGTTATTTTAAACAGATTTGAATCAATTCTATAAAATTTTGGGTACCTTGAACGATCCCCAACATCCGTTGGTCTGTATGAAAGGGAGAAAGGAACAATTGGTCGCAAGGATGACAGTAGTCTCAAATGTCTAATGATCCGAATTCTTTTTACGGAAGAAGTGATGACGTCATAGACCAACAAGACTCTGAAAAGGGTAAAGAGACATTAGATGTTCCGTTTAACACACTGTGGCAATTTTTTAAATTGAAAAAATTAACGAAGATAAATTGATCCCCTAAGATGGGGTTTTCCATAGATTTTGAAGTCGCTGAAATAGCGATTCACGAATTAGGGTTCCCAGCCTATGATCTATCACACCTAGAAAAAACCAATAGATATAAATAAAAAAAATCGCTAATTTAGAACTTCCCGTAAAATACGAACAAGGTACATCGGGGAGATCTTTTTCCATTGATACCAGACGCCTTAAAAAGGCTATAGATTTTAGGCTAACTTAAGCTTACAAATGTTTAGGAAGATTAAAGGAAAATTATTTATTTAATACCTTGAAACTTTTTGTGGAAGAAGTGAAAAAAGAAGGGTATGTTCGATCGGAAGTAAACAGGGAAAATCTTGTCATACGTCCAGCCCTTAAGGGACAACAAAATGTTATAGGGAATAGTTCAATCGCATTTCAAGTGTCGGGTGACCCATCAAAAATCCCTTCGCTCCTTCCAGTAAAGGGCAAATGTGAAAAGCAACGCCAGTCTCTTAGAGGAGTTGAATGAAGAATTTTTAGGACATGGTCCCCTTCTTAAAATCCATACCAGTAAAGGTTCTGATGAGTGCATGTCAAAGAAAATACTAATATTATATAGAAAAAAAGGTACAAAATATAAAAGACAGAAAAAGGGAAAATAAACGAATTTAACAAACCTTCAAAAGTAAATAAATATAGCCTCAAAAGTAATGGCACAGAACAATTAGAACAACTAATTATGGATGAATGTAAGCAAGTGGATACGGTAGTAGTTTTAGAGGAAAAGCGTGAAAAAAGGACTGTTGTTCAAGCCCTAATTAAACCAAATCGCGTAAGTCCAGCCGGGAGGAGGCACTCCCTCCCAAGGGATAAAAATAGGCCTCCGACATAAATATAAAATTTATAAAATCGTGAACTTTAGAGCTCGATGCCTTCTCTATTTCCAATCAATGCCAATTCTATTTCCAATGTACAACGGGCCATGATGGTAGTTAGTTCTTTTATTTTTACATTCAATCGGCTTCCCAGATATAATCTGCCTAATAGATAGAAGGAAAGATGTTATAAATACAATACTGAATTTAGTTCCTAATACTCACTATATATCAAGAGTCCCTGGAGATAAAATTCTAACTCAAATCACAAAGCTAAAATGGCTTCGTTAATGACATATGTCAATTCGATTTCATCGATGGTAAGGGCAAAAAAAGTTTTTACCTATTTGAGTGTAATTTCTTTCCCAGACATCATAATCCTAGTAGATAATAGACTACAAGACACCAATTATGTACGACATCTTATCCCTAAATCCCATGTGTTCTTTCTCGCTAAAGCGGTTAGGCCTACTTCACAGACGTCCAGAGGATTGTTTGTTTCTTATAAAGAGTTCTCTTAATCCCCAGCTTGTGGCTTCAGATCCAGATGGGAATTATATTGTGGCAGACATAAACTCCCTTAAAAATAGAACATGGTATTAATTCAAACTCGAAGGATTGGTTTTCTAATATAGTAGGAAAATACTACCCTTCACTGGGAAATGAAGCCCTCATTGCAGGTGATCTCAACGTCACCTTCAACCCAGATAAAGATGCTCGTGGATATAAGGGGTCAAATAAGAAAGCCAATACCAAAAATCTAGACAAAATTATCAAAACTCTGAATTTGTGCGATCTGTGTTTGACCACGGAAGCAAACTCTCCTCAAATGAAGTTCGACACAAAGACCAAGTCTGGAAGGGATATATATGGACGACTTGACCATGTTTTTTCATCGTACAGAGCATCAAACCTTCTTAAATATTTTAAAGTCCTTCCATGCTACATTTCGGATCACCCCCCAGTGTCTACATCATTTGGTTATCCATCTGGATCCCGTAAGTCACGTTTGAAATTGAACGTGTCCTTGTTGAACTCCGAGGGGATCCGTATGAAAATTTCTGAAAAAAATAGCGTTAAATTGCCTAACAACCTTGCCTCATCCTGGGACGCTCTAAGGAATATTGAAATGCAGTCAAGAAAGATACTTATACAAAGAGGGAAAGAAGCTGCAAAGTTAAAAAAAAATTAAGGAGTCAAATCGAAGACAAAAGCCTCGAGGCGATCTCAGAACTGGAGAAAATTATTGACTATGAAAATAGGGGACCTTTGATCAGAATGAGACAAGATATGGTCGAATTAAATTTAAAAGGGAAAACGTCCTTTAAGTAATTAAAAAAGCTTCCATCCCTTAAATTATCTTTAGGTGAACTCACTCAGGACCACTAAAAATTTCTAAGGAAGCTTGCTACTTTTATACTAAGTTGTATGGTTGCCACGATTGCTTACAAAAAAAAACTTAGCAGTTTCTGTATATATTGGAGATTGCTGAAAGATACAGAAGGGTGGATGCAACTTTTGTCCAATACCCTATTAATAGAAAATAACTGTTTAAGTTCATCCGGGGCTACAGCAGGAATTTCAAGTCTCCAGGATTACTCTTCGAGTTTTTTTTTTTAAATTGACAAGAAACTAGCGCCAATCCTTGAACAGTTTTTAGGGACATTTTTCTTAAAAGTTACGTACCAGATTTTATAAGCTCCGGATCTATAACACTGATTCTTAAAAAAAAATAAAGGCGGTGACGAATTTCTCTACTCAACACATGTTATAAGATTCTTACAGTCATACTTAACCAACGGGTGATTAACATCCTCCCCCATATTATATCGTCAGCACAGAAAGGTTTCATGAAAATACGCAGCACTTCTGGTCGATTTCGAAAAAAAACCTTTGATACATTGTCTCATAAGTTTATAATAGAAAAACTTTTTAGTTATGGCTTCCCAAGTGGTTTCGTAAAAATGTTGTCAGCAATTCTGCGAAGTGATTCGTCAAAGATTGATTTACCAGGAGCGAAGGATCGGAAGGGGAGCTCAGCAGGGTGATCTACTTTCACCATCCCTCTTCAACATATCAATGAACAGAATATACGAGATGCTTATGAATGATTCGAGTATTGAAGGTCTAAAAATGAGAAACTTACCGTTAAAATGTTTGCTGTATGCAGACAACCTTACTGTATTTCTTACAGGGTGTGAATATGACTTACTGAAATCTATTAATTATTCCATGGAGGTGCTCCAGATTTTCCGGAGGAAGTCGGGACATACGATTAATCTTGGGTACACAGAAATTTTGTCGAACTGTGAAGAATTCCTGAGGGCACACCTTGGTAACTTTGCGTTCGTTACGTCAACCTCTCTACTTGGAATTGAAGTTTTTTTGTCCAACCATGAGGCTAGAAGCAAGAACGAAAATAAAATAATGAATACGCTCCAAAGAAATATCATGATTTATAGGAACCTTCCAGAGCTAGATACGAAGCAATGTTAGCATGGAACATTAACGTCCTTCCAAAAGTTTTTCATCTAATAAGGTACGTCCCATTCTCAGTCGAACTGTGTGAGAAAGTATATAAGATTAGGAACGATCTAGGTTGGGAGCTTTCGAGGGCGTAGATAGCAAGAGATAGAGTTAATAATCCGACAAACGGCTGGAGACTTGGATCTCTAGAAATTAAGTCTATGTGGCAAACGTTAAACTTCTCATGGATCAAAAGACACATTGACTGAAGATTTCTGGCCTAAAAGAATTAAAGAAAAGTATTCAACAGTCAAAGACGTACTAACCCCGAAGTCCTCGTGAGGAGAAGAATGGAGAGACTTAGTCTAGAATGACACTCTTCAAATGTGAGTCCGCACGTGGTATTCCAAAATACTTTTAGCGACACAAAGCAACAATGGTTTAGATATCGATTAGCTACATTGTCTATCTTTACGAAAAAGAGTCGAGATACACCTGAGGAGCGGATGTGTCATTTTAGTGGAACTATAATCGAGACTTCATTGCACCTCTTTTATTTTTGCACTCGTATCGTCCCTGAGGTGAGAGAGGTAGAGGTTTGATCTGGCTCCATTACAAAAAGAGGTTGAGTCCTTCCGACTGGCTGGTCTCGACGTCAGTAAATATGGAGGAGGCTCTAAAGATAGAGTTTATCCTAGGCAAAGTTCAGGGCATAATATATGGAGCAAAAGTAAACGATCAACCCGTGCCAGTAAGGATTGGAAAATTAGTCTAAAGATTATTAATGGGGCTTTACTCTTTTAAAACCAGTTCATCTAGGAAAGAAGGAGGGAGCATATTTGCTTTTAATCTTTTTTATATGAATTTTTTTATTATTTTTATAATTTTACATTATTCTGCTCGTCTCTTTACGAGGGCGTGGGAGGGTGAGAAATCACATCAAGCATTATTCATTACAAGAGACGTTGCGTTTCCTGTGTTTATAAAGGATTTATAGGGATGTACTACTTGTGTATTTACCAGGCGCAAATAGAAATAAACGAAGTACTTTTCACATATTATGTATAGTTGAACAGATTATATATTTTAACATATTTATGTAAGAATGTAGAATCACACTCAGTAAATTTTTTGAATGGAAAGTACATAATTTTATCAATAATATTGTGTAATTTATGTAATATGTGTTAACAAAATATAAATAAATAAAATATTTTGGGTACATCAGCTCACTAAAGAAGGGTTAAATAACGGGTTATATAGCGTCTTTCATCAATGTTTAGACTGGGGCTCAGGTATGTCAAACTCCTCATATTTGTATATTTACTACACTTCTAGGTAAGCTTTGGATAAAAAAAATGAAAATAATATGTAGTATTATTTAACTTTTTTGCCTAATCTATATGTTGGCACGTATATGGCCATTTGAGTATAATGTTTAATCATCCATCCTCAAATTGGTACACAAATGTTCAATTTCATTAAAAAGTGATTAAATTTGTTTCGTTTTTTAATTTTCTCCCAGTTAAATGCATATATTTTAAACTTATAAAATTTACCCCAAAATAATATGCACCATATATAATATCTACAAAACTAAGCCCCTTTACTTCATTAAGGATGATATCTACTTTTTCGTTTAAAATCCAAATGGCAAAAGAAACAAAATTATTTTTTACAATATTAATCCCTTGTAAGTTCATCAAGACCATATAATCTAGGTGAAATAAATATGTAGCAAGGAATCCCTCTATCAAAAGAATAATACGCTTGAAATGTACTTGAATACATGAACTTGCTTCAAGTCAGTGTTAAAGGTTGGCTTTTAAGCCTCAGTTGCTAATATAATTAAAAGTATGTTCCTAATTTTTGATGAAGTAGAGAGTGATTACCAACTTACAACCTTAGGTAGTTTATATGGTAGAACATCAGAATAGAGATCAGGTTACTTTTGTAAACAATCGCAGGAGACATCGATAGATTTCTTCTTCGAGTGTACTCATATTGTTTTAATAACAGACCAGGTAATTGAAATTTTTTTAAATCTTTAAATTAGAAATAAATTGCATCACTGCTAAGGTACAATTTCTAATTTATAAATTTAAATGCATAAGAACACTGTTGCAGAAGGATTAAACTGTAATATTAAAAAAATATTGTATTTAATATTTCCAAAAATTAAAACTAATGTTTTTATAAAATAATATCTGTAAATATGGTTGTAGCGAGGTACAAAAAAAGAGTTAATGTTTATGCCTATAAGTTATCTTTTATACTTTTTTTTTAAATTTCATCACAAAAAGATTGTAAAAGTAAATTTCGAATGGAAAATTTTATTCATTAGGGTTCATTTCTTTGGTAAATGATTATATGAAATATATTCACAATAGGTAGTGTTTTAAATATAATTGTCTAAACATAACTGTTTTGTGATTTCCTATACGAAGTTCTTTATCATTTAGATTGCTGTTTATCAATTAATTATGTTATTTAAATAAGAAAAAGTCAACTAATGAGAATAACTGAAGGGAAAATACTTTGTATTATTTCTTATGAAAAAAATTGTTTTTGTTTCTTTCATTGATAATTAGTGTTGAAATCTGTTGGCGTTTTTTTTTTTTTTTTTTTTGATCTTGCATTAAGATTGAGAAAGTAAAAAGTTTTAATTCTTTTAGATATGACGTCATATTTGATACAAATGTAAGTATAAAGTGTATACACTGATTCTGAACAGAAGAATATTTGTAGATATATGTACAATGTACATGAAAAAAGACTCTTATTCAATGTAAAAAAGAAATAGATTATTAAAATATCGAATAGTATAGGGTAAAAGCATATTACATGCAAAGCCTCCCTTTACTTTATAATTGAAAAACATTATTATTTGATCAGATATTTATACAAATTATACCATTTATATTATTCGAATATTTCTTTCCATAGATAAAAAAATTACATTCATTTTTTTTGTTTTTCATTAGTTGGATTCTATGAATGTATGATGTTTCACAACACAAAAAGAAATCTTTCTTTTAATAGCATTTTCCTTTTAAAAAAAGGGGTATCAATAAGCTGTTGAATCAAATAGAAGTAGGAAAAGAGAAAAGGCATTCCATTCACATAACAAGTACTTTAAAAGTCCTATACGTGTAATGTATACTTGCATATAACAGGGTAGATAAAAATAAATTTTGTATTTTGCACTTTATTTCAATGTTTTATAAGAAGTGTTACGATCATCCAATTTAAGCCAAATATGCCCGTTCTTTTTTTTCTCGTAACTTGTTGTCAACGAGAATCAAACTTCATAATGCCCATCTCATTGAAGACTTCCCTCTATTGGCAAAAAAAAACTCTAACAACCAATTTTCACAGGCCTCTATTGAGGCCAAATTTTTACCCTCAAGTGCATTGGCCATAGACAGCAACAGGCGGTAGTCACTTGGTTCCAGGTCTGAACTGTAGGGTGGATGCATAAAAACTTCCAATCTGAGCTCTTGCAGCTTCTGGCACGTCATCAAAGATCTGTGAGGCCTGGTATTGTCTTTATAAAATACGATTCCCCTCCTATTTGTGTTTCTATTTGTATCAGGTCTTCTGCAAATGGTTCGAAACTGATTTAGGATCGAAGTTAGCTCCTGGTTGATTCTATAACTGCTAACATGACGGCCTTTCTCGATATTTTCATTATTGAATTGGTATTTTCGACGACAGGGCTGTTAGTGCATGGCGCATCATTCACTTCCACTACGCCAGAACCAAATCGCTTGAACCACTGTTATGCAACACAAACCCAATGAGTATCAAGATGTGAGCGGCCTGGCATTTTTTTGGTGATGTCTTGCTGTCTCGTATTCATAAATTTTGACCGTTTCTGTTCGAACGATAGCTTCAAACTGTCGAATTTTTCATAGTAGAGGGCAGAATTGAGCAGGGGGAAAATCGCTCGAACTACTGTTGTTCAACACGAACCGAAAGAGTATCAACCTCGTATATATCACAAATTTTCTAATATGCTTTCGATGCATATTCCCTCTCAGGAAGTAAAAATGTAAAATTTGGCGAATTTCTTCATTTAAGACCTCCATTCTCGATGCACGATCATTAACGACTGAAGTGGCCCAGCACAAAACTGTCGAAAAAGTGTTTAGGATATACAACGCCATATCGTATAAGCCCTCCCCCCCCCAAAAAAAAAAATCCCACTACCATCTTAGCCTCACCAGGTTCAAAAGAGGGACCCATACAAAATTTCATTCAGCCTCCTTGGTTCGACAGTGTGGGCACCTATTAAGGAAAGACACACATTAGATTATTTATACCTTGGGACTACCTCACATATTAATGTAGATGTGGAACATGATTGAATCAACATATGAAAAAATGAGAAATGGATATCTCTATTGATTAATGTTGTTTAATATACGAGTATTGAATAGGAGTATTTAAGTATTTAAAATGCTAATAAATTGTTATTGGTACTATTACTTCAAGGTCAATACAAAAATATATGACGTAACCCCTCGATTTTTTTGGCCTCCTGTTAAATGTTATACGTCTAAATAAATAATACTATTACATGTACCTAAATATTCAGAATATTAATAGTGTGTACAGTAGACCATGAGAGAGCAAAGCTTTAATCATCAAGATTGGAAAGAAATGGTTTAATATAAAAAAAAGCAAGATCAAAAATTATATTTTATAAAAAAAAATCTTACAGTTTCTAAGATTGTCATTTTAGGATTTTTATTGTTATGGTGGGGGACTACCATAAACAAGAATTATGTGAATATCCTAGTAAGAACATGTAAATAGGCCTATTTTATATTAAAGAGATTATAAGTTTTCTTAAATACTAAAACACAAACGTAGTCTGAGTACTTTCACTCTTGATTAATATTATTTTCTCTGTTAATCAATACAATTAAAAGTATGTTACGTTACTTTCTACTGTAATTAATTGTCAAAAAAATAAAAAACTTGTCATATTTTTTATAATTACTTACACAATTTATAACTGTTAGTTATTGTGAACATTTTTATTTCTCATTGATGAAATATGTATCAACACCACTCGGTTTTAATGATTTTACACACATATTTACAATATTATAGTTGTATGTATATGAATAAATAATGACTTAAGCATGAAAGGGATATCAAATACCCATTAATTTTTGATATAGGTAAATATGAAGAGAGATTCTTAAGGAGATATAGATTGAAGTATAATTTATGTGTAAATTATCTGTTTTGATGTTATTTTATACTCCAAAACATCATTAGCTCAGTCGTGAATGAAATTAGACTCCTTGTCATTTAATGCTACATTTTGCTTCGTTTTAAAAAAAGTTTAACATAATAAGTAACTCTACATTAAATTAAAGAACATATGATTAGTTAATTATTTATTGTATTATTCTTCATTTCAGAGGACTTTGGATTAGAATTTGTTGTTCCAGAGTATACTTTTCCACAAGGGCTCAAAGGAACATTGAAACTTGGCTGCAGCACTACGGATAAGTGTCCTATCGGCGTTGTAGAGTTTCGATTAATATCAAAGATACGACAAATTGATCTATTTACAGAAAAAACGCATTATAAACGTGGAGAAAAAGGTAAGTCTACATATTCTTTAGTTTGGGAGATCTTTCATATGGCTTATATACACTCCTACAATGTAAATTCATCTGGGATAGAGAAAATATAAATCAGGGAATAAAAAGATTGGTAAAGTGCATTAGTTATTTTTATTTTATTTTGTCTTTGACCCTTCCTAGAATAGACATTTTGTAATTTTAATATCATTTGTTATGAAGTTTTTTTATAGGTAAGCAATCCAGAGATGACTCAATGGCATTACTTTGATGACACATATATTTACAATGTATTTTGTTGTGAGCTATCGATTTTCTTACTATATAAGTGCTCTGAACATTGATTGGTTGAATTTGAAATAGCTTCTGTAAGCCTTTGAACAATTCCCAACAATTGTTAGATAATATTTATATAGTTACAAGTAATTAACTTTGTTTCTTTTAAGGGGAAATGATATTACTTGCTAAAATGATTTTTCATACTATTTACAAAAAAAGTTCAATGTTGAATAATTTTTATAAATTTTTAGTTTTTTCTTATTAATATTTTCCATTGGAAAATAAAACGTTATTTTGATAAAAAAAACAATTTCGAAAAAATAAAGACGGGTTGCCACATCTACATTGTCTATTCATGTATATGTGTTTAGTCAATATATTTTTAAAAACTTTGTATATTTTATAATATATAAACTTCAACATTCACCCTATCAAAATGAAGAGGCTTAGTCATTTAAAATGTGTCTTATCTCTAGGAGTGAAAATGTCATCATAAATTAAATGTAATATGTACAAAAATTACCAACAAGGCATTTTTTCTTCTCGAAACAAGAAACATTTTAAACCACAAAACTGTTTTATTTTGATAGAGAAAATGTTTAAATTTTAATATTATCGTAAGTAAGTTCATAGATATACATGATGCAATCTTTATTTAACAAACAACAATATTTTTTTAAATGGATTTTGTCCTAAACTAATCATCCGATTTTAATATAAACTAATATTAAATCAAAGTTGAATAAAGAAATATTATTTAATATAATCATTTTTTGCGTCAATAATGGCCTCAACCCGACCTCGGAAACGGGAGCAGGTTTCGACGACAGTCTCCATCGGTATATTTGAGAACTCCTTCCATATCCTGGATATCATCACAGATTTTGTATTACAGGAGGATCTGTTGTTGTGTCGCTCAACTACACCCTACATATAGAAGTCCATGGGATTGAGGTCTTGTGAGCTTTGAAGACAAAAAATTAAGTTAAAAAAATGCCACTAGATGGGCATGGAGCAGAGTCTTACTGTGACCTCCAGACTTTTTCAGTTCCTTTTTGACTCTCCAGACAAAGGATTTGTCCAAGTTTAACCCATTAAGGCCGAAAGTTAAAAAAATTGTCTGAAATGAAAGAAAATTTTACACACTGTTTTAATGCTCCTTAACACTTCATTTTAAATTTTGAGCGAAATTGAATCACAAGTTTTCAAAATATTGGAATGTAGATAATTGTAAGCATCGACCGTTTAGACATAAAAAAAATCACACTACTAAAGGGAGAATGTATTTTCTTAACAAAAGTTTAAACTTATATATACAAATACAGATGTACATAATATAATAAATACACCAAATGTTAAAACCAATTAATATAAGTTTTTTTATTTTATTTTTCTATTGAATCTATTATTTTTAAGATTTTGGATGCAGGCATTATTTGCAAACTTTGCTTTCTCTGTGTGATTTATCCAGTAACTTTTTCGTCAAATCTTCAAAGCTAGTATATTTTGATGGTTGATACTTATCTTGCAAATTTGGTGTTCCTAAAATTTTGGAATAATAGATGGCTAATGTTTCTATAAATTTATTTAATTAATTTATTTATTTATTGCGTCATTTTTATTCCTTTCGTTTTCATTGATTGATAAGCTTTATTGACTGTCGATGACACCATATAGGAAAATATTTGTCACCGCCATTTTTTTAAGACGCATTCTTACTCAATATGTTCTCACAGCCTAATCCATCGTATGAACAAAACCCATATGTTGGTTATAGTTTTTGATACATTCAGGTTCAGGAATGTCTATATATGTTTTTTACTTCTATTCCTATCTTTGACATTTTTTTATAGACAAATCACCGAAATGTTTGGCAATATGGAACTCTTTTGTTATTTTTCTAACAAAGGAGAAAAATGTTGTCTGATGAACAAAAATCATATGCGCCTCTTTTGTTCTTTTTTATATGGTCTTTTCTTACTATAGGACATTTTTTTGTAAGGTTGTCCCTACATGTGCCTAATGCTAAATACCCTTTGGATGAGAGTAATTCCACTAAATAAATGAAAGTAAAATAGTTTTCAAAAAATTATTGTATGGATTTTATTTGTTATAAATTTTCCTTGCTCAATCAATTTTAAAACAACTTTTCCTCCCAATTGAATTACCGAGATATAAATCAAAAGAATGGAGATACCCACGGCTCGAGCACATTGCCCACATTTTGAAACCTCATCATATGGGTACCTATAATATATTGCTTGGCATAACGCTTTCCAAAATATGGGATCATACTTTCGTCAATTGAGACATATTTGGCTATTTTCGCATATTTTAATATTTTTTTATACAAATTTGCTTAGCAGTGCGAAGCCTACCAGTTAAAAATAAATATTATTGTAATATTTTCTATAATTTTTTACATACTATTATATATTCACGAATTGTCCTTTTTTAATGTACAAGCGGTCGGAACGTAGATATATCGACGTGAAAAATTATTTTGGAAATAAATTCAAGAAGAAAATAAAAAGAAGAAAAAAAAATCCTTAATTGTTGTACCTTAGTATCTCCAAATTATGATTAAAATTTAAAATGAAAGATTTATTTCTTATAAGTTGTAAAAAATGTATAAATTATATTTACCCGTATGATAGAGACGTTTAAATTCTGGCTATTATTATAAAATGACTTTAAAACTAAAGGAATACATTAAAACAAAAGCAAAAAATTTGTCAATCTCTTTCGGTAAAGTATAAAGATATAAAGGAAAGGGGAAAACTTATCATTATATTGGCCAAAATTAATACTGCATCAGAAAAAATTGAACTTATGCACTGTCCTTAATGGGTTAAAAGTTTTCAACCTCAACATTGTCTCGTCCGGCGCGGATCGCAACAAGGATTTTCCACTATTGTGGAATAAATAATTTGTTGGTCGGTATATTTTTTTTTTTTAATTGACACCAAACATTTATGTCTAGCCGCTTAAAACAACAAACTGCATCATATCTGCGTATGCACAACTGCTGCATGCGCTAAAGATTCCTTGTTAAACAACGACTGCACACTGAATATTGCGTGTACACTGGACATGTTTGGTAGATATAATAACCCACCTTAGCTGTTATAATTATTTTATAACAAAAAAGAAAATGAAATTTCCAGAAAACACAATATGTTTTTTTTTTTCCTGACAGTTGATTCCTAGAATTTCGAATGGGTATCATAATATTTATTTTTAAAGTTATTTTTATAAACTTTTAGAAATATTAAAAATGAGCAAAGTCAATATTTTTGAGGGTTTTTGATAAATTATTTTTCCCTTGTTTTTCTTTTGTCAGTTCAAAAAACATTCTTGAAAAATATATAAGTATATATTTTAATAAAATAAGGTACCATTAAGGTAATTCAAATGTAGTATTATTTAAAAAAGAAAAGAAACAGCTCATATAAAAACAAATTTGTTTACAAAATTTTAAAAGGTATAAAGATGATGTAAAAGGTAGTGTATAACGATACTTGCTTTTTCCTTTTATACCCATATATCTAATGATAATAAAGATGTCATGGAACAAATCACCTCATATATCAGATTTAAAAAAAAGTTAAAATACACAATTTTCTACTTTATACCACAAGATGTTTAATCTATTTATATAAAAAAAAGCTGCATTCAAAATTAAGGTTTTTTTTTAAAGAACGCAATGCACATTGACTTGGTTCTGTGTAATTTTTTTTATATGTAATAATAGATTTAATGAAATTATGATATATAAATCTTCCTCTAATACAGTGGCTTTCAACACTTAAAACAACAAGGTGTTCTACCAGGTATGCGTCTATGAAATAAGACTTTAAAAAAAATTGAACGTTTATTGCGAAAAAATTGTAACAAATTTAATTTTCAAAGTATGCACCTTCGGTAGCCACAAATTTTCCCCAACTATCAGGTAATTTATAGATGCCTTTCCAAAAAAATTGTTTGTCTTTGGCTGCAAACCAGCCATCGATTCATTTTTTGGCTTCGGTGTGAGAATCAAAGTGTAAATCATTGAGTGCGTGGCCCATCCATGCAAAAAATGATAATCGGAAGGCGCCAGGTCTGGGAGTAAGCTGCATGAGCAAGAGGTTTCCAGTTGTACGATTCAACAAGCTGGCGGTAGCTATAGAGTGATGCGGTGGTGCGTTGTAATCAAGAAAAATTACCTTGTGTTGCCTGGCTTCATATTTTGGGCGTTTAATGAAGTCGTTTGAGTTCTTTTGAAGTCTTTTTTGACACTTTTGCCCCCCCCCCTACAGCCCTCAAACCAAAATTTTCGACTAAAATTCTACTACTAAACACCGAAGCTCTCAAAGCCACTGTCAGCCAGCATTGAGTAGTCTTGACAGAGGACTACATCCAGGTACCAGGCCTTTCACCGCACATGGAAGCCACCATTAGTGCCATGGGCGGCTACATTAATGATTAAGAGAGATTAGACACACAACTATTTAAAGTATAAATATTTTTGAATTTATGTTGATAATTAATAAATTACATCATGTTGAAGTTTTAAATCAAAAGTGTTAAGATTTTATTGAATCACTCAGTATAACTTTGCAAAAAATGTCAATGATGATACTTCTATACAAATAACAATAACTCATTATTATCTAAGAAAATAAATCGAAATGTATTAAAACATCAGCCTTTCATTTATATGTATTACGCTTGATGTCATTTTTGACACCTTAGCCATTTCAGCAAAAATGTATCCAAGGAAAATTCACTTGCACTTACAGGGAAGTCAGGAATTTGATGACTTTTTATGAAATACGTTTATGCTTATATGTACATACCTTGAAATAGCAAAATAATAAGAGAAATTTATTTTACGCGTGCAAATGCTACTCTTGGATTGATAAAATTCAAAATACAACGTAGCTACTCTTGTACACAGGGAAATGAATCCCTGATTATTTGGTAATCCGTGAGATGAAGGATCTCATGTTATTTTATGAGAATGAATAGTGAGAGGAACAGACACACGGTAAATAATTTAAAAATAGAAAAATAATAATCCTCCTTCTCTAGTCGTATTAATATAATTTATAAAAGATCATATCCGTGTTTCCAACTCCGTCTCGGTAAAGATTATAATAGACCCAGTTCTGCAATATGATGCCATCTATTCCATGGATACTTCCAATATCCGATTTGCTGTTAAATATCCACTTGTATTCTGACTCTAGCTAAGTATCGTATTGAGTCTCTCTGAGTCTGAGTCGCTTCACTTCAGCTCATGGAACTTGGAAAATTATCGACTTTTCAAACATGTGTTAGAATTATCTTGTCTTGTTTGTTCCTATCGTCAACTCCAGAAAGGTAAATCCTCGTTTCCAATACGATTCTATATTTCATTGAGACTCTTCCATGTCAAAATTTATATTATCCTGATAATATGTTGGATCAATTATGAAGAGGAATTATCTCTGACTCTAAATCCTTCCTTCACTTAAACAATCAAGAGTTATCATTTGTATTCCAATATATATCTCTCATTTGTTTGCCTAATTTAAAGTTTTATTAATCAATTAATTTAATAGTATAATATACTATTGATTTATGAATTAATTACAGTTCTTAATTGATTAATTATTCCTAATATATCGTCTTGTTTGTATGATAAACCATTGGGTGAGGTGGAACGTAATATTGGATAAAGAATATTCTGCTGTCTTCTTATATCTTTCCTTAAATTAAACGTATTCATTCAAACGACTACTGAAAGTTCAAGATTCAACTTCACACATTGACAATCAACATCCCTAATTATGAATTATATCATTTTTCAATTCCTTAAAGTTGTTTCTTGATTCAAAAACCAAAATATATATATATATATATCTTTTTTATTTCTATCTACAAATCTTTAATAATGGCTTATGAATTTTGTTAGGGTTGAAATGTGGACAAATTGTTATATATATATTGTGTTTTGTAACTGTTCCTATAAAAAAAATCCGTTTTTAGTTACCTAATTATTATATAGTGGGAGTTATTTTTTATAAATAGTAGAAAAAATACACTGCTAAACAAAAGCTAATTCGATTTCAACTAATCAGCCTTCAAAACGTTAATAAGTGGAAGAAAAGTTGGAAACCAACAGTAGTAAACTTTTATGCTTGTGGGATAATACCATAAGGTGTTATAAAAAAAGTTACATTTATATTAAGCAGCATGGATAATATAAAGAGCAGAAATAAGTATTATCTATAAATTAACACAGAAAAACCACATTTACATATATAATATTTTTTATAACTACATGATGTTATCCTTTTAAGTATAAGTTTAGTCTCTGTCTTGTTGTGTAGCAACAAGTTCAACAAACCTTTCATTTAAAAATGACATGTATTAAAAAAATTTCATTCGTTTATATTTTATAATGGCTTGGTTTATTTTTTTTTTTTTTACACAAAAGAGTTGTATTTGGAGCATGTGTATTACATAGAGAAGAATATTTGATTCTAAAATATATAGTTCAGCAGCCATATTGGTTTGATTTTTTTAAGGAGAAATTTATCAAAATTAAGTACTGAACTTTTTAAAATTCAATTGTATAAAAAAAACATAAATAAATCTCGATATCAATAGGGCAAAACAATAAACTCTTAGATATTATTTCATCAATTGTTTATTAATTTTTATCCTTTATAGAGTTATATTCTAATCAAAATACAGCTGAAATATATTTTTTTTATCGAAATACTCTTCTGGAAATGAAACCATATTAATTAATGTTTCAAATAAAATAATTTAACAAAAAAAAAAAAAAAAACAATCTTACCCCAAGGCGTTACTCCATTTCTAACAAAACTCTTGAAATATAATGGCTTTTTGACCTTTAAATTACATTTTTCAAGATTAAATGATTAAATCTCTATTAATAAAACAAAGTTGCACTCCTTGGTATTCATAATAAAATAAATTCTTGCTTCCTTCAATCTAAAATGATATTCCATTAAGGAAATTAGGACATTTCATTAAGTAACCATAAGATACATCTTGAGTAATCAGTGATTAGATAAAATTTGACTGAATTGTGTAAAAGACATGTTTTTCTGCAAAATGTTAAGCACTTAGAAAAAAGTCCAATTTATGTATGGATTGTAAGAACAGCTCAAAAATTTGAAAAGTTTTTATTATTATCGAGCACATTTCAATCATATATTTTGTCTTACGTAATAAACGAATCAATATTTTTGTACATAACGGTGTTGCAGGTACAGGTTTCAATACTAATATAGTATAGAATCGTTTTTAATGTGTTAGTTCTAACTGTTTAAGTATATTGAACAATGCTAATTGTAACATATGGGCTGAAAAGTCCCGGTTTTAACAAAAAAACATTTTTTTTTTGTTCAAGATTTGCTTTTCTTTGGTTAGAATTTTATTTTTTTATTCACTTTATGAGGAGAGTTTTATTACACTTATCAAAACTTTGCTCAGTTTGAACGCTATTTTTTCCATTAAGAAGCAGAGTATAATTAAGACTCAAAATTGTTATTGATCCATGGTTTTGAAAATAACAAAAAGTGTTGTCACACTTAACTCACAAACTAAAGGACAGACTGAAAATGAGGTAAATTTATAGAATAGCGCCATCCATGTGTGTACCCCTGACTTTTCAGCCCTTGTGTTATCAAAGCATTATATAGATCAATGCTGAACATTTTATAAAATCTTTTAAAGAATGCTGGAATGCTATTTTTACAAAAATTAAAAACTATTGATGAAGAAAAAAAAAAAAGACCTGGGAATATTTAATGAAAGTTTGATCTAATATTATTTATATATTCTTTCTTTAAAAATTATGTCTTTATTTATCAAAATTTAAACAGAAAAAACTTCATTATTTTTAAAGATATATTTATATATATATTTTTTTGCATTCAATTAATGTTTTTAGTCCTAAATTTACATATAAATGAAATTTATGATAATATGGAAAGTGAATGAAAACATGAATTTTATACAAAAACAGTCTGGGGAACAAAAATATTTATCAATGCAAGAGAATAAATTATTTTTTTTATTTTGGGGATAAAACTCAGAATTAGCTCAGACCAAATGTTTGTTTTTTAAGTTTTTTTCTCTTTTCCATAGTAAGAAGTAAAATATCTTTTTTTATTTTAATTTTAAAAAGTTTATTCTTAACATATTTTTGTTAACGTTCTTTTTTTTAAATAAAAGTTCTTATTTCAATGAAATAACTCATTGTTTGCATTTTGTTTCTTTCAAATGTAAATTCCTTTTTCTTAAGTTTGTTCATTATTATACATTTTAAAGCATATTAATGAATGTTTTCAAAAAAATTCAAGTATCATTAGAATTAATCTAGTGAATGTTCTGCAGAAACAGTCAACTGAAATGTTACTATGTTTTTCTTTTCTGTTGTCATTTTACTTGCTAAACTGATTACTATGATAAAGTTGTACGATCTTTGATATTGAACGTAGAATCGATCATGTCCCTAATATCGATCCTTGAAAAAGTTTCAAATTTTAAAATGCCCAATAAAAAGCATTATTTTAATAAATGTAACCCATGGGCTGAAAAGCCTGAAGTTTCACGCATAGATGGCACTATTTTTTTAAATCACTTCCTTTTTAATTTGGACTGACCTTCAAAAGACAGCTGTCAAAGTTTTATGACAATATGTTCTTTGGTTTAGGATTTAGTGTATTATGTGTGAGGCTACCTTCGATATTTCCAAAACAATGGATTATAAACAATGTTGTGTTTTAATTTTACCCTGCTTCTTTATGGGAAAAAATACTATTCAAGCTTAACAATGGATTGAAAAGTGTTATGAAGACTCTACTCAAAAAGTGAATAAATAAAAAGTGAATTAAAAAAAAGCTCATTTTGAACGAAAAAAAACATGTTTTCTATGTTAAGCCCGGGACTTTTCATCCCATGTGTTCTAAATACATCCATTAACCAATTGAGGTTACTTCAGTGAAACTTTAATCATCCTTCATGAATGAGAAGGATTTCTCTTTTTTCTTATTTAGCCTTAATCAAAATGTTTCATAATTTTGATGAGATTTATTGAGAATTACATCCCTTTCTGATATCTTGGATGACGTCAAGGGCTGGATTATAATTTTGATTGGGATGATTCTTTATGATTTCGGAAGAACATCGAAATTAGGGGACTTATTTATGTAACTAATTATATTTTTTTAAACACATTGTCTATAGATTATCACTGAAATATCATAAACTTAATTTCTTATTCGTAGTATGTTTGTCAAATTTAAATTTATACCGCTATAGTTAACTAATGATCTAATGATCCAAATTTATCACTTTTGGATCAAATCATCTTTTAGTTCTAATGGGGGATGAGCTTTGTAAACAAAGGGACGGAGAGTGTCACCGTCTTGTAGTATAATAACACAACTCCCTGAATGAGAATATTATTTAATATAAAATTACATGTATGTACGTATGTTTCTCATATAGAAAGTGCTGTCAAAATTCTTCTGAGTATGTGTCATTTATTAAACAACAATCTATAGACTGTTACACCACCTTGGTGATAATATATACATTTTAGTTTGCTTTGTTTGTTTGAAAATATTCCGCAAATAAAGTAATTTTTGAAAAATTACCACTCTGGGAGGTAAAAAATAAGAAGAAAATAGATAATATTTATTTTAAAAAATTGATTTAAAAAAAAGCGGTAGGAGATCATGTCATTCCGTCGTAAAGAAAAGCTGACACCGATTTCATCTCAATTTCATTTGTCCTTGGTCTTATGAAATATTTTTTTTTTTTTGAAAATTGTTTTTTTACTGATCTACTAGTTGATATAACAGAAAAAAAAATTAATTATTTAGTAAGACAATTAAACCTTTCCAAAGGTTACTTCACGATCTCCTAGGGGACGTTGTACAAATATATTTATTTTTAGAAGGGTTCAGAATAAAAGGAAAGACTCGTTAAGAGAAAAATCAATTTTGAATAATGGATCATATAAGTCTAAATATGTCTCATGTGAAAGAAAATTTACATTTATTTGAAAGTAAAGTTAAATTTACAATAAAATATTTTTCTATTAAATTTGTTCAATTTAAATTTGGGATTGTGAAAGGCTTTATTATTTTGATGATATATCAAGAAGAGCTTTGAGTTGTGTTTTTATATGAATTATTTTGATTATTATTCAAAAACTTATATATATTGTTATAATTTATTTAAGAAATGAAGACAAAAACATTAAGATTCAAAGAAATTAAGAAGTAAACAAATTTTATTCGTTAAACTTTTTCTACCAAGTTTTTTTATGTAAAATTGAAATAAATATGGCAAGGGAAACTATTTTTCTTTATTTGAGGAAATTAGGAAATCTTAAAAAAAGATTTGTTTCTAAAAATAACAACACTATGTAGCCGTAAATATTTAGTTATTATCACATATAAATGCTATGTATATTTTATTTTCTGATTTTCTCAAGCTTGGATCAAAATGCACAAACTTTAAAAAATTATTAAAATCTATGTATGTATTTTAATATTTCTTTGATTTGCATTCTTTCTTGAAGTTAAAAAAAAGAGTCTGGACCCTTAATATATACCTATAAATATGCACTTTTTAGTTCAAATAAGTATAGAGGCAAGCTTCAACAAGTATGTCAAATGTTACCGTATTGTTTATCCTACTTTACCGGGTGGTCCATTGAAATCTGAACACTTATTAATTCAATAATTAATAAACTTTGAGTGATTGAAATTAATTTATATTTCGATATATTAAAGCATAAACAATTATTTACAAAACAAAACAAACTTGAGCTCTCTAGCTTACGTACAAATAGAGAAAATGAAACTTGAACTTGATCGACCAATTTCTATTCGCGTATTCGAAGCAGTTGACCATCTCAAGGACCATCATCTACGCTGCCTATCAATGAAACGCTGGAGATGACTAAGGGCTCTATCAAAAAGGCCAAACCGGATCCGAAGGAATTTAAAAAAATCCTGATGTGTCTGACATCCAAATATCGAGGCACTCAAAACTACTATGAGCCAGCACTGGGACGTCATGATAGAGGACTACATCCTCAGTTGGTACAAGGCCTTCCATTGCCGCCTGAAAGCCATCACAGCTGTTAAGGGCAATTACATTCATGATTAAGAGTGATCATTCACACATCTATTTATAGTATTAATTTTGTTAAAATTTTACAACTAGTTAATAAATTATATCTTGTTGAAGGATAAAATTCAAAATGTTCAGATTTTATTAGACCAATCGGTATAATGGACGTATTTTTATAATTAAACTTCCATTTAATAAATTTTGATTCATGAATACAAAAGGGAAGCTATTAAATTACCTTCTAGAAGATTATGAGATTGCAGGCACGTATATACTTAATTGAATTTCTTGGATCTAAAACAAATATATTTATAGGTTATTATACAGGGTCCGGAAACATAGCCCCATGTTTTATAATGTGTGGTAATCAGACTGTAGAAGTAGTAGCTCGCTAGGCGTGGTTTCATTGGAGAGGGGAGATTCTAAAGTGCTCTTGGAAATAGTTAGTTACTATCATATGTTGAAGTAGTGAGGAATGTGTGCTTGTCGTCGAAATAAATATGGACACTAAATGATATGACAGAAATTGTTCACAAATTAAAATAAACTACTTATTAGCTCCTGAGTTTTTATTTGTGCGATTTATTATAAAATCTGTTAACTGCTTGAATTTATAATGTAAAAACTAGTTGTTTTCAATTCAATTTCATAATTTGAAATTTGCAACGTTCTTTGAACGCAATTAATTCTATCGAATAATGTTGTTAAGTATTCCTGTGGTGAGAGTAGTAGAGACTGAGATCAGGAGTAATTATAAGAAGAGATTGAGTCCTTCCAACTGGCTGGTCTCGACGTAGGCAAATATGGAGAAGGCTCTAAAGATAAAGTTCATTAAAGGCAAAGTTCAAGGGATAATATAAGTGGTAAAAGTCAATTATCAACTCGATTAAAAACAATGGAACTGTTGTTATCAAACAATAGGGCTCTGTAGCCGGTTTATCTGGGAAAAAGGAGGGAAGATCTCTGCTTATATATATACATATATGTATGTATATATATATGTATTGACATCTTTTATATATGTTTTTATTGTTTTTTTATTGTTAATATAATTTTACAATATTCTGCTTGCCTCCTGCTAAAGATATCATTGGTCACCTTCGAGTGTGTGGGAGGGCGAAAAATCACATGACATCATGCAAGACGTTGTATTCCAGTGTAAAGATGGACGGTTTGTGTAAAAATAGAATATACTAAAAATGGACAAGCGTGTACTAACTGTGCGTGTAGTGGGGCAGGAAAAAATAAAGGCTCACAAAAAAGAAACAGAACTTACGATAGAGAGAGTTAATGCCCCCCATGTCTTTAAACCAAGTTTCCCGGCAGCATCATTACTTTTGGGCTCATTGGGGGCTACGGCAATGTCATGCCACCATCTTCCTTGAGTCAAAGGAGAGGGTGGGTGGCAGCAGGTACTGTGTTACTTGTGACCAAGTGATACTTCGGAGCAAAGCTGATGCCAATGGGATCGTGTTCCTGCTTGAACAATACTGGCAGCCCTCTCACAAGGCTTGTTAGACCCAAACTTGTTTAAGGGAGAAAATGTGTCATTTCGACCCCAACACACCTGACCCTCAAACCCCTCCTTTATGAATCCCATGGATTACTTCTGTTTGGAAGAGTCAGAAAGGAAGGTCTCAGCCAATTGAAACGACAGCATCAAATCCTTTAAGGCATCCATCATCAAGTACTTGAACAAAGGCTCTCCTGCGGACGTACTCAAGGCGTGCAAATCCATTAGGCCTGGTATCGACTGAATAATTGGCCAAGTGGCAAACAAGTTCAATAATTTTTTATTTTGTGTTATTTAAACTTTTTAATCAAATTTCAAACTCTACTTGCTCCCCTTATTCATTTGGATGCAGTTAAACGTAGTCCGGATTTACTTGAATGACTCTCAATAAAACTTGTTTCATTGTCTTGCAGAAAAATGAAATTCTCTGGCTATACCCTGTATATTGAAAGCAATAATGAAACTCCTTGAAAGGTCTTTTCATTTATTCATCAAAAAATATTTATAGTATAACCAAGGAATATTAGAGTTACATTGAAGGTGAATTTCTTTCCGTGCCTACTTTTTTCTTTCAAACGTTAGACTACATAAAGAAATAAGATATTTCAAGAATATCCCAAAATCCAACAAACGAACGATTCATTTATATTCTATAGGTGTATACATATATTCTAAATAGATTATAAAGAATACAATTTAATCTTATAGATTGAGTGGTTTCTTGATATAAAAAAAATTATGAAACAAACTGAATGTATTAATCATTTAGAATTTGATTATTTTTGATCTTTTTTGAGGAACTTCGTTTGATATTGTTTTTCTTTCTTTTAGCGCTACAAATTTTGCTGTTATAATTAGAAACAAAATTTTTTGCAAAAAATAAAAATATTGAGCACACATTTACATAATAAGATCCAATGGAGTGATTTTGGCAGTGACATACTTCATTAAGCCAGGTCATATATTGAGTAGGAAAAAAAAACAGTTCTTCATTGGATCTGATAAATACCATCTTTGGATTAGACATTGACAGTAAAGAACTGATTATTTCTTCGGCATTAAAAACAAAACTTAATAATGGATATATGTGGATAAATAAAACTAACATAACATCACTGCACAAACGGAGGTGCTTTTAAAAAAACTTCTCAGATCTGCTCCTTCAGTATATAACCGGAGATTAATTTCTCCTGATACGGATAAAAACCTTGCACAATAGTCTCTTTTTTGTAATTTAATCAGGGAATGAGTAGAATATCCACTTAAATAATATATGAGACCTTAAATTCCTGAAGGAACTAATTCAATTAATTAACACAAATAGGGAACATATCCCTAAACACTTACTCCTTCACAAATAAAAAAGAAACAGGACCTAAGGACATATTAGCTCGTAGTTTGTAAGCACGCCAAAATAAAGTACCTTCCAAGTACTCTAGTATTCCTTGGTCTAACTTACTTAATGTAAAACTCAAAATCAATTTTTTTAACTGATGCAACCGACCAGAACTGCATTTGACAGTTTGCATTTAAAGAGATTTTTTTGTATAAAAGTACTGACTGTTATTAAATTTAACTAGATTCAAGCTATATAAGCGGATGGCTGCATGTCTTCTTTCAGTTATTGATAAAAAACTAAAAATTACTGTCACTATTCCAAGTCTCCCTATAGAAAAAAGTAATGTTATAGTTTTATAAGTTACATGCATAACCAATGGCTTGTTTTTTGGCTTTTTTTTTTGTAATTCAAAACTATTGCAGATAAACATTACTCGATTAATTATAATAGGTTTTCATTGAATGTTGGCTAATCATATTAAAGGCATTACATGCATCATTACATTTTGCAGAAAAACAAAAATAACAATTAAAGGATTGTTGATATTGTCTATACAAATAAACATTGTAATATGTAAGATTCTATAGGTATTTCTTGTATATTGATAAAACTTTCTAATCTGTAAAAGAAAGTCAACTCATCAAATTTTGACCTTATATAAAAGTTTATTAAAAACTTATAAAAATAACAACTATGTATATTCAGGGGTGTCCGTAGGATTAAATATACTTACTTTTTTTTTGGTCGGGGTGGAATTTTTTTTCAAAAAATCCAAAAATACATTTTTTGGAAAAAATGTGAAAAATTAAATTTTTTGGTAAAAGATTTGAAATATTCAGTTTTATTGGAAAAATAATAAAAAATCCACCACTATTCAAAAAAATTAAAATTTTTGGACAAAAGTTTCTAATATTAATTTTTTGGTAAAAAATTTCCATAATGTATAAGTATAAACAAATAATAAAATTTTTCAAAATCAGCACCCGTTAACAAAAAAAATTCAATAATCCACAGATGACCACAAAAATTTAATTTTTTCGAATAAAATCTCAAATATTAATATTTCACAAAAAATTTCAAAAAACTACGGCTTTTTATAAATTTGAAAATAAATTTTAAATAATCAATTTTTGTTTGAAAACAATTTCAAAAATCTAATTTTTTGGAAAATAATTTAAAAATTAGGTTATATTTCAAATAAAAAAACTAATATTCAATTTTCTAGCAAAAAGTAAAAACCCCTTAATTTTTTTTTTTTTTCGGAGGGGGGAGGGAAGCTACAGTCCCTCGAACGGACGCCCCTGCTACTAATTTTTATAAAAATAATGAAACATAATTTATAATTGAGGTTACCATTTAATTTGAAGAAATGACATAAGAATAAATGAAAGGGGAAGGATTACATAAAAATACATAATTTAGCAAAAATGTCCCTTATCATTATACACATACGACAAAGCAAAAGAAAATGAAGTAAATCTGTTAATATACATTATTCAGAATACAAATATAAGTATACAACAAGAACATAAACAAAAGCATCTAAGAGATAAAATACAATAAGTTTTACGCCATTAAAAGTACTAGTAGTCCCCAGAGTAGGACAACTTCTTTTTAAAAGCTTTGCAGGTTCTTACACTCTACTTTAAAGCCTACTATACTTTGCGGGTATCGAGGACCAATAGTTAATAACATCAGCACCATATTTCTATTACGATCCAGAGGACTTACATATTTATCTGTAATTTTCTTAATCTTGCATGTGATTTGTTATTCATCCTTAATTGAGTTGTCGATTTTCGTCTAAAAAGTAGACTTATTTTACATTACCAATTAGAAACATGCTTACACGATATGTTCTTTATTATTAATTACAAACTTAAGCGTTTTTGTTCCATTCTCTTTGAAAAACGGTTCCTTGATTAAAAACCTATGACTGAATAAAATAACGTAATAACAGATGTATCAGCTATAAGATATAAAAATATTTTTCTACAAATCTATAAATTTTTGAAAAAATATATTAAATACAATCGGAAAAAACTGGTTTTGCTTGCTAAATCTTGGATTGACCATTTAAATTTAAAAATACGTACAAATATTGTATATACAATCTATTTTTCCATACTAAGACAAAGTACTTGAGGGAGATTTTCATTTTAGATTTGTAAAACAAAATGTAATACTCTTGGAATTATCATAATAATGTATATAGAACAAAAATTTTAATCATTAGACGACCTTGGAGCTTGAGATGGAAAAATTAGTAATATAAACCTGGTTTTGTTTTGGCTTCAATCCCGGTCCAAAAAATAAAAGTATTTGTTTTTGTAGTTACTTATAAAAGCCTTAGAGACCCAAATTTTAACGTTCAGTTTATAATATATCGCTGAATGGCCAAGATTTATGTTACAAATTAGGTTTCAGCCAAAAGTATAACATAATGTGATACTTTAAGCTTGTTAATAGACAAACAAAATCAGACAAAAATGAGCTAAATCTGAAGGTCAAATACAGATATTAGATATCAGTAATTTTTATTAATTTATAAATTGAAAGAAAATAAAACGAAGATACCCAATGAAAGTAGATTAATAAAATACCTAACCAGTCAACTTTCTAGACTATAATCAATGCCTATAATCATGAGGTACAAAAGTTGATCAAGAAACAAAAAACAATCTCTAAGGGAGAAATACAAAATAATAATGTGAATTTCATCTGCTTTCTTGTAAATATATAATGCAGAGATAGATAGAAAGCCATAAAAATTTAAATCCTTATTTATTAGGGTAATTTAGTAAATCATAAAATTAATAAAGAAAAAAAGTATAATTTATTAGAAAATGTCAACCCATGTGCATCCCTGTCTCTGTTTTATGCATATACTAAACAAATTGAAGTATACATTGATTACATACCTTAGTTACATGAATTTGTACTCATTCATTGATTGCTGATATTAATCAGTATTAAAAGAGTCATTAATCATATTGTAAATACCGGGAAACCCTTATTTTTTACCCATTTTAACACACAAAGTAATGAAATTAATGGGCGGTTTGGTTCCAGATGGCCTTCAGCGACAATTCCTGGTGGAAGAGCGCTGAGATCTTAATCCTCTTCTCGTAATGCTCATTGTGGTGGCTAAGACAATGTTTTTCTCAACAATCGACAGCTAATTATGTGTTCTATAACATTGCTTATGGGAACATTGTAAAAAAATTACCTCTACCTCTCAAAATTTGCATAATAGAGATGAGTAAATAATAAAAGTTGACCGGGAGAGTTTTGAAATATCCAAGATCTTCGTGTATGCACATTTAATAAAAATTATAAGTTGGTAGCTTGCAAGATATTGATGCTTAGAGATGTGAAAATTATATAAATCCTCTTGTATATACAATGAAGAAAATATAGAACTTTTCACCAGAAAGTTAATATTGATTTTATTTAGTATTTCTCCTTGTTTTCAATAGTCAAACGTATTAAACGAGTGAGGAGCATTATAGTTTAGAGTGATACCTGTCAGAAAATATGTTGTTTATCAAAGTTGCCAACATACACGCTTCTTTTTGATTTCACCCACGAGGACTTAATCAATGTTCACATCCATATTGATGATTTTGTAAACGATTCCTCCTTATTTTGAAAATTCAAACGTATTAACGAGCAACATTTATTCATATAGTGATCTTTCTCTGCAGATACGTCAACTCTCATTAAGATACTCTAACGAAAGAGGCATCCAACATATCTATGGAAAAAAATAAACATGCAATGTCCTATAAGTTTAATTTTTTTTACTCTAATATGTCATCTTTTGTCTAGCTTAGCTTGTTAAGATGTAATTTTAAATAAATAAAGGTAAAGTTTTATTCTCATTGCAGTCTAAAAAGAACCTATCATCAGAAGTTGTTATTCTTAGCGATGTTAATATTTGCTGTATTGAGGTAAGAGTAAAAAACTTACCGTAAAAAAAGGTTATATAATATTTATTGTAACTTTGAAAGACGACATATCTGCTGACCGAGATGACTGTAAATCAGGTATAGTTTTTTTCCTTGCTGATACGACATAATTTTCAAAATATGGAGGCATTATGAAATATATTTTGCATATATGTATATTATTTTTAATTTACGTTTACCGTAATTTAGCCAATATTCAGAACTTCTAGTTATACTTAGAGTTGCTCAAAATATGAACTCCAGGTATGGGGGGGCGACCCAAAAATAAACTGAATTAAAATATGATTTTATTTAATAAACTATAAGCACCTCTAAGAGAAAATAAATAAGCACAAATCTTACTCCGTATCTAGAAAGAGTATAGGCTGGAATTACTCTAGTGTGGATCATTAATTCTACTGAGAGTCCAACAAGTTCTTACACATATCACTCCTCAAACTATCCCAAATGTTATTCTCATAATCAGTCTTTCATGAGCATACATACATACTACTTTATATATAGATGGTTTCTCATCAATAATTATGATAGCAGCACTTAAAATATAAATAAAACAAAAACAAGTACAGGTTATAACTATAAAAATTCAGGCACAATTCATATTTTATGTAACTTTAGTTATACTTAGCAGGTATCCGGCAATGAAATGATACTTTTTTTTTTAATTTTGAACGTTTATTTTGAAAAAAATAGTTACAAATTTAATTTTCAAAGTATGTGCCTTCGCTAGCTACAGATTTCCCCCATCTTTCGGCTATTTATGGATGCCTTCCTGAAACAATTTTTCGTCTTTGGCTGCAAACCAGCCATCGATCCATTTTTTTTAGCTTCAGTGTGAGAATCGAAGCATAAATTATTGAGTGCGTGACCCATCGATGCAAAAAAATGATAATTGGAAGGCGCCAGGTCTGGGAGTCAGCCGCATGAGCATGACTATAGAGCGATGCGGTGGTGCGTTGTCATCAAGGAAAATTATCTTGTGTTGTCTGGCTTCATATTTTGGGCGTTTATGGCGTATAGCATGGTTCAAATCGGCCAATTGTTGTTGGTAGCGATCCCCATTAACGGTTTGATCGGGTTGAAGAAGGTAATACCATATGACACCACACTGGTCCCAGAAAAAACACAGCATTGCCTTCTTTCCGAAGTGATCTGGCCTGGTGGTCGGTTTGGCCTTGCAGCCACAGTTAATATATGATTTTTTTTGTTTCAGAATAGACCCGCTCTTTATCGCCAGTTACGATTCGATGGAAATAGGACTTCCTTTTGCGCCGGGCGAGTAGCATTTCACAGGTGGTTTTCGGGTTTCTTGCTGCCTCTCATTCAGTTCATGCGGCACCCATATACCGATCTTTAAAATATTTCCCATTGCTGTTAAACGTTTTCCAACGGTCCGATGGTCAACACCCAATTGTTCTGCGAGTAGTTCTTGCGTTTGGCCATCATCTTCATCGAGGAATGCTTACAATTCGGCGGCTTCAAACTTTTTTGGGGGTCTGCCGTGTTCATTTCTCATGTCAAAGTCACGACTTTGGAATTTTTCAAACGACCTGAACCACTGTGTTCTGCTTAGAGCATATCCACTGTAAGCTTCCTCAAACATTTGTTGGGCTTGAGAAGCGTTTTTCTTCAATTGGTAACAGAAAATCAATGATTACCGCACATCGTAGATTGTAGGCATAAAATTAGACATTTTTACGACCGAAAAAAGTGTGTAGTTGAATGAAACTATACATAAAATGAATTAAATATTGTTGAACATGTCGAAATAAGCATTTATATTTTTGGACCAGTAAATAATGTCTAACTGGCGAGACCTAGGGAGTAATAGCCAAAAGTATCATTTCATAGGCGCATAACTAGTAAGATTGCGACTTTTCTATAGAAAAAGTTGAGTTTCAGAAAAGAAATTGTCAATAACAAGAACCAGTCATGCTGACTCAACTCAAAAGTGTCGCAACCCTGGTTATACTATTTTTATGAATATTGTTTGAATGAGTGATAATAATTTAGAAACATGTCTTTCTGTTTCAATATTATTTCAACTATCTTGTCATCTCCAAGGCCATACACCAAATGCCGAAACGAAAACCACGTACATACTTGTGCAAATGTATTTGGCTATGCGACAAATATTTTTTACACTACGGGCTTTGAGTAATACATGAATATTTCTTTATAACTAATTGAATTATCAGTGTAAATTATTCATAGGGAGAAAACGTTGGATACATCATGAGGGCAAATGATAAAGTAACGTCATTTTTAGTATAATAATAAGAACATCTTCTGTTGGAAAAAATATTTTGCAAAGACCTTGAAGCTACTCAACAGGGGTGTTTCGTTTTGGTCATGTCGTTCTTAAGAGTATTTTAAGTACGTCAAAGTTATCAAATTATACTTCTTCTTTTAATTGATCCTTTTATGGATTGGGACAATTTTCATATCACTAATTATGTACCAAATTATTTCTAACATAGGAGAGACAATTGTCAAATTTCTCAAATCATTATATATGTAACGTTTGGGTTTAGATTGAAATAAATGTCTGTTGTTGAAAATTTGTAATAATAATTAATGTATTAATTATCTTCATCATCTGGAATATGAAACTTTTGTTGTACAATGTACGTAAAGAGTTAATGAAATATAAAAGATAAATAAAAGAAAATGTAACAAACAATCTCAAAATATTGATTTTGTTGTTCTGGAACTGATATTGCTGGATGGTCATTTTTATTATTACTATTACTCATCTGCAATATTATGCATACAATTTCATTAAAGTGTTTTTAATGCGTTAAGATACTAAAAATACATCCAAATCCAACTACATTCAGTCTACTACCAACTGCTACAATGCACATAATTTAAACATACAATAAGCAGGCTTACATTTTGAACAAAATGTCACTGGTTACAAATAATGATGTTGTATTTTGAGAAACTGACAAGCACTCGAGATCATTTATAACAAGTTAATGCAAACGAACATGATTAACCGCAATGGTGTCCGCAGGGGTTGTAAGGCTTCCAAATAAAGAAATTTTAGCATTTTAATAGAAAATTTAATTTTTATTCTTCATTTTTTCTTCTAAAATATGTAATTTTTCAAATTAAAAAAAATAAATTTTTTTGAATGGCTACCGATTTTTTTCTAAAAATTCTAAGAAAAATTTAATTTTTTCAATTAACAAAAAAAAAAAATTATCACTGCTGGGATTTTTTTTTCAAATAGTTAAATTTTACGTGAATAACTTGAAATTTTTTTCCAAAAAAATTTTATATTTACAATTTCATTTTAATTTATATTTTTCTAAATATTTAAATTTCATAATCAAAATTTTTATTTTTTATTTTAACAATTGTGAATTTTTGATACTTTTTTTTCTAAAAAATGAAATATTTCAGAATAATTAGAGATTTTTGGATTTTTTTTCCAAAAATTCAATATTTGAAAATTCTTATTTTTGTTTATTTAAATAAACTATCAAAAAACAAAAAAATGTAAGTATGAATTTTTTTAAATTTTCTCCAAAAAATGTAATGTCTGAATATATGTTCAATTTTTTTTATTATTTTTCCAAAAATATTTTTATTTTTGATTATTTTTTCAAAAATAATTCCAAAAGTCAAGCCTCCCCCAAAAAAAAAAAAAAAAAAATAATAATAATATTCCTATGGATGCCCTTGAGAGCCAAATAGTATTTTTTAATTATTATTTAAAATATTAAAGAATCGGGAATTTTTACTAGAATTCGGCATTTGGATTTTTTTAAATCGTCCCATCACTTTTCGATACGAAGGACTTTGGACTCTACCTGGACTTTCAACAAAGAGACTTTCTATTCAACATGAAGTGAATATTTGTTGCATTTTGATAATAACTTTATTACTGTATATAACATGTACTTCGATAAACATGCTGCTATAGAAACAAATACTAGTTTATGTAAAGAACAAAATGCTGCAATGTATGTGAAGCATACAAATATATATATGTACAAATGTATATACAAAAGCAACTCAATAAACTTTTTTAAATAACAAAAGTAAATCTTCCTTTGACTCACTGCTAACTGCTTTCCACATGAATAAACTTTTATTTCAGTCAATTTACTACTCAATATTTGGAAGCAATAAAATATTTATATATATTTACTTACATATATGTAATTTATGTTGTTCAACTTTTAATAGGGTAGAAAAGGAGCTATTTTAGAAAGCAGTTCCTTTTTGAGTTGTGCAGTCTTATTATAAGTTATTTGAGTAGTACCATGCAATAGAATGCTTTTTAAGCAAGGAGTGTAATGTACCTACAGCTTATTAGTCACAACTCAAAGCATAAACAAACTTTGCATTTAAGGCTGTAGGAACATTAAGAACAAAAAGATATGGAAGCTAACCTCTACGTTAATGAGTCAGCAATGAGTTGATCATAAAATCATTGAACTTATAGAAACCACTCGATGCGATGTCGTAACTGGAAGAGATGTCTTCACCGAAGTACAAAAAATCCTGAAAAGTACAAGGAATGTCAACAGGTAAGCCGGCGCCAGAGAAGCCACTAGTAGAGCTACTAGTAGTTACTAGAGTCCCTGCTAGCATTTAGCTTTTTATTAAAATCCCCGCTAATTATTGTAGGACTATGAGATAATAAAGGTAAAAGATTGTTACCAAAAAAATCAGGGCAATCAAAATTGGGCCAATTCAGTAGGTATGGTTTGTTGTTTAGATTAGTATTATTTGATTAACTGATATTTATATGATCAAAAGATTTATTTCCCCGTATTATTGCAATTTTCTTGAGAAGAGCTAATCTGTATTCAACAATTTGATGTCTTTTCCCTCTACAATTAACTCTTAAATGTCCGAAAAAAAAAAAACATTTTTGGCATTGTTGACGAACTCCACTAAATCTCAGATTAACAAAATGGTCCTCAACCGCTGAAATCTGTGGTAGACTCAATGGATCCCCGGTAACCTACATTATAGTTTGATGAGCACCATACAGATTTATAGTTTGAGAATTTCTTTTCGGCATTGCAATCTTCAGGATTGGGTTCTGGGTAACAACGAGACACATCGCAAAACTTTTAATCCAATTAGTTGGTGCATTTTCATCAATCCTCTTAAGAGTATTAATAGCAGGGATCTTAAATTTCTTTCTATTATCCAGTTCAATATTTTCGATGTCCTTTACTTGTATACGAACAGTTTTCATTTGGCCATTTGGTCCTTCAGCTTCAGTATCATAGTATCCTTTCATTTTCTCTATACGAAGACGAATATGAGTTTTAAATTTGGTATAGAACAATGCATAACCAAAACCATAACGTGATTGTACGCCGGCAATTTTATCTTCCGTGAATCCAAAATGAAGTGTATACTTCAAACGGTTTCAAATCTATATTATTAAATAAACGATCATTCTCAGCATCTGTTAAGGTTATAAAAAAATGTATTCCATCTAAAAGTCGATTTTAGATTAATATTTTTTACTGCTTTGCTAATATTTTTGTCCCTTCTAGTCAGAGGTCTAGCGTATGACATTTTCGGTTTTGTTGACATTGATGCATTATCAGGAGGACGGTCATTTGGGTCAAGGATCCATAGTTAGTTGTAACTGATGTGTATTATCAAAAATGATTTAAAGAGACAAAAAAAAATTATTGACGCGTTTCGATTGAAGGCCTCGCTATTTTAAAGATATCTGTGATATCTCACATATTAGTTGAGCAATGGCGCTTTTCTAGTTAAGTAGAGAAAGTTTTACAAAAATATTTAAAAAAAGAAGAAAGAGCGAGGGAGAATTACACACACGCTTTTTATAGAAGAAGATAAACGCAGAGAGAAGGACAAAGAAACATAAAGGATCCCTCTTGTCAACTCTACCCACTAAGGATCGAAAATTTCGAAGTCTAAGGTTTGAAAAAAATATTGTGAAAGAGTAAAAATTCTCGATCCCAAAGGTATGAAAAAGTCTTCAAAACGACGGCAATATACTTCGTGAGAAAAATTAAAACACACCAGCACAATACAATGTAAGCATTTACATACATACACATAAATATTTTAAGCAAGCAGTGTACACCTTATTAGTCACAACTCAATGCATAAAAAAACTTTGCATTGGCATTTAAGGCTCATTTAGCAAATTATCATTCATTATATTCAACAAATTCAAATAAATATTTCTCCTAGACGGTTGTATATTTTTTTATTCTGTTCGTTAGATATGATTTATGAAACCTCCATCTTTTTTTGTAGTAAAAAAACTTTTTTTCGAAAAAGTGTTCTTCCGCCTCTAAAGACGACATTATGAAACCAAAGCGCACCATCATTTCGCTTCATATGGAAGGGAAAAGCTGTAGGACCATTACAAAAACCTGAAAGACCATAATGTGTCAATGTCATCGGTCCACTATACGATCAAGCGGTACAATAGTACTGATAGTCTGGGCAGGCGTCAATTCCTCCGATGAAGATACTCTTAATCTTCATTCCCCAGGATGTGAACATGTTTATCTGGATATGTTACAGTCCTAAGTACTTGATTGGATACAGAATCCGCACTGAGAAGTGTCTTACTGCATCCAGAAGGACGGAGTACCTTCACATACTGCATAAATTGTTCAACAGTGGTGCTTACCCACTTTTGAGCACTTTTGGAGCAAAGACATTATTCCCTATATCTCAACGTAATGGATTTCTTCATATTTTTCATTCTGGAGAGGGAGGTTAGTGTGACTTGCTAAAGCAAGATCGACGACTCGAAGTCCACCAATGGGGTCTGCATGGGACAAATTGTTTGAGGAGACCATCTTTATATAATGTAAAGAAGCTCCGAAGCGTCTAAGAGCTGTAGTTGCCGCGAATTATGGAATGTACTTATAAGTAAATTTGAAGTAAATTCTACCCTAATTGTAATGGTCTAAAAAGAAATTCTGATAAATAAATATTTTGCACTTTCTTGGCTTTTGAAGTTTTCATTATACTTATGTGTCACCGTGTATATATTTGAACTAATGGCGTGAATAGAGGAATTATTGTTGTAATAATTTATATCCCGCCTATAAAAATGTGTAAATTTATGTATGAAGATTGGCAAGTTTAGTTTGTGGTAGATTATTCTTGAAAATATGTCTTATACCCGTAATTTAAATATAAGTACATACATGCAAACAAAAACTATCCTAACAGTTCATTCCTTATTCATGAACTCAGCAGGGATAATCAAATAATGATTTTTCCTTTTTGATTATTGTTGTATTAAGAAAAAGAAAGACTAATTTATATATTTCACTAGTTAAAACTAGTCGGAAAAATCTTTTCTGCAGATCTAATCTTTACATTAATCAGAATGTTAATCGGATATATATTGAGATTTTACTTTTTTTCAAATGATTATTATTATTATTTATATTTGAAGGGCATCAAAAACAGGCTGATTATATTGAATTAATAAAATAATATATATTGGCAAATCATAAACATATAAAGTAATAAAAAATAAAGATTGCTCATTCATTCATTATATAAGTGAATCTCCCCCCTTTCTTATATAATCCCCAACCTACAACATACATCTAAATATTCTTGGCAAGCAAGCATGGCTCAGTTAAATTTGTGAAAATTTCATAAAGAAGACTGTATAGTGTATACATGCCAAGAAATGGTTTATGTACATACATAATATTTAAAGAGTGAAATACGTACGCGATGTATATATCTACGATGAATCAGTTATAAGTAAGATATCTTTTTGTGTTTTAGAAAAGAAAGGAGACACAAAGTTCCCTTTGAAGTATAATTATATGAACTAATTTTGACATTTTATGTGAGTACATAAATACGTATTTCTAGATAAAGGTTGGGGAAAAAGTAATTTCGTATTTCTTGTCGATTAATTAAACTAAATATATCTTGTTCATTATTGGTCACATCGAATCATAAGGTTTAAAGGTGTGAGTTTATAATACAAACGCTTTTTTGATAGTAGACCGAGTTTTTTGCCAACAGGGACAAGAGCTTCTACGAGAACGGCAGTATTATCTTCCGTAACAAGCTATTGAACAGAAGGGGCATACTTGGCTAGAGTAATAAAATGATTGTAAACTTCTTATAAAGCGAAAAATACGAAATTACTTTTTCTCCGACCTAATATAAGCCATTAGTGTACTAATGATTGCATCGGTGTCCCTTAATTTATTATTAATTAATTGTTTTATTTACTATTCCAGTCAACTTTTTTTATGGGGGAATTAATGAAGAAATACATATGGTTTATTCCACAATTTTTCATATATGGATCCTCGATCCTCATGCATTCAAAGAGTACGAATGGAGAGGACTCACATTAGAAGATGAGAGTAAGTTGTATGACAATCAATAATTATTTTCTTATTTTCTTTATGACTTCAAAACTGTATACCTACATACATATTTCAGAACTTAATTAATCAAATACTAAGTCTACTGTAAATATACTAATACTTATAAACTATATTAATTTGCAATAGGTATATTAATTATTCAAAGTTTTTTAAAAGTGATGAATTTCTTTCAGGAATAAACCTTATTTAAAAAAATTAATTAATTTCCTCATTCGCCTTAAATATTTATAAACAGAATTTTAAGAATGCAAAAGAAGAATTGAGTTTAGAGTTTGTATGTAAGTAGGTTTACATATATAGATATATATTTTCATAAAATGAAAGCTCCTTATCTGTCAATCATTCTTCATTAAGGTTTTTTTTCTTCAAAAAAAAAAAAAAATTAAAGAGAACTTTTTTTTGTCAGATATAAATGTATAAAATGATCCATATTATTATAAAATAGAGAAAGCCAAAAGGCATAAAAGTACATTTACGTTGATACTCAGGAGGGTGATATTATCTCTTAGCTTGTTGGTCTTAATCATTACTTCCTTCTATACACATATAAGTATACAGTTAAGAGTATACTTTTGTAATTTATTTCTAAAATCAAATTATCTTGGATAATGAAGTAATTGAAACTTGACAAGAAATTAAAAGTAATTTTTTCGATTCAATCAACAAAATATCACTTGAATGTCTCCATTTCTAACTCTAAAATCAGTTATATAAGTAATTAATAAAAACATGGATGACAATTTTATCTTTGAATTCCATATTTATACTACTGATGAAGAATCTTCAGTACACGAATGATCTTTTAATAATCTCATTGCTTCGACATTGAAAGAAAAGTGTAATATTTTTTATACGATTTGATGGGTATACAAAATAAATATTATGTAGATATTAACCTGCTACTTTATAAGTGAAATTAAAATTTATAGGGGTTGTTTGTCATTTGCAACATACTACATCAAATTATTATCATTTTTTTATTTGTTATCTTTATATTATTTTTTGAAGACCACTAAATAAAAAATAATTATGAATATGTAAACTGTCAGTGCCGATGGTTGAATTTTGCATAATGTTACAGACTTACTAAACATGACATTATTGTATGAATATGAGAGTTTTTTAATAAAATAATTGTATAAATTTAATTATAAATCTGACCGTTTTATCAGTTAGATGTTATATATAATTTTTCAAAAGTACCGGTTGGTCCATTGAAATTTGAATACTTACTAATTCAATAGATAATAAAAGTTGAATGATTGAAATTAATTTATATTTAGATATATTGAAGCTTTAACAATTAGTTACAAAAAAAAGCAAAAAAACATGAGCTCTCTAGTTGCAAATGCCAATATCATAAACCAATGAGGACCTATGCAAAAGATCTTGTGCTTTCACACCAAACTGTCTATATAACTATCCAAAAGTGTATAGAAAGAGCCTTGTGAGGGTGGAGAGGCCATTTTTGACATTAGAAATGAAAGAAACACATCTTTTCTGTTGCAATATTCTTTTGAGGTCTTCAAAGCCACTGTAAGACAGCACCATGACAGTGGGTGCCAGGCCTTCCTCCTATAAGCAATCATTGCCTCTGAGGGCGGCTACATGAACGATTAAGAGAGCTCAGATGCACATCTTTTTATAGTTTTAATTTTGTTGAAATTCTATAATTAATTAATAAATTATATCTTGATGAAGTTAAAAATTCAAAGTGTTCAGATTTTAATGGATCACTCAATAATTCATACGAAAAATAAGTAATTAGGGAAGTTTTTAATTTGTCGAGCTAAATAGTATGATACAAAGTTATTTATAAAAAAAAACCAAAAAAGGTTTATTTTTTATAAGGCAAAAGGAGATCTTTAAATAATCGGTTGATTAAATGAAATGGCATAAAAGTAACTTTTGAATAAAATAAATTTAATTTTTTTCAACTTTTTTATAAAAATAAATAAGTGAAGTTTAACATACTTGTTTACAAAGTTTATTACTCTATCGCTTTTAATATGTTATATACATATTTTTGTATACATCATTTATTTGGAATCTCTTTTAACTGCTTTAAAAATGTATTTGTAAATTTGGCAAAGTACTAAATCCAATTCAAAGTTAAGTAATAATTATTTTTGTATCTTTGTTTTTAGAAAAAGGTAGTTCACAGTTGGAAATGCGATAAAACTAAAGAATTACTAGAAAATATTTTTTTTTAAATATTCGATAGTAACAAAAATAAGGCTTTTATTGTAGGCAATTCCATTCTTTGTCTTATAATGTAGGAATATTAATAAATTCAATCTTTGTCATTTTGTAATGGTTGCATACATACTTACACTTTACATCATTCATTTGGAAAAAAAAAAAAAAAAAAAAAAGATTAATGGCAGCATATATATATAATATAAAAATACATAGAAAAAAATGAACTAATGATTACTTAACAGTTGCTAACATAACTTATATTGTACTAGGAATATCTAATACCTATGTTGTGAAAAATAGAAAAATGTTAGTTTACTTACTTAAAAGGCCATCTAGTATGTAGTTCAATATATGTACTATGTACATTAGGGTGATCGCTCTGCCCAACCTTTTTCGATCTTGCTGGCCATTTGCATAGTCTTGAGGTTGGATATACTGAGCCTAAATCCGGAATTTCATGAAAATTGGGAAATATCTAGCGTTAGCTCATTCTTATTTTCGATCTGTGATATTATGCACGCAAAAATAATCGTTTTTTCTTTGTTTTCTCTATGTCATATTTGTTTTCAATATCTAAGGGTTATTTTTATACATTTACTAATACAGATTTTGTATTGTATAGTATGTTTTTTTTTCTTTTTCTTTTTTTGACTGATGAAAAATAAGCCATTAAAGTTGATAAATTATCTTCCGTGAACAAAAAAATGCAATATAAAGCAGTTCACTTTGTTAAGAATCAGATTTCACGTGTTTATGATAAGCAAGAATGCTGATGGTCACTAAAAAAGCATAACAAGAAAAGTTATATCCTTCCAACAAAATGTCATCAAAAATTGTCTTACAATTCCTATTGATAGATAGGATAGGATTGATTGATAGATCCTATTGATAGATGTAAAAGGTTTTACATCTCCATGAAAAGATAAAGGAACCATGCTATTTTTCTCCAGCAATACCAAGGAAATTATGCTAAACAGCCTAAAGAAAAAAATAATATTGTTCAAGAGGATTTATTATTTTTAGAAGATATGAATAAGTATAATAAAACAAATTATAGGTTCCTGGAATGCCCAATCTATTATACCAATGCACTGGGAAGGAAAACTCATAGAAACTCTTGAAAATCCTAATTGCTAGGAAGAAAGATTAACCGTACTTGTTTAGGAAATAGAAGGAGTAAAATTACTTGGTGTTCCTGAAATACCACAGAAAACAATTGATTTACTCGGAAAGAGAATTACAAATACTATATTTATTTTATTGAGTGATTAAGAAATGTACATAAAATGTTAGGACAATGATTTTTGACACAACAGTATGGAATATTGGGAAACTATTTGCTACTTGCGTATCTATTCATCAATGATTGAAGAGAGAGTTATTGTGGCTTTTTTGTAGACATAACATAGGAGAAATATTGCTATCACGTTATTGAGATGTATTACAAATAACTTTGAATGAAACCTTTGGAGTTTGACTATTCATGAAAGGACTATAAATGAATTTTTCAACTCACACTCGTTTATCTTGGTGAAACACCTCTGAGATACAAATACCTGGAGATCTTCACAATACGAAGTAGATGAAAAAAATACTATAATCAATTTAAATAATACTACTATAAGGTCAAATAAATTTAACCCCCAACGAACTTTTTTTCACCAATTGCTTTAATTGGAATTTTTTTTTTTTTTTACATTTTTTTATATATCGTTATATTTTTTGGTGGATATCCGTGTCATCTTCAAATTTGCTTTAATAAATATTTTTTTAAATAAATTATTTTATTCTAATTCATAATATCCTATAATATAAAAATATTCATCTTACTTTGTTAGGAGCCACTATCAAAGTGACGAGGTTTCATATATAGTGTATGGCGGGAAAATTGATTCCATTAGTATATGATGTATATATTATTAGATGAAGCGTCAAAAAAGAGGATTCTGAGCAAAATTCTCAATAATAGAAAACTCTTTAAAAACTTAAATAGACATGAAACTGGATATGAAAATCCAAAAATTCCACACATAACTAAAGAAAATACAACTGATTTGTCCAAATTCATTGAGCCAGATGGGTGGGTGTTATTTTGGATATTAAATATCCGTTCTGATTTTGTAAAGACACTTGTATCTAAATGGAAATAAAACAGTACCTTAATATAAAATCAGTTGTGAAAAACCTATCAGTTGTAAATAATGCCGCAGAGAAGGGAGTAAAGGTACATAAAACATACCACATGTAATCGATATTTATCGTGGTCACTTGCTAAACCAGCACAAAGTTCGTATAATAGAATATGGTATTTAAATCTATGTGATAAAAACCTACATTGAAAGAAAATATAATTTATTCAGATTGTTAAACAATATATATATCGTTTATGTTATGCCATAAAATGAATAATATATGTTTAATCCAATTATGACCAAAGTAAGATATTGTCCATCCCTTGCTAAATTTTGAAAATTTGTTAGTAAGGGTAAGTCTCAAGACTAGGAAAAAGGCAATTCACATCCTGTAACTTTTTCAAAAAACGGAGCAGAGCAATCACCCTAATGTACATATAATTTTGCACACATGAAAAGAGAGTAAGAGAATGACATTTTTAATCAGAAAATGTGATTTTTATGCAAAATAAAACGTTAAAATGAACTGTACATTATTTATTTTTGTAAAACCCTGCATTTTGTATGTAAATACTGAAAAATAATACAAAAGTTTATTCCATAACTTATTTTGTCAGTTTAATACTGATAAACTATTATTTAAAAAAAAACAAAAAAAAAACAACATGATTTTGCCTTAAAACATTCTTTCATGTACGTACGGACATATTTTGTTTGTTTGTGACTACAATGAGAAAAACTTTACATATTAATAATTATTCTCTTATTCATTCATGTTGTCATAGGAAACAAATAGTTTTGTAACTACATTATTTTTTTATATTCTGCGTGTCTATAGACTTTGGTAATATTGAGTATCCTCTTGGGCTTAAGGCATCCTATGGGAATTGGAAAATTTGTGCTAGGGAAGAAGGTGAAATGGATTATTGGGATCATTCAGAGGACTGTGTTGGATTCACTGTCCAAGAGGAAATGGAACGTGGCCATCATCGCGAATCCGTTTTGTCCTCTGAAAAGCATTATGTGGATTTATTTTTTGGGGATGATATGAAAAGGACTTATTTGTCCGAGTTTCCATTCACGGGTCGGGTATGAGTTATAACGGCATTAACTATATTTAACTCATGTTTAGTAGCTATATATCAATAATTTGTTCTTTGTAGGTAATGGTTGATTCTACGGAGGATGAAGTGGAAATATCTGTGAGACTCATGGAAGTGTCACAAAATGAAACTAAAGTATTGGACTCTGAGACCTTATTATTGAGGGATGAGGCAATATTTGAGTTTATGGATGTTAACTCAACATGTGATAAATTAATACTTGAGGTATGTTCAAACCTATTAATGATGTTAGTTTAGAATAATAATTTTAAATAAGGACAAACATATCACATAATCTTTGATTATTTGATACATTTTAATCAAAGAAATTCCAACTACAAATATATGTAATTGTTAAAGATGTAAAAATTACTAAAATCTCAGTAAACATAAAAATAACACCTGAGAGTGACACAAAAGACATGGCAACAATGAGAGACGACATACATATATTATACTGACTGAAATCACTATAGTAATCCTTGGCCGTTGATGACATTTAAATCTTTAAAATGGGGAAGAAGGATCTTTTTTTTTAATAAAAAAAAGTTTGTCTCTCTGTTAATTTGTCAGTGGAGGACTCACTTTTAACAACGAATGTGTGTAGCTTCATCTCAGTGCGTCATATTGTAAAAAAAAAATATTTATAAGAAAAATCATTGTACGTTGGATGACAAAGCAGATTAAATAAGACAAGAGGAGTATATATCTATATTAATAAAACCAAAGTTTTTTTATCTATCTGCTGTTGACGCCTAATAACTATCTCGCTAGTATTAAACAAGAGTACAAATGCTCTTTTGATTACAAATAGAGATCTTTCTTTAAATATAAGCTCTCCAAGATTTAAGAGTTTTATACGTCTTCAATAATAACAAAATTTAAATGTGTTTTTATTTCACACTATACATATTGTTAATTGTTGTCTGTTTTCAGAACAGTATACTATTACCTCTTCCCTTTAGAATCAATTTTATAATATGTTTGATACTCAATTTTATAAATATTAACTTTGGTATTTACATGGTAGATTAGATCATTCCTGACTAGTTTTAACTTGTCAAAAACTTAAATAAGATTTTTTAGCAATTTTTTTCACCAAAATCAGCAAAAAAAAAAAATAGCGTTAAAATTTTGAAAAATGAGCACCCAAAAAAATATCAAAATTGAATTTATTTTATTTCAAAAAAATACATTTTATAAGGATAATTTAAAGAAATTTGTATTAATTTATATTTACCATAATTTATTGATAAATTTGCTTTATAATTTCAACGAATCCAAATTTTCTCATTTTATTTCATACCAGACACAAAAAGGGTATTTTTTCATAAAGAAATTGTCAAATGAGCAATATTTGGAGCGATTGAACGTTTCCTCACAAGTCTCGTTATTATGGAATGACATTTTATTGACAAAATATTACTTCTTTAAAATAAAAAAAATTATAATCCTATTATAATTATGTGGCGAAATAAAAAAACTTCTTTCGAAGAAATAACATGTTTTTTTCAAAAGAGTATCAGTATTTCTGACCTCAAATTGAGCAAATTTTGAAGGTAATTAACTTGCATAAATTGCATATGCATTTATATTGATCATTAGTTATAATTTTTTGCACATTTAACTGCACATTATTTTAAATATGTGTCCCATTAGTGCTAATTATGTGTTTAATCATCCCAGTATTCCAATAAGTTTAAACATTGAATTTCTTCCTTAATATTTTTTTAAAAATTATTTTGGGTTGGTAAAACGCTCATGGTGATCTAGAAAATAGCATTTTTTAATCTTCTTTAGATAGGAAGTACTTAAAAACGGATATTTGTACTTGTTGGTATAAAATATATATGATTTAATGAAAAGCGTTGGTGCGTCTTAATTTCATTTTAATAAAAGGGAAGTGTTGAAATGTGTAAATAATATTTGGGTCTAATAGGTTAAAATAGTCCAAATTTTATCTATTTGACTATATAATAGATGTACTATAAATAATGAAAAGAAAGTGTAAAAACACCTTAACCGGAATTCAAGCAATTTTTACATCTCTAATAACGGAATAAAGTGGAAGAAGAATAAAAATAATATTGAGATTCTAAAAAATCTTAGCCCATAAAAAATACTTTAATTCAATATCACCACATAAACTTATAAAATTATGTTATTTTACTGGTCATGTAAGAAAGTGTATATTATATGGATACTCCTTATAAATAAAATATATACTTATAAGTAAAAAAAGTCACATTATGTGATATGTCCTGCTAAAAAAAAGATAGCCTATAATTCATTGGCACTCCCGAACACATTAAAATAAATTAAACTACTTTATATATGTGATGATATATGTAATGAATATATAGGTTAATGCAGATATATATGTAATATGTATTTATGTCAAAATTTACATCACTCCCTGACCTAATTTATTTTGTCTACACCGTCCCTAGTTTTTTTTAAACATATCACTTTGTGTATGCAAAAAAAAATATGTATGGAGAACAAATATGAACAAACTTTTTTTTTCGTAAAAAAGTAAGTAATGTGTATACATATTTCAAAATATTAACATAAATACATACATATTTTATATAAAATATTTTGACTTTACCAGTATTCGTTTTTAAATCTTTGTATGTAAATATAAATTCAAACCTATGCAAAAGAAGCAGTGAAAGAAGGGAAGAGGGATACAAGCACTTGGGTCTCTAGTTTTCCCACTGCTTAAGGATAAAAGAGGCAAGAAAAGAAAATTGTTCAAATATTAAAAAGACTAAATAATAAATGGGGTTATACTCAAAAGGTTGTCTAAATATACAGGGTGTTCAAGATAAATTGGGAAAATCTTAAAATGTTTAAAAAGAACAAATTAGATAAGATAAAACCATATTTTTTTTTAAATTATTTGAAAGCTACATTCAATGATATTCAATTATATATAATTGATATCTGTCTTTATTGATAACCTTGGCCACACGGCGACCGAAGCTTTGGCAGGCCACGGCAACCTCGTACAAGTCCAGCTTTGCCATTGTAGAGGTATTTGTGTTTTCAGTGCCTCAACAGACGAATGGTATTTGTCAAAGGCCTCATGTTCGACCCTCCCCAGAGATAGAAATCACATGAGCTCAGGTCCAGGCTGTTTGTAGACAAAAAAATCCGGGCTCCAAAAGTGAGTACATTTAGTGGCCAAGGCATTGTACTTTTTAGATAAGTGTAATTTATTTATTGGGCTAATCCATCCATCCAGGGAATGTAAATTAAAATTGACAAATCTGAACCAGTAAAATCGCAATTATGGATCCACACGAGGTCGCCCGGTCCTGCCAAATTTTCTGGCACCGTGTGACGGAAGTTATCAAGAGAGGTAGATATAATGATAAATAATTGAATATCATCAATTGCAAATTTCAATAATAAAAAAATTCATGTTTCTACCGTATCTAGTTTTGTTCGTTATAACCTTTTAAAAAATATCCCAATTTATCTGGAACACCCATGTACATAGTAAACATGTAAAGGTTTACATAACATAATTGTAGGCATGTATTTAAAGTCCATGATGTATAACAGAAGCAAATATAATCTTGGAAAGGGATATTTGAGAAGAAAAAGGGTATTTTGATATAATATATATTTTAATATCATATTAAGAAAAAGATAACAGTTTTTTGTTAATCTATATCTATATTGTACTTACCTTAAGTATATATCTTATAAATTATTTCAACTTGGGTAGAAAGATAGACCTTTGATTTGTCAGTTGATTTATGTGCCATTCGAGCACCAATGGTTTCCCCCATTTTTGCAAAATTTATCTAATTATCCCAATAAAAAAATCATATAGTATTATAAATTATCGATGTCATACTGTATCATTTTTTTTTTTTTTTTGTCAAATGTAAAAGTTTTTCTCTCAAATTTAGTCTAATTCCCAAAAAATTAAATCTAGTGGAACGACGTAGCTTAATGATCAATTATTCTCTTGAACACAATGGGCGTAGGTTCGCTTCTTGGTCGTTCGTAGAGAAGGAAATATACTCTATGTATATAAAGGAACATAAAAAAAAGCTTATTCGTTCAAATTTGGTTTATTTCTAAAAATTTTAACTCTTGAAAAATTTTCATCACCTCGAAAAAAAAATTTATAATTTGGCATTTATCAAAAAACAAAAACATATTGTCAAAGATGTCGAAAATAACCAAAAGGCTCCTTCCTAAAAAAATTCTACAGGCTCCTCTAATAACATTATCATGATATAATTTCCCCCACTTGCAAATGCATTATGGCGCCTATGATTAGAAGCAGCAATTATTATATGAATTATATTTAAATGAATATAATCAACGTTTTTAAAATATGATTTTAACTGTTGAAATCGTTCCTAAAAAATATTCAAGATGTTTCATACTTCTGAATGTCTATCTAATATGATTTAGAGAATTTCAAGAAAATTGACGTGGCTGTTTATAAGAAAATCTATGTATTATGTTCCATTTTTCATATTATTATTAAATTTAAAAAAATAAAGCTCTAAATCATATTGAAAATATTTCGAAATATAAATCTTACTAAAGTTTTTTATAACTATTTTTTATTGTTAAATTTCTTACTTTTGATAAAAATGATTTTTAAAAAAATAAACTAAGAAGAAGTTAAATTTACTCATTAAAAAAATAACTTTTGTAATCTTTGAATTTTTCATATTTTTCTCCAAAAATTGATTCTTTCGGCAAAAAAAAAAAAAAAAAAAAAAAAAAAGATAATAGACAAAGTTAGTGTACGGCGTATAGCTTGCACTAATCTGATATATATATAGAAGCACCATTTTTGAATTAGCGAAAAATATTTATTGATTAAAGAAATAAACTAATTTTTGTGTAAGGATTAGTACTATGTTTTTTTTCATTTTCTCTCTATTCTTCAGAATGGATCAGTTGATTTTAATTTTTATTCATAATTTGGTCTCAAATATTTTTATAAAATACACTTTATGTTAATTGATTTTATTTTCGTATCAAACTATCTTTTTTTTAAATTTAAAAATATTAATTTTTTGCCAAAATAATCTTGTTTCTAATAGACAATGCAATAGTAATGCAAATTTTATTGTCGTAGCTTTTTTGATCTATTCAAGAAAAAGGAACTGTTGGAACTATCTCCAGTTGAAAATGTCCCTGAACTTCCCCATGTACTTATTTGTATTAATTTGTTCTTTTGAAAAGTAATTGAGAAAATTACATAGAGGTTACACATGGGCAATTTAATGCAAATGTCAACCTCACCATAAAAAAATAAAGGTGCCATAGTAATAACAAAATCTACATAAAATTTATTATTAAAGTCTATATTTCGGAGACACAAAATGATGTAATGTTTTATTCACTGAATAAAATTGTATGACTTTCTTAATGGCCAGTATGGCAAAAAATAATCTCCTAAGCTTACTTTTCATCAGAAAGGGCTGTTGTGTCAATATGTAAATTAGTTATTTACTTTGCGTCTTTCCATTGGCTGGTGGAACGTGCTATTATGATGCCCGTTTATGGGACAACTCCTGGTATGTCAATACGTTTTGTAGGAAAAGTTGTCATAAAACATGCATTTTAAAACCAATGTCAACCAAACTTTCCAAGTCAACGATGTGGGAGGCACGGTGAAGTGGGTGTTATCACGGCTGTGTTCACCCGACAGGGAATTGTCCACACTGCTGCCGATTTCGCAAGAGTCGCTGTAAAGAGATTCTCAAACATCACTATCGAAAAGTTAACTCCTAATGAGATTAAGAGCTTCATAGACATACAGGAGCTAGAGGGCAAGTGGGAAAATGTGGCCACACAGGGAGTGCCTCATGTGGAGGTTGTGTCATGGGGACAGATCAAACACAGAATGTACTCTACTGCTATGAATCATACCTTCACATTTTTCTCTCTTCAACCACCAGCACCACAAAAAGACGATACGGGAACACCGAAATTCAGTTCCTACGAAAAAATGAGGCGTTGTTGGTTCCATTAATTTTAATTTTCACATTTAAAATATAATTTCATGTTTTCAATTTTTTTTTGTAAAAAAAAAATAGTCAATAAATCACACCAAATAATAAATCCCTGAGTGAGAATGTGATAATGTGTGCGGATGTTGTATTTGGTTGATAGTTGTGTGTGTGATAGAACTGTGTGATTCTGCAGGAAAGAATGAAAATATAGGTATACATTAGATATGTGCACAGTCACTTACCAAAAACACTCTCCATGACTCTCTTCCCCAACTGAACAGTCCACAGTTCGCAGTTTCCAGCAGAAAGCTGTGTTCTCTCTTTTTTATTGACAAGCAACATTCCTAAGCTAAGCAGTATAACTAAACAAAATTCGGCTCTCCATACTGGTTTGACCATTTAAATGGACATTGAAGTTAAACATATGTGGGTAAAGCACTATTTATAATAGTGTTTTCTCTATTTCAGACGTGTAACATCCTTACATCTGTAACGGCAATGTTTTTTGATTCTTTCTTTAAAAGGAAAAAAAAGTTATTCTAAATATGAGTTTTGGACACCTCAAACCCTTCCCTACAAAACGATATTTAACATTGTTAGTCTTTGAAAGATAAATTCACCGGATTACCGTAAAAACAATGCCGTCGGAAGAGAGATTTTATATATAAAAAAATTTACTCGCCTTTTGTCTTTTCAAAAAAGGAAAAATTTGTTTTGCTCACAACACAGAACAGAACAAACTGAGACTGTTTGAAAGAGCAAAGAAGATTCTAAATTTCCTCAAGGCCAACTAAAATTTTGCTCTATTGTGATTAATTTTTTTTCAGTGTTGATCCCACTGTGAACAGCCCATACATTACAACCAACTATTCAGACAAAGTCTCAGCTTCGCTGAGACATGGCTTCAGAACAAAAAATCCATCCGGAACCATGGTCTTGGGTGTTGTGAAGTCTACCCTCCCAATTTTGCGGAGAGGAAATAGCAGCTCAATCGAACATCGAACTTCTGGATAAGAAGGTGCTATCTTGGGTAAAGAAAGGTTCGGGGACAACTTTTTTTCACTCAAGACGGACCTTGTCATCTAGTCGCTAAGACTCAGGCCTCCCTAAGATACATCTTTCCGGACATATGGTACCTCAACATGTTGCATCCCTCCTCTCTGGACGCGAACCCCTTGGACTACTCCAGGTGCGTCTGGAGGAAAGGATCTGTGCTACTCCGCACCGGAGTGTCCAGTCTCTGGAGGCTTCCATCAAGAAGGAGTGGACCAAGCTCGATTCTGACTACATAGTCAAGATGTGCAATAGATTTAAGTCTCATATTAAGTCAATTATTAAAGCTGAGGGCCCACATATTGAATAAATGTTGTGCCAAGCACTATTTTCAGATGACTTTGAAAAATTAATACCCTCACAAAATCTCTCTTTTAAATTTTACCAATGAAAAAACAAAAACAAATGCGTACCAATTGATAAGATCAACCCTGTACTTATTGGTTATAGGAGTCGATGAAAGCTTAACTTTCATTGCTCTAAGATGAGATTATAAACTTTTTTATAGTTGCTGTTTTTAAAAACTGTCATTGTAATATAAGTAGAACCCTCCTGGTTTCTAATAGTAAAATGTTAATTAGAACAGTTTCTTCATATTACAATTGATTATATCTTTTAAATTATAACGGCATAACTCAAAATAAATCATCCCCAGCTCTCCTTATGGATACTAATCCTGAATAGAGTACTTGTAGGATTGTTATTATACTTATAAAATCAAACTTGAATACAGCATTATGTTTCAATGCGACTTTTTTATTGTGATTGCTTCCAAGTCAATCCAACTTTTACTTTGAGGATTTCATTTTCTTAATTTATAGAATCATCAACACACTGAAATGTTGTTAATTTCCTTGATAACGAAGCCCTTGAAGAAATTAATTTATTATATAACCAAAAATTAGGGTTTTAATTATTTTTTCCAATAGGTTTATGTATATAAGAAGAAAAACTATCGCAAATTTTATAAGAACAAGTTCATTGTATTATATTTGTTATATAATTACGAGTATATGGCATGATTTGGAACTCTTTTTCTCAGTCTCTAACTCTCTCTCCAAAAAAAGAAAATAAAATTTAATCAATTTTTGTATGTTGTAAGAATTTTTATGGATATTTTTTTGTATTCTGGGTTATATCAGAAAGTTGTAGTCATGCATGACTATTATTATTGAGAATTACCAATTTTTTGAATGCTTCTCTTTCTCGTTTTATTTTTATGATTCCCCCTATCTTTTTATTTTTTGTTTGTCCATCATCAAATAAAATTTTGATGAGAGAGGAGGGGGTATAGAGCAAGTTTCATGCAAAAGTTATTTCTGCTTGGTGAATCAAAACGATTCAAAAAGAATGTATATTCCTTAATACTCTTATCAATGTACGTATTGTTGATAATACATATAATATGTTTTTATCCAATACAAAATTATAAATAAATATGTCTTATAATTTAGGCGGAGCTAATATCTTTGGGAACCGATAATCGAACTTCTCCTCTTTTAAATGCCGTGTTAGCATCAGAAGTCATTCAAAGGATACAGACAGGAAAGGAGCCCTGCAGTATTCGAATTGGTGAGGGATTAGATCGGACTTTTAAGGTTAGTACACATTATGATAGTCTAAATATTATTATTCCTTAATTAATTCATTCAAAGATGTTCTAAAATATGTCTGATGAAGTAAAGAGTGGTTAGAATATGTTGTAGTTTTTATTTGGAATTTTTTTTTAATATTTTTAAAATTCTTGGGTTTTAATATTTTGAAAGCAATTTTCAATATTACACCAAAGGATTATTTATAAAACTTTGGTTGAAGCAGACTTTTATCGTGTCTGGTAAATGCATTATAAATTTAAATATATTTTGTTAAGATTTAGTGCAAGATTAATTTTTGTTAGGAAATAATCAATAGGAGCCACATTAAAAGTAGGGAGAAAATAAATTACGATTCACAGGTTTAACAAAAATAATTTTTAAACTTCTTTATTTTTTATTAATTCAGTGATAAGTGTATCTTAGAATAAAACACAAAAATTAAATGTTTCAGAAAATTTATTGATTTTTAATCAACATTTTATAATTTAATCAATAAACCCGTCTCGTTTATCAACTAATTCCATAAGACGAAATTGAAACGTGTCCATACACTGTACGCACCATATATTTGGAAAGTTTGATGGGGCTCCTGCAAATTTTTATTCTAACTTTTGGGAGGTTTGTGGACCAAAGCTGACCTTGGACACCCACTTCTTGGTTTTCCCTCAATATTTCAAGTCGCTCAAATCTTCTTCATGTAATATTTTACAGTACTGAAAGTAATTGAAGATCTCAAAATCTGAAATATTTGGCGCTCTAATTTACCAGCACAATAGATTTTTTCTACTGTTTTTCTTAGATTATGAATCTCAACTAATGAAAATAACTTAAATCTCATTTTATTTTTATAGTAAAGAAAAGAATTGAATCCAAATTGCGTTAAAACTAATAAAATTCTGGATAAGAAACTATGTCGACAATATCTTAGAAATTTAAGACTTTTGGAGAACGCAGTATATGATATTTGAAATTAAGTTTGATATTCGTAATACATATTTGATTTATCTGGTAATATCTACAAATTACTTTTTTATTCAAGTAAAGTTATGAGATTTGTTATAAAAACTCCGTAAATTAATTTATTAATTCATCTGAATGTTTTCTTTGAGGATTTTTTTTTTTTTTTGACCAGCTGGGATTGTTAAAATCTGTAGCAGTCGACTTTTAAAATTCTTATTGTTTGTAAAAGTAAAACACAAAAAGTTGGTAAAATTAATTCATATTAGGTAGAAATATTCAAAGATTTCAAAACGGACGTAGAAGTGTAATAAATCATTTTAGAATCCAAATAATATATATATAAATATGTCAGATAAAAAATAATTAGGTATTCAGATAGGTTCTTTCCGTGAGGGAGGTAACCATTCTTAAGTATCCAAGGTGTATTGTTTGTTTGTTTTTTCTTTCTCTTTATTGGTCTAGAGAATATATATACGCAAAATATAAGTATATATAAACATTATCGTTTATAAATAAATACATTATTACTTGCATATTCTCCCAAAAGGATATAAAATATATCCATAGGTATAAAACAAATATTAAAATAATTCTAAAAATTGACATTAAAATATTTATAATCAAAAAGAGATACAAAAGTTATAGCTTAAATGTCAATTAAAGAAGATAACTATTGAACTTATGAGGAGCAGAACTTTTTAAACGGTCTAAGTATGCGTATCAAGCGACATAGAAACTTTCTATTGTTATTCGAACTCAAAGGGTAGTAGCCAATATGATTCCTCGCATATTTCCACGATAGGCCATCCAGATCAGATATTTTGATGGTGAATGTTGAATACCTTGCAGTGGTAGCAATAAATATGGCTCTCAGTTCTTCCTTTCTTTCTGATTTTCCTTCAGTTAACATCTCATCTATTCTACTTTTATAGCTCGAGAGAGCAAATTCCAAGGTACGTTTCTTTGTTGGAGCTTTGGTGACATTTAATGTGTCCCCGAATAATACCAGGGGAGTTTCGAAATTATCCTGTACTCCAAATATGTTAAGCGAAATAAATTCCTTCACAACACATAGAATAGGACATCTAGTAAAAGCATGTATTGCTGTATTAAATAATTCCCACAATCTTTGCAAGGACCAATAAAAATAAACATCCTGTGGAGATTTGAAATTGAAAAGTACAACTTTTTTCTTAATTAATTTTTGCAATTAATCTCATACTTCTCTTTTTCCCTAATATTGGTAGGTTTAAAACTTTAAAAACTTGCTACATATTTCTTCAGCATGTTCCTTAAAAATTTAATTTGGACGAAAATTTCATATGCCATTGAATGGTCGTTATATAAAATTCTGCGAAAATTTATGAGAGGGGAAAAAATTACACTAGTTGAACATTGAGCTGTTGCCTAAATCGTGAATCGAAACGATATTATTTTAGAAAGCCAATTATTCCAATTTTCTGGGTTCTACAAGGTTTTTAAAATGAAACTTTCCATTGCAATTTTGTCTCACCACGTCACTAGTTGAGGACGATGAAAAGACGATACATCCTTTGAATGGCTTCTAAAGATGGAGAATATTTTCCCGAATGATTATTTATGAAATCTTTTCCAAGCGTAAGCCAGATATACTTGATTCTTGAAGAGCTTCTTCGACTAAAGTAAGTGCAACTCCATCCAACCAATTAATGGAACATTAGCAATAGTTCACCTTAATATGTTGGCATATTCCATCTGGAATTATTACAACCATCTTTTTTATGTTCAAGAACAAAAAAGTTTCAACACTTCAGATTGACGCCTTTAAATTTCAGTATTATTAGGTAACTTACCTAAGGAACTATAGGTGTTGGATTAACAGGATCTTCAATAACTTCCACGACGTAATCACCATCATTATAATTCTTGTATTTAAGTTCCGCTTCTTCATTTAATGGATTCTCTTTTTGGATAATGCTCAACCACATCTCCAAATTACTTGAAAAATTCAAACATTAATAATATATATTACTTTTTATAAAAATCGCAACTTGCAAGTTTAAATTCTTGAAAAAAAATGTAATTATTCAAACTTTTTCCGATTTTTTTTCTTTTTTTCAGGCTATGGATTTTATAAATTTTAGAAAGAAATATTAAGTTTTGAAATTTCTTGTAAAGGCTCTGGATTTTGGAAAATTTTTATCCTAGAAATCGAATTTTTTGAGAATAACTGTGTATTTTTATAATAATTTTCGAAAAAATTTAATATTATCACCTTTATTTTTTCAATTAAATTCTAAAAAAGTTTAATTTTTTGATTTTTTTGAAGAAAAAAAAAAGTCATGGAATAGAATTTACTAAAGTTTAATATATACTTAAATGACAGCAAATTATAATTATTTTATAGCCAGGTGATGCCACCACGATTGATGTGCTGGCATCATGCCCATGCGATGTCCTTGGAGAGCTTCATTGGTATTCTTCTACTCGAGATCAAATCATTGCTTGGGGAAAGCATCTTGAGAAAGCTCCCTATCAGAATGGAAGATGCCTTCATAAAATAAGGTAATTTCATATTTTTATATGTATGTATAATATAATCAAATCCTTTTTTTTCTTATTGATAAGTTTGAAAAAAATTCAATTTTTTTTTTCTCAATGAATTCTTTTATTTGGAAAGTATATTTTATTGTAAATAATAATGGGTATATTTTTTAATCATAAATAAGATTTTTTTGACGTTTTATTGATCTATTTACTTGAGAGAGAATATAAATAAATATGCTCACGGACTTTGTTTTATTTTCAAGAACTTTTAATACGTTCACCAACATTTATATATGCATACATATATTAAACGTAGAAAGTTAATGACACAATAGACTATTTTTTATGCTCACATACCTTTACTAATATCAGAAAAAACATAATGTGCATTTTAAGAGATTTACATATGAAAAAACTTTGTTGGGAACTACCTACGTTTCCTCCTTCTTTTTATACTTAAAAGAATGGGTTTTTCTTTTTCTGGACTTTTGACCTTGATACAAATTCTTTTTTTTTTTCCTCTTATTTAATAAGATGTTCTTTTTCTTTTGATACAAACAAATAAATGAACTTGAAGGAAAGTACATCGCCATTCATGCCAATAAATGAAAACCTTTCATCTAGTACTAAAAACTCACTTTGTTATATAATTTAATGTTACTATAATAATTAATTACACAGTTTACCACTGGTTTCAAGAATGGCACCCAAGTCAAATCTACAAGTATGGACGCACTACGTAGACAGAGGCAATGACGATGTCCTCCTTGTAGACTCTAAAAACTTTTCTCTTACGCTCAAGGACACTTCTCTTGTAATAATGACTAATAATGTTTATGTTTCAACTTCAAAAAAAATTAACCTTATATTTCAGCTTATATTAGAGACGAATACGACCGAAGTGAATCATAGTCGAGGTAAAATTGGAATTGAGGTCTTTGCTGAGCCAAACGTAAAGATTTGTGTCTTTGGATCATCTGGTAAGGAAGAAGATAACTATGAGGAACCATTCAACTATATTCGAAGCTTCCATCCAGGGAAATTGTTTTGGTTCTTTCATTGTAGTCAAGCAAGGTACGGATAACATCTATTTTATTATATTTAGGGTAGGGGTTTGGTCAAAATATTGTTTGTTTGAGTTTGGAGACTTATCCGAATAAATTGGATGAAGTTTCTAAATTTTTCATATTTGGTTATTATAGCGAGTATTCTCTTAAAATATGAACACTTTGATTTTTAAAATTCAATAAGATATAATTCATTAATTGATAATATAATTCCAACAAAATTAATGCTATAAATAGATGTGTGTTGGAGTTCTCTTAATCATTAATGTAGCCTCCCAAAAGTGGCAATGATGGCTTACAGGTGGCGGTGGAAGGGTTGGTACCCGTTAGGAATGAATGTCATAATGTCAAAGTGTCAAAAAGGAGTTCAAAATGGGGTTATTTTATTATAAAAGTGGCATCTCCACACCCACAAGACTTTTTCCATTCATTTTTTTATATTTTTCTGAACAGTCTCGTGTGAAACCCTAAGATATATTGGATGGGACCTTATGGACTGGAGTGGATTGGTCCGTGATATTTTTTAACTCCCCTGTGTCCAGTTTGGCCTTTTTGATAGGCCATCCTTCCTCCCTAGCATTTCGGAAACTTGTGATGGCGTAGACAGTGGTCCTTAAGACCCCCAACTTTTTGGAGTACGCGAATGAAAATTCGTCAATCATGTTCAAGTGTAATTTTCTCGACTTATATATAAGCTAGAGAGCTCAGATTGTCTTTGTTTTGTAACTAATTGTTTATGTTTCAATATATTGAAGTATCAATTAATTTCAATTTATTAGCCTTTTTTAATTATTGAATTAGGAATTGTTGAGATTTCAAAGCACGACTCGGTAATTAGTTTGAAATGAAAAAAATCCTGAAAATTGTATTTTATTTATATGATTTTCATTGGATACCCATGCTAGAAAAAATTATGTTTTTGCTAACGTAACTCAAATAAAGAAAAACATTTTAACTCCTTAAATTATATTTTTATTGTGTTGAATAAGCTTATATACAAGTAAAAAATTCATTCTAAATTTATTTTTCAGGTTTCCAGAACTTTATTCGAAGTAACTTTTTCGAAAAAAAAATCAACTATTTTTTAATAAATACATTGACACAAAAACATAAAACCATTTAAACAAAGACGATAAAACTTATACAGTTTGATTCATCATAGTATTGCATATTACATTTACGTGTTTTTTTAAAAACTTTATATCTTTTATAAGTGAAAAGCTATGAACCAAAAACAAAAATTCACCTATTTCATCCAATAAATATTATTTTTAAATCATATGTAATATTAATCAATAATTCGAAATGGATTAAGGTATTTAAAAGTAGTCTTCTACAATTTTTTAATATTTGTAATTATTTAAAAGAATTATATAGAACATGAGTTAATTAAATTTAAATTGTGTTTTATTTCTTTAAAAATAAATTCCGGAGACAGGAAGTTAAGTATTAGAACAGTAAAATAAATTATCTACTATACATTGTATTTACTATTTGATAAGATCCCCCACAAACATATAAAAAAATTAAAATCATATTATTGTATACTATAACTGACATCGTCAAGAAATCAACATAATTTTGGGTTTTTATATGTTAATCAGTAACAGTATTATAAAATTTTAATTTAAATGAGGGTAAATCATTTTTTTGTATTAAATCAACTGTTGTCCGTATCAAATTGATGTTATGTCAAAAAACCCATTATTTTACAGTGAAGATGGTTTTTACACAGCCTCAGTCCTTCCACCGGATCCCAAACATGAATCCACACTTTGGACTCTTTCCTCTGTATCTATATCTCCAGAGCATGGAATCCGACGATCACATAACCGCTTCATAAATCGAAAAAAACCTCTAGAAGTGGATCTTCTCCTTCCAAGATCCATACGAGCCTCAGAGTCCTTTATGGTTGATCTTCAAATCCGAAGTGACATGCCACTGAATCTACAAGTGACTGTGATCTTCAGTATTTCGACGGAAGTGGATGAGCTAATATTTGATGGAAGTCGTAGGCATTATGACTCAGAGCAAGCAAATATTACGGGGTATGAGGGGTTAAATCTGAAGAAAAAGATAAGTGTTTCTCCTTCTGCTGCTGGAGGGTATCCTGTTGAAAAAACGATATCAGGTAAAATGTTGCTTATTGAAATTGATAGCTTGTTTTCTAATTTTGAATTTGTAAATTTAGCTCATGTCAATGCAATTGCTGTTATTGGAGAAGAGGATGTGGAAATTGAGTCTCTTTATGTTACAAAAAAAATAGTGATCACACCACAAGGGAATACATTAATTAAAAGATCTCTTCAATATTTTTGTGCCAACGGTAATTTTAACTACATTTCTATTATTTTCTTACATAATCATTGAATTGAAAATATCTCCATACCTATTTTCATCTAAATTCGTTTATATAAAAATTTTTCTGATTTTGAAAAGTTATCAAAAAGTTCCACTTTCAATAAAAAAAAAGCAAGAATTTTATGTTGAAGCTATTTTATATAAAAAAAAATTGTTTATAGTAATCATTTACACATTTTAGAGTTATTTAGCAACAAATAATGTCTAATATAATAAAACGAACTTTTTGATTGTCCTTTAATTAGCATTACATAATTAAAATATTAAACGAAATTCAGTAATAATTTGGTTTTCTTAATAAATTATATTTATTAATTTATTCATTGATCATTAGGATTTAATTAATTTATAAATATCTACATTATTATACAAATATAATAAATATATATAAAACATTAGACTGTACGGAAATGACAAAAGTTGGGAATTTGGTATCGCCAGATATTTTTTATTTTGCATTTTGTTCCTCTAAATAAGAAAATAACCATCAAAAGTTATAAAAAAATGGTCCTTCATGGACGTGTTTTCATTTGAAAATCTGTAAAATGTTGAAAAAAAAGGAAATATTGATATTGTTTCTTTGAAATTATCGATTTGAATCCAGTTACAGGATTTTTATTTTATTAAGTAATATAGACAAAACAAATATGTTGCAACAATATATCTCTAACTTGCCTCAAAGGATGAGTATTTTAGTTCTAAGCATACTATCTTATAAATAAATATTCTCCTTTGATAACGCGTAGAACACGCATTTATTTAGACGTTTCTCTTCATTTTTACTACTCATATCTAATTTTTTGATACCAAATGTGAAATATAATATTATTACTAAAAATACATTCGTTATTCATTTACGCCAAATATTAAAAACCTATTTTACCAATTTATAATTTTGGACTACGAAAACTGTCAATTAAATTCTTAGAAGTACAACCTTATATTTATTATTGTTGATTTTTTTTATTTCAGCATAATTTTAATCATATATTCTATTAGTTTGATATTTTTCATTTATTATGATTATTAAATTTCATTTTTTGTTTTAGATCAAACTAATCAGTTGACTTTGAGGAATGACTACCGTGATAAAAAAAACAACTCAGTGGCGTTCATCAAATTCTCGTTATCAATAATTGAAGTAGCATCCCGATTGAGGTTTGATGAACAGTAATGGCCGAACATTAATATCTCCCAAATCACTTCCATCTCATGTCTCTTATTTTTGATGTTCTGAATTGTCTATCTTGTCTAGCTTAGAGCTTGGTAGTAAAGATTGTAGAACATGCTTGAGTGCAACTATTAGAGTAACTTTTGGTCCATAAACTTGTTCGAATAAAGTGTGAACTTCGTACCAATAAATTACCGCTATGTCACATATAATTGAGCCCGATGGTCCCGAAAATTGAGGTAGCTGATAATTCAGGTGTCCTATATTATATGAATGATATATCTCAAATTTATTATGCGTTTATTTATTATAAATATGGAAACTTGGGGAAATTATATGTGATAACGTTAACGATTTTGAATTTATTGATAAAATCAGAAAATATGCATATATAAGTTTCTGCTTTTGTGAAAGTGTCGAGGATTTGCCTAATGATTAATTTTAAGCAAAAATGATTATCTTAGAAATTGTAGATGAATAACTTCTTTAAATGAAAATCGTCATTGTTTTACATTCCATTGGGTCATATCGAACAAGTCGTTTCGCACGACTCTTCCATCTCAAAGCATTTGTTGGCTGGAGATAAAGCAAAAAGTTGCGCCTTATAGTCGAGTTCATTGTGAATTTTTACCTCCATATGTGTTTCGGAATTAAAGTAGATTTAAATATTTTAAAGTTCCGTCACATACGTTACATCAAGTACAATTAATTCAAAATATGGGGAAAAAAGATGCATTTTCAGAAAAAGTAAAATGTATCGCCATGAAATTTGTAGATAAAGGTTTGTGGCATGCTCACTCTGAGCACGTTCAACTGTCTTTACTATCAAGTTCTAAGCAAAAAGATAGACAATTCAGGATATCAAAACTAAGAGACATAAGAGATGAAAGTGATTTGGGAGACATCAGTGTACGACCATACTGTTCACCTAACCTCAATTGGGATGCTACTTCAATTATTAATATCCAGGATTGGAACAACGCCACTGGACCTTTTACCGCAATAGTAATTCTTCAAAGTCAACTGATCATTTTTGTCTGTTAACCGCTTCGACTTCTCAAAATACTATGCACGCACAGTTTTGAATGTGCAGTAAAAGAAGTAAACAACACGTTAGCTCAAATTTGTGGACAATAAAGACCAGACTATACCACTGATATTATCATAGCAAAATTAAAATTCCATTTAATTTTTACTATTAATGGACCAAAAAAAATAATTACAAGCAATTATTGATTCATAGTTTCTTTTTTGAAAGGTTATCGAAAAAAAAAAATTAAATATTCATAATAAATGAAAAATATCAAACTTATAGAATAAAAAAATTAAATTATGCTGGAATAAAAGTAAATCTAAGATAGAAGTTAAGAATAATAAATAATTGGTCATGTTTTTAAGAGTTTAATTAACAATTTTTTTAGTCCAAAATTATAAATTAGTAAAATAGGATGTCTTATTTGGTGTAAACGAACAACGGCAGTATATTTAGTAATAATATTACATTTGACATTTGGTGTCAAAAAATGAGGTTAAAGTTGTAAAACTGATGAAAAACGTGGAAATTAATGCGTATTATATGCGGTATCAAAAGATAATATTTATTTATTGGCAGCATGCTTTAAATTAAAATACTCATCCTTTGAGGCAAATTAGAGAAATATTGTTGTAAGATATATGTTTTATCTATACTACTTAATGGAATAAAATTCCTGTAATCGATTCAAATCGATAATTTTAAAGAAAAAACATCAAAATGTCCTGTTTTGTACATTTTACAGATTTTCAAATCAACACCCGTCCATGAAGGACCACTTTTTTTTGGACGTTTGATGGTTATTTTCTTGTTTAGAGGAATAAAATACAAAATAAAAAATATTTGGCGATACCAAATTCCCAAATTTTGTCATTTTGTTACAGTTTAATATATATATGGAAGTAATATATCAAAAAAGGCAATATTTGATTGGTTTTTCTTATATCTACTCTCATCATAGAGTTGATAAATGATTTTTCTCCATTAACATTCACAAAATAAACAAAAATGGGAACTATGTTGTACGTGACAGTGTAATTAATTTTAATCTAAATAAAAAAAATTGTAATTAGTTCATTATGATTTTAATGGGAATTGAGTAATGAATTATGAAGTTAGACTTACATAACCATTTTCATTCAATCTATCTTTTAGAGGAGACACTACAAGCTTCTAAACAATTGGGAAATTGGAGAATCCGTTCCCTCTCCACACTCAAAAACAAGGAGTTACTATTTACAGTAAAAGAGTCACGTGAAGTCCGTCTAGCACTAACTGCTTCTGATGATAAATTTGAGGAAGACACTGAACATCAGGATGATTCCAACGCCTTTCAAGTCGTCATTGGTGCGAAAAAAAACACATTTTCTTGGATTGGAACGGGGATTCAGGATACAGAATATCAATTACTCACAAAAAAGACTCCGGGGATCATTTCACCAATCCGCTATAAAACTTTTAGTATTTCATGGAAGGACGGCACTCTGACTCTTCGAGTATTTGATCCCTCAAATCATACATTTAATTACATAATCTCGTGGCCAATCCAAGCTTTTAAGCCCAACTTCATTGGCGTAAAAAGTATTCCAGGACATGAAGAAATGGATATTAGGTAAGGTTGTTTTTTTCTTCAGAGGGGGAGGATATGGGTGTTAGAAATTCTTGTTATCTATCAAATAAGTAATAAAGCACATATCATTGGTGAAATTTTAATATGACGAACATATTTGAAATGTCACAAAATACGAAAAATACCCAAAATATAGAATAAAATTTATCTTTTAACATATTTATATTAAAAAATCATAAATTATATAATTTTCTTCCCTTCATTGATGTATGTACTTACACTTACATATTTTGCAAATATTTCATCATTTATTACAAAATTCAACCTTTTCATCATGCTTACCTAACGAACTCCTTATAGCATATATACACAAGATATAATATTATACATAGCTACATTATATGTATTTGAGTATATATTTGTATATTATAAGTATTCTTTATAAGTTTTATATAAATGGGTTCATGTGCTCGATACTCAATGGTTATACCTTATGCAAAAGAACCCACCAGTAGGGATAAACTATTAAATTGATTTAATGTAGAACCTATAACATAATAGCTTTTATATTGTTGTAAGTATATAGGCATTTTATAATATAACTCCCGTTATCACCTTGTGTGTGATTTATGCACTAACATATAATTTTTGATTCTAAATAATTTCCTTTTTTAAAGCTCTGGGGAGCATTAATATTGCTCCTTCACTTAAAATGGGTTTTGTCTCTATTATCCCTCCGTTTGTGAAGTGGGATATCTAATATCAGAGCATTAGTCCGCTCGCTCAGTTACTAATTTTGTGAGTGTGCTCTTGTTTCCGCTCTTTTTTTAAGACAATGAGCGCACACCCGCTCTCGCTCAAGTATAAATGAGCTGCGCTCTTTTTTCGCTCTTATAGGAGAATTTGAATTTGACAACAGTTTATTTTTGTAACTAACTAACTTTTATTGTTAATAAGTTTATATTTATTATTTATTCCAAAAATGAAGATAAATATGGTAAAAGAATAAATAAAATTTAAAGATAAAGAGATAAAATTATTTTTAAAATTTAAAAAATCCATAAAATGATTAATCGAGTGTTTTAACTGTTACATTTTTGATTCAATGACACAAGTTATTTTTTCAAATTTTTCATCTTTTAAAGTCTGATATCTGTCTTTAAATAATAGATAACCTTAAGAAAATACTCTCTCAACGGTAGCTGTGGACAGCAGTGTATAAATCAGAATGTAACATTTGTGCTTGATTAGATCTAACGGCAATTCTGCCAAATATTCAAGTATTTTCGAATATCAATGATTAAATTGATAAAATTCATACTACCACATGCAAATAAGATAATAAAGGGTTTTCCAATAAGAAGTGTTATTTTGACATTCTAAGAAAAATTGCAATTTTTGAGATAAATGATCGGATGTTTATTTCAATGTAAAGAGAAATGGCTGCCAAAGCTACGCTTACCGAACCGTATCCTTTTTATTAAATTTTCTATCACCAAATCGCTGTCACATCTGGGGCTCGGAAAAGATTTATTGTTGAAACGCCTCTCCATCCTCAACGTGAGACGGTTTGGTATGGTTTATGGTCCATCGGGGTAATTGGACCTTATTTTTTTCGAAAATGAAGCTAGAGCAACAGTTTAATTTTTTTGGAATGGTATTAAGCTAATGAGAGTTAATGATTAATGATTTTTATGACCGGAAATAAAGGATATTGATCTTGACAACGTTTACATTCAACAAGATGGCGCTACGTGCCACACAGGCAACGAAACTATTGTTCTTATACGATAAAAATTTCCGAACCGTGTTATCTTTCAATGAGGTGATTGCAATTGGCCACCGAGATCTTGTGATTTAACACCTTGCGACTTCTTCCCTTGGGGCCACGGGAAAGATAAGGTCTACGCCAACAGCTCAGTGTCGATTCCAGACCTCAAAGATTTAATTTTTGAAGTAATTGAGGGCATACAACAGCCACCTTGCGATTTGGTGATTGAAAATTTCATAAAAAAGATACAGTCCTGTAAGTGTAGCTATGGCGGTCATTTGGGTGTTATTGTTTTCCATGGCATACCTTTCTTTTTACATTGAAATAAACATCCGATCATTTATTCAAAAAATGTCATTTTTCTTTGAATATCAAAATATCACCTCTTATTGGAAAACCCTTTATTTAGTGCTTTTGTGTTGTGGATCCCAAACAGTGTGTCTTCAGGCATGTTCAAGTGTACTGCACGATTTGTGACAACCCAACATTATGTACAATAACTTATAATAATCTAAATAATTGGTTTAATGGAAATAAGTATGTAAATAAATTTTTATTTGTCTTATGGTGTGCCTTGGGCATAAAAAGAAAAGGAAATATAAATTTATGTAAATGAGCGAAATTTGAAGGATTTTATCACTCGTCCAATATGATGAGTGCGCTCCCGCTCGTTATTCAAAACAATGAGAGCTCTACCGCTCTCGTTCTAGAATTTTGAATGGTAATGCTTTGTCTATTAGTAACCTTTATATTATAAAAATGTTTCTTCTTTATCTGAATCAATGTTTTATTCCCAATTGTTATATATCTTCATACTTATAGGTTTAGTGCCCTATGTATAAATATACAATATATAATAATATATTAATATGAGAGTCATTCCGGATTCTCCTCGTGTATAATAAAGTATATATATAAACTCCATATCCTCATATATCTCATATCTACGTACATCATATGGCGCAGTCGATAAACCAGAACCAATCTTAAGAATCGTAATGGAAGAACTTAAAAGTAAGAAGTTTGACTTTATAAAATCAAAAGTTAAGGCATACAAAGGTCATGTCACACGGAGCATTAATGAACAGAAGCGTTCAAACAGAATTGAATTAGTAGAAATTTCTAATCAAAGGGCCCTTGGAAGATTACACGTCTTAGAGGATATTTTAGAATTGATGGAGTTGAAGTCTGAAACAAAGGAGCAACAAGAGGATATCTTGATGTTCATGGAAGAGAGAGATCGCATGGATGAAAAAATTATGAAGGAATTCACGAAAAAAATGGATGAACTAGCTGGCAAAGAGGATCAGAATCTACCTTAAAAGGATGGAGCAAGTAAAGTATACGGGAAAATTGCATATAAGGAACCAGAACTATTGAGAGGAAGCATGGATTTGAATGAGTTTATTGAATAGAAACTCAGTTTTGAAGATTTCAGGCAACTAGCAGGAGTTGATAGCTACTCTCACGCAAAACAGCTAGCGAATTTAAGATCCTTCATGGATATAGAAATGAGGGAGAAATTAAGAGTCTCAATTGGTATTAAGAGTTATCTGTTCATGAAATTTTAGAAGAATTTATGAAATATTCTCGCTCTCAATTTAACATCATTCTTGACAAAGTTAAATTCAATTTCTTATATCAAAAAGAAGGTCAATCGTTTGAGGACTTCTATATAGAGGTAACTCGAACTGCAAATCGTTCCGAATTAAATGAACGATACGGTAATAAAGACTGTTTAGAAGAAAATATCAAGTTTAAATTAATTGTAGGACTTCGGGATGAAGAAACGAGGAAAAAGCTTATGGCCACTGAAGAAAAAGAATGTACACTTTAAAAAGTTATTGATAGATGTCGAGCAAAGAAATGTCGAAGAGGGATGACGAAAAATTAAATTCTGTAAGAGTCAACAAGGTCACAAGAGGAAAATTCAGGGATCAAAGCCTGCATGGAAACAGGAATGTAGAAATTTGTAAAAGAATTTATCATTTTAAAGATTCAATGGCCTGTAAAAATGGAATTGCAAGAAACAGAAGAGTCACGGTAAGAAACGTGACCACATTTAGCCCCTCACTTGCAATACAAGTTCAATTAGATCTCTGGATGGAACATACTTATGCAAATATAGTTATGGAATTCCGGATTCTGGTAGTGAGGTATGCGGATGAGAATTTTTTTAAAGAAATTGGAATACCAATTAGAGATTTAAATAGACCTTCAGATTCTTGCTTGAATGGAGCTAATTTTAATCAACTAGGGGCCATAATTTTAAATGTATGTTTTGGAAATGAGGAAATTAAGAATAAATTATAACTGTGAAGAAAAATGTTAAATTTCTAATGTCGTGGGTATTGTGTAAAAAAATTAAGAATTTTACCAGAAGATTATCCAAGTCAAATTGAGCGAGGTAGGTGGAAAAAAGCCAAATAATTTAGTGCTCGTGGAATCGAGGAAATGAAATATATTTCCGATGAATAAATTAAATCTATGAGAGACAAGCATGTGGAGGAGTATCATGATGTATTAATAGATGGAAATCAACCATTAAGAATGATGAAATGCGTACTGATAGAAATATCTTTAATTGAAGGAGTAGAACCTTGGAAAATCTACACAGTAAGGGTGATTCCCTTTGCTTATAGAGAAGCTACGAAGAAGGAATTGGAAGAATTGTTGACAAAAGGAATGATTGAGCCGCTGGGAAATAAACCTACAGAATGGTGGCATCCCTATGGATGTGGTGCGAAAGAAAAATGGTAAGGTTAGACTAACAGTGGATCTAACAAAATTAAATAAGTTTGTCAAAAGACCTATACATCCTATGACTAATCCCAAGGAGGTAATTTCAAACATTCAACCTGGAAATAAGTACTTTTCTACGTTTGATGCAATTAAAGGATATTGACAGATCCCTTTACACCATAAGAACCAAGACCTAACAACGTTCATAACTCCATGGGGAAGATTCAAGTTTAAAAGATGGCCAATTGGATAAAATGCAACAAGTGACGTATTCAATCTTATGATGGATCAAGCTTATGGGAAATTGCCAAAGGCAAAGAAGTTGGCTGATGATATTTTAAAATATGATGAGACATTTGAGCATCATGTTAAAAGTGTCAAGGAATTTCTTGATCGAAGTAGGAAGTTTGGAATATCACTCAATAAAGAAAAAATTCAATTTACGAAGCCAAAGGTTGAGTATATTGGTTATATAGTCGGAGAACATGGAATTAATATCGATCCCAGAAAAACAGAAGCTCTTTCAAAAATACCAACTCCTCAAAATAGAACTGAGTTGAGGTCGTTCATAGGAATGGTCAATCAAATGAGCGGATTTTCAAAGGAAATAGCCAACTTATCTGTCACATTGAGACCTTTATTATCCAACAAGAATGAGTACATATGGACTAAAGAATAAGATGACACATTTGAAGATGTCAAGAAGTCTTTGGTTAAATTACCTCAAAAGAGTCACTTCATGCCGAATAGAAACACTCTTTTAGAGACTGATGCTTCTAAAAAAAAAGGTATTGAGTAATCTTAAGACAAGAATACAGTGAAGGAAAATGGCATCTTATTGAAGCAAATTCTAGATGGTTCAGTGCAGCAGAAGAAAATTATGGAATGACAACGCTTGAAATTATGGCCATAGATTGGGCAACAAAAAACATAAATGTTTATATTCAAGGATTACCCCAACATCAGCAATCATCAGCGAATCATCAGCAATTTTAAATAACCTCAACAAGAAAACTTTGAACGAAATTGAGAATCCAAGACAAAAATAAATCAAAGAAAGGACGCAAATGCGTTATAACTTCACTGTTGCTTGGAAACCAGGAATAAAAAGTTAGCAGATAATAATTTGTCAAGAAATTCATATTGGAATACGAGAAAAGACGACATATTGGAGGATGTGTATACGAATGAGGTTGTAAGAAGAATATTAATAAGAGCTGTAAGTTAATAAGTATGTGGTAAAAAAATTGAGACGAATGAGATCAAGGATCGAAGATTAAGAAAATTGAAAGACCAAGCACAAGAAGATGTTAATTATCTAAAATTGATAAATTTTATTAAAGACGGTTTTGGGAATAATATCAAAAATCTCCCTGAAGAATTAAAACTCTACTGGAATTTGAGAGATAGTCTATCGATTTATGAAGATTTGATCATCGTCAAAAATAAAAGAATTGTTATACCAAGGGAAGCTTGGAAAGAAATATTGGAAAATCTGCATGTATATCATCAAGGTATAGTGAAGACTAAGCAGCGTGCCAGAGAGATGATTTATTTGCTGGAATAGATATGGACATCGAAGATAAGTTGAGAAAGTGTGTGGAATGCCAGAAGTTATTACCTAGTTTATTAATAGAGACTCAAATTAAAGGACCGAAAATAACGAGGTCATTTCAAGCAGTAACAGTGGATATATTTTCTGTAAGTGGAAATAATTTCTTGGTTCATGAAGATAGACTAACAGGAATCCTGCTTTGCATTATTTTGAGTATAGTGGATGCAGATCAAGAATGATTAAGAAAGTAGGAGAGATTCTTCATTGATTATGGTTTACCCGAAATTTTAGAATCAGATGGCGGAACAAACTTGTCGTCCAGTGAATTTTAAGAATTTCTATCCTTTTGGGGAGTTGAATGTCGATGTTCTTCTCCACATAACCCACAATCCAATGGATTGGCTGAAGCCTTTGTGAAGAAATTAAAAATTTTAGTAAAGAAAACTATGAATGGAAATAAGATAGATCAGTCAAAAATCAATCTTTGAATTTTAGAAATGAGAAATACTCCGAGAATAGAAGATGGATTGAG